>NC_040877.1:43876320-44503629 GCF_003676215.2 Rhopalosiphum maidis | reverse complement strand
GTTCTTGGATTAAACCACAGAACCTCTGAACATTTGAATCTCAGCCTCGTGGATTGATAAATTCTGTAGGAAGTTTACGAACGTACTTTTTGGAGTTTGTTCTGATCGAGATGCCGAATCCTTTTACAAAAAACATTGAAAACCTTGCTCATTCTGAGGATATGCACGTGCATCTATCACATGAACAAGTACGAATAGTTTCTTCAGTCCCAAATAATGTTAATTCTACCATGAATTAATTATTAACAGACACTCATAAGTGCAAGAGAACATAAACGAAATAGAAGAGCATTCCAAACGTTCTGCAGTAACAATCAATGAGTTGGAACTACAAACTACCTTCCTGAAGCACACAGTAATATTGACCGTTCTTCGGCTTGGGAAACTCAAAACCTCCAGTCTATCGTGAATTCAGCATTGAATGGATTAATGCTTTCAAACGTGTACCCTCCATCTGATCTAATTCATGAACTAAAACAAATACAACTAACATTACCGTCTACACTAGAGCTTTTACAACTGAATCTCACTTATCTATTCATGAGTTATTCCGAACCTCCAAGTTAAACGTAGTGTACTCGTAATACAGCGTAGTAGAATCTTGTATTTGTAACTCGTATACCCTTATTATTGTCAAACCTTCGGCTTAACCTTTTTCATAATATTCCACTTCCGATGTCTACCGACAAAGGTAATATAGTAATCATTGAACCACAAACTCAGTATCTGGAAATAAGCGATATTAATGAATATCATTTTAGTCCAACAGAAAATCAATATGAAAGATATATATATATTATGTCTAAATTCTGAGGCTATTAATTAGTCTACACATCAGGAAAATTGTGAAGTATCTTTGTACAATACCCCTTATCAAACAGTGGGAACATGTAATTTTAAATATCTGAACCTAAATATGACGTTCTGGCATAAATTTTATTTACAAACACATAGCTGTATACTGCATTTCGCAAGCAGTAACAGTGACTTGTGTACAAAAATCTAATAGGATTCTACTCACCGGTATGGAAAAAATTCAAATTTCAGATAACTGTATGTTATAAACAGAAAATTTGATCTTAACACCATCTAGGGTCCTAATATCAGAAATTCGTAGAGATTTTGTTTCAGAGAAGTCCCAATCTGAACACTATGTTAAAATTGTAATAACGTAACAAATCGATGTATAATAAAGATATAAGATTGATTCTTTCTTTAAATATGTGCTATATGTATGTGATTTAATCATTTATTAATATCATTTTTTTCGTTATTACATATATTATCAACATTTACCTTACCTTGTTTACTGGAATATCCGAATATGTGTATATTGTATAAATATATGTGCTATGATGATGTAATAAAGTGATACAGGTAAAATTAGATCACTGGACGTGTATATCTAATTAAAAAGACAAACTGACTTATTTATGTATAACAAGAACGAGTTTAGTTATCGCACAACGGAAAAGGACTTTAGAGATGTTGGTGTAAAGATGGGTGCACACGCACTTCCGAGGGAGATGACTTGGTCAAGCCAGCCAGAGACGCAGGCGGCCCCATCAAAGGCCTCCGCGTGTCCAAAGATCTGGCTTTATCCTTGGCTGCAAAGACCATCATTAGGCCATCCCTTGTCTTTGTCGAAATACGAGAAAGTCACACGTCCTGTGCTTTATTGTCACAGACAAGTAAGGCGTTTATGTGTGACCTCGTAATATAAATCATCCCATTGATCACCGATAAAAGATTTTATTGAAGTTTACCGTAATCCGTGTGCGGCAATCGACCGTTACTAATTATTATACTTAACTCTTTCTGGAATTATTACATTTATATGATATGACCGCATATCATTACAAAATTACTTGAAATAACTAACAATTGTATTCCGGAACAAATCAATACTGTGAAATATATTAAAAGTTTCAATCAGCTGGCTCAGAATGTCAACAATTTGAAGGAAAGGTTAATTAAGTACAAATGTAAATTACCTCGACTTTATAGACCTGAAATAGTAGAACCTCAGAATATAGAAGAATGTGTACAACTACACATTCCCAACAAATTCCATAAGCTTGACAGAATATCAAAAAAGTACGGATTAGATGAAACATGGTGATCATTGAAACCCCATGTCTCATGTAGTCCGGGGGTGTTATGAACCCCTGTCCACATTAGTTAGTAAAGTAAGCATTTGTTAATGTGAACGGGCAAAGACACACGATTACACGGTCTGAAGGAATCCGATGAGCGGACAGTTTTGAGTCTGAGTGAGCCCTTACTATGTGTCACTGTCTGTGTAAGAATCAGTGTAGTACTGTCAGAGCATCGAAAAGAGCCTCTGTTATTTAAATCCGTCTAATGCTGTTAAACTTAAGTTTTCTATTGATTTAATTATTTTAATAAAGTATAGTGATACTTAAAACCACGCATTAATTATTATACGTGCAATTAGTTGTGGAGACGTCCATAACAACCTAGATCCTTTACTTCAGAAACTTTAGTTAGGGGTGAGTCATTATAGGTATAAATGTAATCCACTTTAGTTCGTGATCTAGAGAATGATATGATTTTACACTTATTGGAGTTTAGTTTAAGGCATTGGCTATTGAGCCAGACACCATTTAATAAAAGTATTGAACGATGATTGAAGGACGTCACAATCAGTACTGGAAGATATCCTGGAGAACAGCTTAGCATCATTGGCAAAAAGAAGTAAACAGACCGACGGGACATTGTTAAAAATTGAATTAACAAAAATATTAAATAATAGTGGTGATAAATATCCACCTTGCGGAACTCCAGAAGAAACCTTAAATTTATTTGATGAGATATTTAACAACTTAACATATTGCCATCTATCCGCCAGGTATGAGCGAATCCATGATAGAAGAGGAAAACCAATTCCCAGTTTATTTAAGGTGTAGATAAGATAATTATAATCAACTGAAACAAACGCTTTAGAAAAGTCGTTAAAAATAGCATTAACTTGGGCTTTATCTCTAAAGGCATCACGAATAAAACAAGAAAAATCGAATGAACTGGTTATAGTGGAATGACCAGGAAAAAAAGTCATGTTGGTCCATTGACAATGTAGAATGAAGAGTATTCTAGTAATTAAGTATTAATAATTAAAATGAAATCAATTACCATACTTTTTTGAGAACATCGTTATCTTTTAACCCAGAGCATCCAGAGCATGGGTTTGGTCAATTGTTAATTCATTAAAATTGTATCTTATATTTTCTGTAATAATATCCTAAAATATTACAATTTAGAATGCACTAAAGATATTAAAATTAGAAAGGTCAAACCAGTATAGCTTTTGAGTTTGATATTTCATTATTACACAGTGGATTTAAATTTAACCAGAAAAATATGATAACATACTAGTTTATTTTAATATAATGAAGATACCAATTAATTATTGACTAAATAAGGCAGCTATCTAATTTCTTTTTTATTGAGTAAGTATTAATTCAAAAATTAAAGAACTAAGTATGTACATCTAGTATCAAATTAAAATTAAAATAAAGTCTTATTAACGATACACCTTATGAGAACAAAAAAAACTGTGAGCATGTAGTAATCAATTAAAAAATGTTAATAATTAAATTGATTCTTTTAACATCTACATGTTATTTTATTGTTGGTTGACTAAATAGTAATTAAAATCTAATGAATAATGAATAATATAATTACTTGATTTGAAGTTACGATACAAACAATAATTAAAATACATAAAACAATTCAGTTCAGAAATACAGCTAAAGTTCTATTATTATTTCTATTATTGGTTATATCTGTATAAAAGTCAATCATAAACTCAGGATTAAATTCAATAGACAAGATTCACAGTAGCATCAACAGTGAACACAATAAATTGTCAATTATAAATGTACTCTGTATAAGACTGGCCTAATACATATCAGCGATAGCACAGTGGTTATGTAAAAATGTGAAATGTAAATATGACATTTATTGTGATGTTATGTCTTGATAAGAACAGAGAAATTAAGAAACCAAAATTATATTTTAAGGTATTTACTTTTAAAACTCTATAGGTATTTTCAAGAATATAGATATTTCATTTATCGCCTTAATGTTTATTGTAGTGTAGTGTAGTGAGATCTTAAAATTATTCTCATTGATTGTACATTTCAACATTTGTATACCATTTATAATCATGACATTTTTTTAATTCAGGTAGCGTTATATATAAAATAGACATAATATGGTTTTTATTATTTAAAAAACTAAGATAATGTAAATGCAATTTTTATTTATTTAAGATTTAAAAAATTATAATCATTGATATTCAAAATTAGGGGATTGAAAACAAATAATCCGCCCGTCTTCAATTCCATAAATTTCAAGGGTACAATGTGGTGAAATTAAAATACCAGCATACATAAATATTACAGTTTCTTAATCAAATCCTAAAAAATTACAATTTTGAATGAATAATAAACATTAAAATAGCACATAAGTTTAGTTAATAACAGCTATACAGATAAATAAATATAAATATATATTAATATTCAAAATTAAATGAAAACATGTTTTTTAAATATGATTAACCTATAAGGCTTAATGAAAACGTTATTGTATTAACTATTAGTAAAAGAACGTAAACGTAAATCAGCCATGCACTTGTTAGTCTTTACAATGTACACTTATACACTTGTAACCTAACCCATCTGTTAATATTGATTTCTATATTAAATTCAAATAATATGGAAGTACTTAATGTTTAATTGATATAAATATACCAAACTTATGTTTACTAAGTTTAAGTTTTGAAATATTTTAAGTAGGTATTACCTAGAGAGAGAGATTTGGCGATTCAATGACGTAAATGGTATCACCTTGTTCCATTTCGAGTGATGTAGGAGTATCATCTTCACAAATACGACCTGCAAAAGTTTGGAATATTGCTTCATCCGGGTTAGGCAAACCCTAAAACATTAGTTTTGAATGAGTTATATTATAAATGTTAAACAAATTAGCACATAGGTTTAGTTAATACTCGTAGTATAGATGAATAAAATATTTATAATAATATTTAAATTATACATATTTTTTTAGAATAATAATTCATCATTACAATCTTGTAACATCTTACAGTTATTTTTTGTATAACATACTAATATTTATTGTCTTCATCTCATAAATCATAAATATGTCCTTAGAAAAATGTAGTCTTTTGAGTAAAATAAAATGAAATACCAATTACTAAATGTGAATTTGTCAAACATTTGTTAGGACTGTTAGGTAATTGTTTCAATGTTACAACATTGTAAACAATAAATACAAGCAAGGTTTCATCGCTTTTCTTAAAAGCAAACAAAATATACATATAACTTAAACCAAGGAGGGATTATTCTAAACATAGCCAGTAACTTTAAACATTTTTGGCTATACTACAACTGTTGAGATTGTACATCATTGTACAACAAATTAAATTACAGAAAGATAACTTTTTTTTTTTTTTAAGAGGATGCTTCACCTAAATGTCTTGCTTCCGTTTTTCAGATATAAAAACTGTTTAAGTTGGGCAAGAACCACTCAGACTGTAGTCTGTTCAAATTAAGCAACCACATTGTCACACAGAAAGAAAACTAGGCAATATAGTTTTTAATGAATTAGCGTAGTAAATGTACTTTTTTTATAGTATGAAAATTTGGTTGCTAACTTGGACTACAACAGCTTAAGTGGTGTTTACAATTTTGTAATAATGTTACTTTTTTACTGTAATTATGAGTAATCTATACTGTCTTAGATAAAAATATAGAAAAAACCAGAAAAACAAGACCTAAATAGTTTATTGTTTTATCTTAGTTATGATGAAAATAGTAGGGTTTCTATTTCTAGAATCTAGGTAATATGGAAAATAGAATTTATTATTTTTGGGTTAATGAAACATTAGATGGATGTAAGTACGATATTAAAAAAAAAAAAACACTAATTTGATTTTAATTGTTTTCCAGAAAATAAATTTGGTACATTTTATTTGTATAAAACGGATACAAAAATATTCTATAGAATAAGACTAATTATTGAAATATAACCAAAAATATACAAGTATATTATATAAAACATATTCATTTACCTCCAAAATGTAAAACAAAGACACAAAAGTAGTGATTGGCTAGATAACTAAATTACACGAGTTATATACTTTTATACAAATATTATGAATTATTTAATATACATAGTATTGAGTAAAATTATTATTTGATGTGATTTATCTAAAACCTAAATATTAAAAAAATTAATTTAATAAAACCAAGTTGTATTTATGTGCATAAAACTGTATATGGTAAGATACAGTATACAGTATAGAGTAAAATTCAAGTAATTTCATATGATTATTATTTGTTTTTTAAGTGTGATAGTAAATACTGACAATATTGATTTTCAGGAATAATTTAAAATGATGCGGAAATATAAAAATGTACATAACTTATGTTTGCATACACATACATAAATAAAGTTGATGATCGCCATACTATTACACTTCTTGTAACTAATTTTATATCTTTAATTTAATTGATATGGCTCTAATTCAAGTTAGCAACTACAGTTGCTAAACAACAGTGTTTTGTTTAGTGACGATCAGTGGGTAAATTAGCATTATTAAATCAATAGCTAAATTAATTTTTGATTGAATATATTCTATTTATAAAAAGTTTAATCCAAATTTAGTTACTGTTACTAATTGTAACAATTGCAATAAATTACTTCTTAATAGCTTATACTTACAGCTTCTTCACAATAAATTCTCATGAGCTTTCTTAAACGAATATGTTTCTTTATTTTGAAATGTCTAATAGGTAAAGCATCGTCATACGCGCCACAAACCTTAAGAGTAACAAAGTTTTCAGAGGTATCCTAAAATATAAAATATTTTTAATAATGATTGATGTTGAAAACAAATATAATTAAAATGTATAACTTATATTCTAAACTTATAAAATTAGATAAAATAATAATCTAATAACAAGCTATTGTTATTGTATCGAAACAATTTTACATAAAATCCAAAATTGATTTTAATAACCACTCAATTATGAACTTATAAAATCTGATATAAGTCAGAAGTCAGTTGACTTATCGTCCTAAATATAATCAATGTTAACGATAATAATTGACAACAGTGATTGAGGTAAGTCAATGATGGTGGTAAATTTCAGGTTTGAGGTAAATAATTAAACTTATGATAGATACTTCTAATGGTACCACCACTTCTAGGGCTATCAACATAACTACTTTCAATATGCGAAATTCCATGGTTGATCAGAACACACTATGCAGCACTGTTGAATTTCAGAAAAACTTAATTGTTTAATGAGATGTGCATGAACAAACGAGCAAGTGCGGAAATGAAATTTTAAAGTTGTAATATTTATAACTCATTTTAAAATTATAATATCAATAAAAGCATTTGCCATTTTCCAGATAATATTCTCATCTTTAAATTTTAAAATAGGTAAATGTACTCTAATATTAAGCTAACATAACAAAACATGTCCTACGCGAATTTGTAATGATGTATGTTAGTAAGATAGAAACAACACATGCGAATATGGCGTCATCTTATAATACTAGACAATGTTAAGACAGAATATGGGCAGGCACGACACCGACTTGAGCACGAGGTGTTAACACGTCCGACGCGCCCGAACAATCGTGGAAACGCGTGGGCAACAGACGCGATCGACCGTCAGGTTTTCCTTTACCCGACGCCATTACAGGACGCTTACTCGAGTTTTTAATTAGCGCGCGCTACGCGAACTTGTAAAACACTTACTTCTTCGTTTACTGGCATTTCTGATGTGTCTATATAAATTGGTTAATAGACAACGGTGTTGAAGTCTGTAATGAAGAAAACGTGGTGGCAGTAAAATGCAATTTCCTGGTGAAAATGCAGTCAACAATATTTAAAACGAACGAGGATCGGTTGTTTGGTAGGGACATCGTTATCATTGGGACGTCATAGCCCATGAAACGATGATATAGCAAACTATGATAACAGTGATAACAAGAATATCAATGTCATAGAAAAGCATAGACCTTATACACCAAGGTGGATATCACAGATATCTATACTACTTTTATAATACTCAATAGGTAAAAGGTTTTTACGTACAATCTCTGTTCTCTATTGACTCTATTATTAATATTATCGTCGCGACTTCACTCGTCGAAACTACGTAGGTACAAAATACGATTATATGGGTATCCCATCTCCTCTACTTAATACATAACTACAAATTAAAAATTTCAATAATTCAAGTTTCTTGAAATTAAATAAGCAATGTGAATTTGTTTTAAATGTCGGTATTGCAAACAATTAATTTTAAAATATTATTGTTCAAATACTTGTTTCAGAAAATGATTAGAAAACTACTTAATCAAATACCTATATTTTAAAAGTATTTATAATATTTGCAAAATATTAATTTTTAATGAAAGTATCATAGACACATTATCAAGTCCATTTGTATATCACAACACTTTAATGGGTTATATGCTTTAACAAAATGAAAAATGTTTAAATTTGTATGAATTTATTGTATTTTATGCATGTTAATAATATGTTTGCTATCCGAAAACATGACGGACGTGTGATGACGCGCGTATCTGGGCTTCGCTATATACTCAGTGTAAAACGCTGGTAGTAGTGTAGTATAGATATCTGTGGTGGATATATTATAAAGGTCTAATTACTTCGATAATAAATTGATTGAAAAATGTACACCACTTGTGATTTCCACCGGGACCGCTGCCTACCCGATGGAGGCTCAAAATGTTCATATTTCTATGAGAAAATACGATGCCCAATGCTTGCAAAGCCATAGAAATATAATATATGAATTAAATTTAAATGAGTAACTTAAATGGATTTTGATTAACATAAATCTATCTTCAATAATACAATTATTGTTAATTACCTGCATTTTTGGGGAAATAGTGTTTTGTGGAGACATGCTGCCTACTTGTGTTTTAATTAAAAATTAAAATTATTGTAACCATTTTCATATTATATATAAATTGAAGTAATGGTAAATGTATTACTTTCTTGATTTGCTACCTCTCCTTAGTTGCCTCGTCGTGATATGTTTATTTTTATAAAAACATATTATAGTTATTCTATGAATGGCATAATATTGAAAATACTAGGTACTGCTATAATATATATTTAAAATACTAGGTATTACTATAAATGTATTTCAAATATTATTACTCAATATAAATATCTATTAAATTTATGAGTATAATAACAATATTTACATTATATCATCCAAATGTACTATTTTGAAATTATTCATTTAAGTACCTATACAAGGCGCCAGGTTTTAAAAAACTTAATGAGTGCCTTGCCCGGCCTTGTTATCATAGGCATAAATGCACAATTTGAGGTTAGGGCTTAGCCCCTGGTCAATAATAATGTCCCCGTAAAATTAAAAAAATGAAATGGAATCGCCTTGGGGGCTAGTTACAATTTAATTTTTTTAAATTTTTATTCACTATTTCACCCATCTCGCCAGCACCGCATAAGTCTAAAAATGATATGTCGAAATCAGTGTATGAATAACATAAACACGTATTTCTGATGAATTATCTAACAAATATAAAATTTTAACCTAATAATTAAAAACAGCAATAGACTTAAAAAATAAAACATTATAAAATAAAATACTAAGTTAAGTTAAGTTTAAATAATAATAGAAATATATAATATTACCTATATTTTATATAATAAATAGGTACATAAATAGCTAACCATTCATATATATATATATATAGGTATTTTGTTGTACCTATAACTTAAGAGTTTAGAATTTGTGATATAAATTATTTATTGCCTGTTGTGAAAAATAATAAAAATCTAAATGGAACGAATTTAAAAATTTTATAAAAATTTATTTTTTGGTAAATTGATCTATAGTTATATATAAATCTGTTAAGTAATAATCTCTTGTGAAAAAATCTAGTGAATTAAAAAATTTAAAAAAAAATTCAAAATCCTAGAAGAATGATTTTTGAATAAAAATTAAATCAATTTTGATTTTTTTTTTATATTACATGGAGTCTCAGCAAATATAGAATTTTTAATTTTTTTATAGATTTGTTTTAGATTTTATTTGGATTTTGTTATAAAATAGAATTTTTTTTATCGAATATAGATTTTATATTAAGATTTTTTTTAATAGATTTGTTTTGTGAAATATAGATTTTGTTATAAAGTAGAATTTTTCTTCAAATATGGTTTTATTTAATATTGATTTTTTTATTAAACAGATTTTTAATTAAATATAATTTTTATTTAAATATGCTTTTTTTATTTTTTTTATTTATTCTATGTGTTAACACATAAAATTTCAATAAAATAAGCAGTTAAAAGATGATGTATTACATACATCTAAATATTGACCGGCATAATCGATATATGCCCCTAGTCTGGCTACTACTAAATTAGTAATACTAATATAATATGCAAGAAAATTACATACAGCAATACCGGACGTCCTGTTAGGATTTTAATAACGTAGTTGAACAGCATAGAAAAACACACGAGGCGGTGAATTATATTTTACTCGCCACCCACCACTGACCATAGTGATGTAGCAAAAGGACACGTGCAATCACCAAAAGCCAAGGAATGTTTAGCAAAACTCACACAGTCTGACAATCACACAGACATATTGATATTTATATAAATATTCTTAGCATCATTCAGTGTGTTTAGAAATTAATGGCACAGACTTCAAACTCGTAAATAATTTAAGTGCATGCATTTTCGATTATAAAATAAACCAAAACTCCTAAATTAAACTATCCCTGTATTTTTCATGATCAGTTTTTATAACCGTGTATGAGCCATTTAAAAATTATGGTTAACACGCATAGTCATGAGGTAGTCAGTGGCGTCATTTCAATTTTTTTTTTTTAATATACGCTGGTTTAAAGAGCAAGCCACTTAAGCAAAAACCACTATCAATTATTTAGGACAACTAATTTTTAAAGTGTTCCAAATTAGTTAAAATTACTATAATATTAGATTTTAAATACGCAAATGTACCTAGACCCTGCGCGGTTAAAATGACGCCACTGGAAGTAGTTTAACTATAATAGCGTTGATGGATGATGATGTGTTCAACTCTTAGGCCTGGGCGGCCTCTCATACACCACTGTGAGTGTTGGTGGACTTATACTATAAAGCAATGTTCATTGTCTTGCTCATAAGCATATCGGATAATATGTTCCTGATCTTGTTATTCAAGGGAGCAGGTGTTTTGATATGAACGCTTTAATTCCCTGCATAAAATGTGTTACATTTTATTACAACTTAAAGTATTTATGTATGTCATAAACCGGTAAACCAATTATTGTAAACAGTATTTTATAGTTATTTTAAATCTATCATTATGTTTTTAATACTTTTATACTAAACAAAATTATGCCAAAATATTAATTTAAAATATTTAACATTACAAATCAAAGGAATATTTGTATAATATATTTTATGATTTTAGGAATTTAGGTTACATTACATAGAATAAATGTTTTGATACTATAACCTTAGATCTTAAATGTGTGGCAGCATCTTTTATATGAGAATGAAATTCAAGATTAAGACAAAAAAAAAAATAACCAAATCTATAATATATTAATTATTATACTACTTATTAGTGTGGTTAATAATAGATCTATTACTGATGAGATGTGAATTTTCATCTTTCTATTTTGTATCTTAACTCTGTAGAATTTAAACATGTGACAAAAACATCAAGTGTTTTAGGAGGGTTTCATTATCAAAAGTTGACTCCATTTTACAGAAGAGCATAAGGAATTATCAATATTATAGATACTTAAAAAAAATAATAAAAATGTATTTTAGTTTTTTGAATTATTAACTAAGTGTTGTTACAATTGTAATTTCATAAGATTTGGTAAGTCGTAACTTTTGATAAAAAGAAATGCAACATTTTTCAATCACATTGCTTATAAATAAAAATTTTTGGTTCATATACCTTTAAAAAGATTTTAAAAAGAAGTATATTTTTTGATATAACAAGATTCCCATATAATATCAAAATTGAAAATATACAGCTCTTAGTTTGAAAAATAATGTGAATTTAATAAAATTAGTTCCAGGGCCTTTTAATAATGAAAACTAACTATATTTTTCTGATAAGTATTTCTTACTTATTATATACTTATTATTAGCGAAAAGATGGGCAGAATATTTTAAACTGTGTCTTAATGGAGAAGACCCGGAAGAAACCTTTGTCTATGTGCACAAACAACCCAATAATTGCAGATGTGAAATGCCTACATTACAGAAATTCTATCACAAATTAAGAGATTAAGAAATCACCTAAAGAAGATGGGATTGAGATGATTCAAAAGCTAATTGAAAAAATATGCAATATTAAGGATATCCTTTGAGATTGGAATATGGCATTAATATGCCTTACACACAAAAAGAATGTTTAAAAAAGAATGTTAATAGAGGTATTGCCTTAGGGAATGTGACTTATAAAATTCCATTATATTGCATTTTAATAGAATCAAGCCCTTTGCGGAAAATATTATAGAAGACTATCAAAGTGGTTTCAGAAATAAATCCACAATAGATCAAATATTTATTGTAAGACAATTATTTCAGAAAACTTGGGAATTCGGTCAAGAACTGCATACACCCTTCAGGTTATATATAAAAATTACTGATTTAAACTCAACACTTTATTAAAGAGCATTAAATATATTGCAAAAATAAAATTGATTGTTTTGTATTTATTTCTGTAAATGAAAGGTTGTGTGTTAATAATCATCCTCGAACAAAAATATGTTTAATTCATTAGAGCAAGTACACTGTATCATTCATCAGAAAGTTACAATGTGGTCACTAACTGATATTATCTGTTAAGTAAGTACTTGTGTGGAAAATAATTTACGGATAACGATTGTAAAGAAATTATGTTGCAAAAAAATAATTTAGTTGTAACCACACAATGAAATTTGGGTTAATGTTGTGACAAAGATAAAAGTAATATTTGTTATCATTTATTTTTATTTATTTTTAATTAGGACCCATCCAAAACTCATTTCAAAACAAGATCATTCATCAAAAGTATTTTGTACTCTTTGAAATTATGAACTCAGTGTCTCAGTTAATTTACAAAAATTAAAAAATATTACCATCTAAATTGACTTATTTAACCATTAATTTTTACTAACTTTTGTCTATTTTATAATACTGTAATGATATATATAATATATATAATACATCATTATTAATTAATTAATTAAATGTAATTTATTTTAAAATTTACATTTAGGATTAAGTAGATAAATAATATACTTTGATACTTTGTAAGATGATGCAATCTATGCCCTGTTTAATAGCATAGACAACACAGGAATTTCACAATTTCTCATATAAAAGCACAAAACACACTAAATAAGGCGCTCAGTCGCATACCCATTCTATATCATGTCACAGTTCATATAATATTTTATTTAGTTTGTTAAAATATTGTTCATAATTCACTTTTGTATTTCATTAATTCTTAATCCATTCAAAACTCGAGAAGTTCAGTTTAAACAACAATATTTGTAAGATTTAAGGTAATATGTATGTATACACATGTTATTAGCATAAAAGGAAAACTCTCATATTCACACTCCAAATTAAATTTACATGTTAATGAACATATATATATAAAGTGATGAGCTAAAAATATCAATCTAAATACCATATATTAATTTTTATATACTAATATTAAATTAGAACAAAATATCTTATTTTTAACTCCTTACAATACTATTAATATGTCTTGTAATACATTTATAATAGGTACTTATATAAACTAAATCGAACGTCTAATTAATAAACAAAAAAATAAATATATTAGGAATTGCAGACTAAAAGAATAATATCTATTTGTTAAATACAGTAGACTGTGTTTACAAAAATTAAAATGTAATGATATATTATGTTTGAGCACATGTAGAGAATGTAAACAAGGTTGTTTACATATTACATGTACCTTGTAGCGAGATTTGCTACAAGATAAGCCCTTATAATATGTATGTATATTTATACTAAATGTTCATAAATCAATTAATTACCATATATTGTATCAAACAAAAAAATACTAAAAATTGTTTATATTGACAAAAAATTGTTTAGCTTTATATTTTTGGTCGATTGTTATATTATGTATAAGCTTAAGAAAAAAATACAAATGCACAAAAAATCAAATTTTTCAAACATTTTTTTCTACACATGTATTTCTTATGCAATGAACCATGATAACAGTTTCTTTTGAACCATCAGTCTTATCAATAGACAATGTGACATCACTACTATTTCATTGTCTTGCTCAGAAGCATATGCGATATGCTTCTGATCCTATTATTCAAAAGTGCAGGTCTTTTTGACACAAATGCTTTAATTCCCACATAATATTTATTACATTTTAAATTATAATATCATGAAAATTATATAAATATTTTATATGTACTTTTCATTACCGTATTACTATCAGAAATTAAATATAAAATATAATAAAATTATAACATATCTACATGATTTAAGTAGGTATATGAAGTATGTATGTATGATACATAACAGTACACCATTTTATAAAAAATTTTAATATATCATAGTTTTTTTAATATATATATATGCTAAACAAAATTGTACCAAAATCTTAATTTAACAATACAAATCATGAGAATATTTAAATAATGTATTTTATAATTTTAGAAATTTAAATTAGCATTAGAAAGAATTAATGTTTTGATACTATGCCTTTAGATCTTAAGTGTGCGGCAGCATCTTTTATATGAGAATGAAATTTGAGATTAGGGAAAAAAAATAACCAAAAATTTCTTACTATATACTATGTCAATTATTGAACTACTTATTAGGCATATATGGTTAATAGGATTTATTACTGGTGAGACATGGATTATGAAGCGAAAAAAGAAAATGTCAAATAATGGTACTAAAAATTCAATTACAGTAATTTCAATATTCGAGAAGAAAACTTGAGCTTAAAAAAATCTTAATACCTATTTACAGTAAATTAATATTATTGAGATGTACTTATTTGTTAGTTTTTAATTGCTTTGTACATCTTCAAAACTTCTATAGTACTCTGATATTGAATAGTGGTAAAAAATTCTGTGATTAAGCAATCTAAAGATACATATACAAAAATAATTAACTATTAATATATTCAATTAGTGGTTGCAAACATTTAATAGAAAAAACTTTTATAATAAATAGTTTACATTGTTGTAGGTTGCTATACACTAAAAAATAATATATTTATATGAGTACAAGAGTATGTCTCAATAATATGGGTTTTATAGATAAAATATAAAATTTGATAGGTATTATATAAATTTAATTGTTGAAAACGTTATAATATAGTATTTATTAATTTATTGTTCAAGTACATTTTGGTAAATAATGATTTTCAAACAGCTTTTATAAAAAATAAAAAAAACTATATAAATATATATATATATATATATATATATAGATGAACAATAAAATATATTATCCTTATTAGATAAGTAGATTACATAATATTATGATTTATTATTATATTAAATACCAGAAATCATTATCTATTAGTTAAATTAAAAAAACAAGAAGTTTAAAAATAGTAATATAATAATGTATACCATAGTGTTTGACAATTATAGGATTTATAGGATCTTTATTTTAAATATTACAGTCTTTAAAGATGAGTTATAGATTAAAGTTATAAACAGATGAAATCGCATATTATGTTCTAAGATTCAACTCTCAAAATTAGCTAAATTAAATAAAAAAAAAATTGAATTACAATAAAAACTCTTTATAACGAAACTCTTTACAACGAAAAACTCTATATAACGTAAACATTACATAATAATGGTTAGTTTGCTTTATAACCTATTAGTCAATTCATTCTCTATAACGCATAGTCACTCTCAATAACAAAACAATATTTTATATTTTATAAAACAATTTACCTGTTATCGTATTATAAATTATAAAAGTAATCGGCGAAAATGCCGAAATTTACAATAACGATTACATTCATTCAATATCTACTTTTAATATCACAATAATACCGTTATTATCGATATCGAATATATTCATTTTATTATCGACGTAATTTCTAACAAAAATTTTATTTTTTTAAACACTCTATTACGGAAACTCCCTTAACGTAAGAAATCTCTTGGTCCCTTCAGATTTGTTATAAAGAGTTTTCACTGTATGTAAATAAAACCCTATTTTAAAATAATGTATTATATTTTTAAGATAGCAAAGAATTATTAAGTAAATGTCAATCAAATAATGATTTAGATTTAGACCTATATTTCACCATACACTATTTTCAACAAAAATAGAAGTTATAGTTTTTTAATAACTTTAAAGTTCAATCAACAATATTTTAGTAATATGTAATACGATTAAGATTTGTTGGTAGTGCTATTTAAATGATGTAACATAAATTTCTTTTTATTTTCATAATTAATTTTCCTAACATAATATGGATAATATAATTATTAATTTAATTAATAGAAATATGGATTTCATTTTAAATTTTGAATAAATAAATATTAACATTTAAATTGTATTCTCAAATATGTATGTTATTTGATGACAATAATAATATTACAGTACTATAAACGGTATATTATTTTTATATGTATGTATAAAATTAAAAACTTATCCATTTTTAAAATGAGTTATTTTTTCATTTTGTTTGTTTTACATTTCGGACAGAACCATTTTCCTTTGGGCTTGGTAGTTACGTTAACACATCCAAAATGGAACCGTTTAATTGGGCACTAAAATAAAAATAAGACATAATTAAAAATTTGTTCCATACAAAAATTAAACAATGTACCTAACAATGTTTTTAATACAAATAGAATGATATCGTCACAAATCACAATATTATATAAATAACTATGTAAATAAAAGTAATAAATGTATTAATAATTAATAAATTAAAATTAAAATGCTTACACATGAGTTATCGCAGGCTATCATTTTACCATAAGAAACTTGTTTGCATAAACAGTATGTTTGTTCATTTGAATCGACAGGCATGTCTAATTCTTCAGGCGAATGTGCAACCCCAGCATTGTCTAATGCACCATTCAGGGGACCAGTCTCTACTTTATCATTGGCTACACTATTGGTAGCATTTGTTGGATGAATAACACCGACTAAAGGTGTTTTGCTAGTTGCTGTAATATTCATTTTTGCAACTTCTGAAAAATGTTGATAATTATTATACAATTTAGATTTACCTCAACAAGACTAAAATGATGTTTTGTCTATAAACCTTTTTGAATTATTTTCTTTTCAGATATTTTGTAAGGAGTTGTTTTTTCTTCCCTTGATGTGCTCGGCTTGTTCCAAATTCCATCGACTAAAGTAATACACATAATAGATGACCACACATATTAAAACCATAATATAATACAATATATCATAAAACACTTACTTTGTTGTACGCCTTCTTCAATATTTTTTGCGCCACTTGCTCTGTTATAAATGTTTTCTTCTAACCTTGCTTTACCTAAAGTCAATTGCCTCATATTTTCACTGACCTGAAAGGTACAATTATGTAGAATAACTCTACGGGTATGTATATAACTCAAAATCAACATACCTCATCAAAAGCTTGAACAACCAGTTTAGCTTGGTCATCAATGCATTCCATTACATCGTCAAGAAAATATAGTGTTGAGATTAAATATTCAGATATTTCTTCTTCCGATAAGTTATTTTTTCCTGACAGAAATTCGTCCTTTAATTTGTCAGCATTACGCACTTTTTCGTGAGCTATATTTTCGATGTGTTGAACCAAAGTGAATTTTTCTTCTAACTCGACAGGAATACTCTCCAACGCTAAAATATCACTATGTTAGTATTTCGTTGAAATGCAAAACTGAAAATAAACTTACACTCCATACTGTCATCCGAGGATTGCGCTGAAGCCATTATTGTTATTTAATTTTTAATCAAGATTTTAAAAAAAAACAATAAGTGAACAATAACAATCTGGTATTTGTTGTGTATAATCACAGATTGGACTGTACTGTTGTCGTCTTGTCGTCACGGTCTGGGAGTGGGTGTAGTAGAAAAACGGTCCTCAAATGTTAGGTTAGGTATTGTAAGGCATTGTTTAATAATTGTCTTAAACGAGACAGTAAAAAAAACGGTTTATATCACTTGAAAAAAAACGGTTTATATCACTATCATGGAAGAAAAATATCATATCAATTCAGCTTAGAATAAACAACAAATTTCACATTATCACTGGCCGCCGAATTCAAAAATTGTTATTATTATTAGATATAAATACAATTCCAAAATTGAGTATGATATAATGAATAAATTTCCTAAAACTAAAATCGTTCTCATACAAATATTATTGAAGTTATATTGTGAAATTCAAAACAAATTACTACCAAATCATACCTTTATACAAATATAATTAATTTATATGTTTAATTATGTAAAACAGGTAGTCAATCTCTATTGATGAATATATAATAATATAATATTTTTTATTATAAATATATAGTATAAATCTTACCACAATTAAAGATAGTAGTATCTTATAGTACTTTATAATACACTAATGACAATATTATGTACTAATAAAATGTTTAACACTATTGGTTAATTCAATATTGAATTTATTTACAGACCACTGTTTGCTTAAGTGCAAATTATATTTTTACGCTAGGTAACTATTATCAACATCTCAAAAAAGTAATTATATCTTAGTATATGATAAATATTAATGCATGTAACATTTTATGTATAATATAGGCCAATTCTTAACCTCTTTTGAATGTCTGAACACTTAATATTTTATAAGATTTTTGTGTAACACAGCTGTAAAATAAAAACAGTATTTATATATGTTTTTAAATTTTATAATATATTAAACAATGCATACATAGCACAAAACAGTTTTACATACATATTAGTCACTAAAAATTATAAAAGTAATGATTACAAATGAAAAAAAATTCAGAGTTTGAGGAACACCACTGATATAAATTATTATGGTTAAGTGTTAAACTGTGTCATTATTAATATTATAATTATATTTAAATTTAAACTATTTATTTTTTTTTAAATATAAAATTCTGTATATTTTACATTGTATATTTAAAATTAAATTGGAAATATATTTTGTTATATAAAGATTATTATCATAGTTAATATTAATTAATTATTCGTTTTAGAAAAATTGACATGCAAAGTTCTTTGAACAATTATTAATTGGAATATTAAAATTTTACCAATTAGTAATTTAGTTATTTAATATTTGTTGTATTAATCATAAGTTAAACATAAAATCTTATTTAACTATATTTAATACAATTATTAGATAGAAAATAAACTTATTATAACTTTATACAAAAGTACAACTTAACTCAATTTAAATGTATAGTATTTTTATCTACAATAATTTGTTTCTAACAATCATAATTAATATCAAAAATCATCGAATCATTATTCATATTTTATAAAATTAATATTTAATTATAAAATTATAAAATACAAAATAAAAAACTAATATGAAATAAAGATGAACAAACTAATACAATATTGTAAGTAATGAATGGTTAGTTGTATAAGTTAGTAGTAACTTATAAATTACACGTACAGTAAAATGGAATCTATTACCATTAGTTATAAATACTATAGTATTATTAGTATTATAATTATATAATACAATAGTATTTATAATCAATGCTATTACCTAATATAAAATTAGGTATACAAGTAACTAAATCATATCTTTAATAGTGGGCATTAACTAAGTAGTTAAAATGTTTAAATTAAAAAAATAGTTTTTTTAAATTACCTAATTTAAATTCAGAATGTAACCAGTTAATGTATTATTTATCAAACTATTAACTTTTGACTTAGAACAATTACTTCACGTACCTAACTTAGCTTATCTTGAGTGAATTATATTCATTAACAAGCCCACATTTGCAAATTTTAATGTTAACTCCACCATTGACCGTCCTCAGTCCGTATGAAAAAGGAGGAAGGGCACTTTAAAGACATTTTCATTTGTAATCAAAGTATTAAAAATTAATGATGCTTCTCTTGGTTTAATGTAATGTATTGTTATTTTTAATTGTTTTTCAATCTTAATATTATTATCTATATATTGTGTTTTTTTTTTATTCTGTAGGTTATACCATATTATCATGTCCAATTGCTGAAAAAGTTGTAGGTGACCAATTTTAACAGTGCAGATCTTCAGGGACCAGGGGATGTGTAAATGTGAATTAAAAAGTGACAACAAATACGACCTAGTTCAGACTTCAGACGTAATAGTTAGAGATGAGTTATGGAATTGAATTCATTAATTTTTGGACATTGAAATTAGCTTTATGATAAACATTAGTAAAATTCAATCTTATTAAAATGAACATTAGACATTAGGCATAGGCGTAACAAGACGCCTTAAATTTATATATGTTTCTCAGTATTATTTTACTTACTTTCCTTTTATAGCGCTTTAACGATACAAAATAATCATTAATAGGTTGACCTCCTTCCCACCCCCTGCAATGAAAATGTTTTTTAATTTCTAATTTAAAATTGTAAAATGGTTTTAAAATGTATTATCATTCTATGTTTCTAAAGCTCAGGCCCGGATTTATAGACCAACAGACCCTGGGGTAAATAGTTAAAATGGACCCCATTAACGCCCCGAAAATTTAACAAAATAAATAATCTAAAATACTTTTAAATTTTATAAATATGTAACAAATGAAAAACATTTAAAAACTAAAATTGTAATTATTACACTTATTATAATATTTAAAATGTCCATTAGTTATTTTTATATTTAACAAAAATAATTATTAAATACTTCATACAAATAATTTATACATAATTTTTAATACACATCATTAGGTACTCGTATTTAAAACATTTTTTTCTTGAATTCTTAAAATTCAATCAGCAATATTTTTGTAGTATGTAATACGATTAAGATTTGTTGGTAGTGCTGTTTAAATGTTGTAATATAAATTTCTTTTTATTTATATAATTAATTTTCCTAACATAATATGGATAATATAATTATTAATTTAATTAATAGAAATATGGATTTCATTTTAAATTTTGAATAAATAAATATTAACATTTAAATTGTATTCTCAAATATGTATGTTATTTGATGACAATAATAATATTACAGTACTATAAACGGTATATTATTTTTATATGTATGTATAAAATTAAAAACTTATCCATTTTTAAAATGAGTTATTTTTTCATTTTGTTTGTTTTACATTTCGGACAGAACCATTTTCCTTTGGGCTCGGTAGTTACTTTAACACATCCAAAATGGAACCATTCAATTGGACACTAAAATAAAAATAAGACATAATTAAAAATTAAACAATGTACCAAACAATGTTTTTAATACAAATAGAATGATATCGTCACAAATCACAATATTATATAAATAACTATGTAAATAAAAGTAATAAATGTATTAATAATTAATAAATTAAAATTAAAATGCTTACACATGAGTTATCGCAGGCTATCATTTTACCATAAGAAACTTGTTTGCATAAACAGTATGTTTGTTCATTTGAATCGACAGGCATGTCTAATTCTTCAGGCGAATGTGCAACCCCAGCATTGTCTAATGCACCATTCAGGGGACCAGTCTCTACTTTATCATTGGCTACACTATTGGTAGCATTTGTTGGATGAATAACACCGACTAAAGGTGTTTTGCTAGTTGTTGTAATATTCATTTTTGCAACTTCTGAAAAATGTTGATAATTATTATACAATTTAGATTTACCTCAACAAGACTAAAATTATGTTTTGTCTATAAACCTTTTTGAATTATTTTCTTTTCAGATATTTTGTAAGGAGTTGTTTTTTCTTCCCTTGATGTGCTCGGCTTGTTCCAAATTCCATCGACTAAAGTAAATACACATAATAGATGACCAAACACATTAACACCATAATACAATATGTATTATAGAACAGTGATAGTATTATTATTATTATCAAGATTACAAGAGTATTTATTATTTTATGTTTTTATAATTTTTTGAGTTAATGTTTTTATATTTTATGTTGTGAGAATGTGCACGTATAAGACTAACTCTTTTTATCTTGTTAATGTTGTATTTTGTATGATTATTTTATTAAACGAAAGTTAATTATGAAAGTCAATTAGTATTTCTTACATGAAACAAACTTGTACCTATCTTGTTGGCTTTTTTGTAAGGTTATGCTAAACAAATATGCAATTTCTAAAGTCTAGAATCCACTACATAAAGAAGTCTATCATTTTATATTTAAATCTGTTTTAAGCTAAAGATTAAATAATTTAACATATATTATATATTTAATTATAGTATGGAAATTGTAACTCTGTTAATTTTTGTTATACATTATAATTAATAATTTAAACTTTATTAAAAAGAGCATTATATAATATTGCATAAATTAAATTTATTGTTTTGTATTTATTTCTGTAATTTAATTACTCAAACCAAATTAATTTTAAATTGTGAATCAACTTTTGTCGTATTTCATAATTTATGTTTTTATCGTAAGGCATTACTAAAGCCCATCAAAAATAATTTAATTTACATAATATAATTAATTTTAATCATATATTTTAATATAGTTTGAATAATACTGATTTTTCAGTAAATAATAAGTATAATACAATTAATGTTACCTATTCAATTTAATTTTTATACTTAAAGTCATAATTAAAACTTTTAAGAGGATGTCTCACCCGCATGTGCTGTCTCCGTCTTACATACGTACGACATAGTACATTTTCGTTTACCAGTTTCAATAGTGTGTTTTTAATTTTAATATTAGAGTGAATTCACCTATTATCAAACTTTTAGCAAGAACATTATCTGTTTCCTCTCGTTGGTTTTTTACGACATTTTAATTTTTAGCACACTATTGAAACTGGTGAATGAAAATTTACCATGTTGTATGTGTGTAAGACGGAGGCAACACATGTGGGCGAGACGTCCTCTTAACTGAGAAACAAAAGTGATTTATTTTAAATTTTATATTTAAATCTGTTTAAAGCTATTCACATTAAAATTTAACATTTTTTATTAATTGGATTGTTTTATTATTATAAATAACTCTCTGTTAATTCTGGTCTGTGGCGGCATGAATTTTTTTCCTATATTAGTATTAAATACTTAAAATAACATTATTAAAATGATATTATACCTATATAAAATTTAATTTTAATATGAAGATTTTACTGTCATATTTAATATTTAAATGAATCATCCTATTATGTAATTTAAATGTGAGAATATTATCCAGTTTACCATAGAAGCATTTTTTAATATTATAATTTCAAAACATGTTATAAGAATTTTAAATTTCACAAAAACTTAAAAATTATTTATCATACAATTTGATAATAGGTAAATTTACCCTCATAAAACAGAAAAACACACTTAGGTATAATATCATCTTGATAATAGAACAAATATGTTTATACCTTGAGTTTTTCAAAGCCTTAGTGTTAAAATATTTAAATTTTTTTGAAATTAATATTTAAAATTTAAATGTAAGAATAATTATATTTCAAGGATTAAAAATATGTAAATATTTATGTATTGAACACTATAAGGGAGATTTTGATTTCCAACATGTGAAAGATGTCCAAGCTCAATATAGCCAAATTTGTACAATATGTGGAACACCTTTTAAAATCGGATTAAAAATATTATTTTAATAATCACAATAATTATATTAGCATTTACATATTTTAGTGAATTATTTAAAATAATAAAACAAATTAAAAAATTTTGTTAATTATACCAATATTTTATTATTAAGCTAGAGAAATATGAAAATAACATTAAGAATACAAATAAATTTGTTTACTAATAAAGTTTTACAGTAAACATTTTAAACTCATTAAATTTATCTGTTTAATGTAGTTAATTCTTAATATTGTTCTAGTTAATTATAAATTTGTATTATTTTTTAACATTTTTATATTATGTAAAATAATAAGTGGTTAATAATAGTTAAAATAAAAACTACCACCAGCCCGGTGTTGGAAGACTTCAATAATATCACCGTCCTCAAGTTCTAAAGAAAATGGAGTATCTTCGCCAGAAAATGATTGTCCGTCAAATTGGAATCTTAATGTTGCAATATCTAAAGCCTAAAATATTACAATTTTTAACAAATTTAATTATAAATGTTAACCTAACACATAGAATTAGTTAATACTAGCTGAATCGATGAATAAAATATCTATAATAACATTTAAATATAATTTAAATTATATAGATTTTTTGTATACCATACAAATGTTTATTGTCTTCATTCCATAAATATGTCTTATGAAAAATGTACATTGAGCAATTCACATAAACATTATTTTGTTTTAATACAAGTTAATTGACTCATCATTTAACCTAACTTTGATATATTATTTTTAAAGCAAGTTACAAGTGTGCACAATATAATAATAAATTTAAAAATGATTAAAATTGCATCAATTTTAAATTATATAAAAAAGAATTTCATTCAAACTTCAGAAAGATAATATTGTTACCTTCAATAATATATCACTCAACACTAATTTTCAAACTAGACCCTATTCAACTAAAAATTAAGCCACTCTTGTGAATTTAGACAGTACCGTCTGATACTCCAAAAGCTATGTATTCTATCATTGGTTAACAATATTTTGGCAACAGTTATTGATTATTGGTGTCAGTGCAATTAACAGACATATGGACAATTATAAATTTCAGTAGAAGCTATCATATCAAGTAGTAGAAATATGCTGATTTAAGTAAAAAAAAAAAACTTAATGCCAATTGCTAAATGTGACTTTGTCAATAATTTGTTAGTTGTTAAAATGTTATATCATTCTAAACAATAAAAATACAAGTGTGGTGTTTTGTTACTGTTACTTTTGGTTACAATTGCAAAAAATTACTTCTTAATAGTGTATACTTACAGCTCCTTCACAATAAGCTTTCATGAGCTTTTTCATAGGAGTATGTATCTTCATCCTGAATTGGACAAAATAATTATTTTGTCCATGAACTTTAAGATTAATGGTAGGTTCAGGGGCAATCTAAAATATAAGATGTTTTTTAATGATTGTTGTTAAAAAAATAACAAAATGATTATTTGTAATTAATTTTCAAATCTTATAAAATTAAATAAATTAATAATTCAATAACAAGCTATTGTTATCGTATCAAAACACTTTTTACACACAATCCAAAATTAATTTTTAATAACCACAGGATTATGAACTTATAAAATCTGATGAAAGTCAGAAGTCAGTCGACCTGTTGCCCTAAATATAATCAATATTAACAATAATAAATGTCAACAGGTCAGGTTCTAGGTAAATAATTAAACTTATGAATGATACATTTATTAATGATACCACCACTTCTAGAACAACAAACGACCTTCAATATGATAAAATGCCATGGTTGACAAATACACACTATGCAATACTGTTGAATTTTAAGAAAACTTGATTGTTTAATGAGACGTGTATTTAGCAAATGAGCGTGTGTGGGAATGAAATAAAACGTTAACAAATTTGTGTTCAGTAGAACACATTTTTTATGTTATCTTTAATATTAGAGTTATTTACTTTATTATCAAAGTTAAAGGTAAGAATATTATCTAGAAAAATGAACATATGCCTTTATTTATATTATTATTTGAAAGTCGTATTTATTACTTACTTTAAAATGATAATATCAATAAAAGCATTTTATAAAAATTCATTTTCTAGATAATATTCTTACCTTTAAATTTGATACTATACTACGTAGGTACCACTAGAGAATGCATACGGTGGCCATACTAATCAATCTCAATCCAAAACCAGTCGTTCGCTATCGGAACTAGTTGGTTATATTGCTGTATGCATTCTTACGGAACGACAGGGCACGACAGAGTATAAGTAATTTTACTCTAATATAAAAACTAACATCACAAAATGTGTTTTGCTGAACGCAAATTTGTTATGATACATGTTAGTAAGACAGAGATAACACACGCGGGTATGGCGTCCTCTTTAAATATTAGACAGATATTAAGAAAAAATACGCGCGGGCACGACGTTGAATTGAGCAGCAGGTGTCAACACGTACAGTGCGCACAAAAAAACGTCGAAACGGGAGGGGGGGCAACAGACGCGATTGACCGTGGAATTTTTCATGAACCAACGCTATTACAGAACGCCGACTTGTGATTTTATTTTGCGTGCGTTACGCTAATTTGTAAATACTTACTCCTTTGTTTACGGCCATTTCTGATTCGTAATTTCGTGTTCTGTACATCAACTACACCGTCAACAATAATGAACAGTGTCGTTTATGATAAATTAAATAGGTATGCCAGCAACTCGTGATACGCATGAGCGGTGGAGTGGTGGTGGAGTCACCGGCGGCGGCTATGGCGACGGCGGACTATTGATAAACGGAGGAATGTTAACATCACATTTATTCATCCGGGGTAGGTAGACATGTAAGACGGTTGGTTACCATGTTTTAGGTGGCACAACCGCTCACCGTAGTGGGCGGCGGCTGGTCTTCCGCCCAATTCTCTTTTACCAAGACAAATCCGACTATCCGCACGAGCGACTTGCGATCGACCGCCATTTTGTCATATTTATCACACCGACTAAAACCTCGTAGTCCCGTCATCGCACCCCATCTGCAATTGTTGTTGTATTTATAAAATTGTTATATCCTCGCGTCATCCTTGTTATTTTGTTAAGTCAATAAACGTACCTATACATATATTCTCCATATTACACTGTAACCTTACTGTCGTCTCCTTCATCCATAGAGCTAGAACGTGGAAGTGATCGTTGTAGGTAAATACGACATCAGCAATCATTTGACCTTCATGCAGCACGACCGAACCATTAGTAGCAACGTTGAAAATAACGAGATGGATATTGAGAGAGGATGTTGGAGCCTATCATGAGTTCATGTATTACTATCAATTTTGAGGGTATATGGTGTAAATATTTTTTGAGCAAGCACCTTTATTATTCTAATTACACTACGATTTTATTTGAAGTTTGAACATAATAGTACCCCATGTCAGAGAAAGAACATTCTTAAAGATATTTTCTCTCCCACAAAAATAACACAAGTTCGTACAGTATTAATATAGCCATAGTCTATCCATATAACTATTATTTATTTCTACGAATACGAAATGCTCTTAGAGTTGCAGTGTTTACCTCAAACATTAAAAGTTATAACCTTCCAACTATACCCAGGGGAGGATTTACACATAGGTAACATAGGCACATGCCTAAGGCGCAATATCTTTCAAAGGAGCCGCAATTGTTCTGTGTATTTCTACTTTTATTTACATAACTAGCGGCCCGTGAAACTCGCTTCGTTTGAAATTCGGTGAAAGTGAATACCCTAGAAAAAAAACACGACTTGGGAGAAATTCTAATAATCACAAATTTAGTTTGGTGATTAAATAGGTGATAACACTGATAACGATGTTGACAAAGTTGTTGTTACTACTAATTAGGTAGCTCGATACTTAGGTCTTGTTTTGAATGAGGAAAAGTTGGATAAAAGTGTCTAGATGTCTGTCATCAACCACTAATCAATGTAAATCGATTCCTGACGTCGTTACACGGACGCTGATTTGTTCGCAAAATATTTTAAGTCGAATTGTGTTTTAGAATGTTTTATACATTATCACTTATCAGTAACAATAGTGTAAATTTTAATACGCAACTAAACCTACCGGGTAGGCAATCCGGTTGCGTCAGATCGCGGACAATGTGGGCATATAGGTGAAATTGCATATGTATTAAATATACAATATTACCAAAAATCGTGACACTCTAGTATTATTAAAAATAATTAGTAACTTAATTTATTAATTTACAGAAATAAAAACTTTATAGACGAAAGTAAATTTAAACGCGTATTTATTGGATCATATACAATAATGGTTTTAAATTATTTTGAAATAAAACTATATCGTGAAAAAATCGAAAAAAAAATACGAAAATCTGGGCGGCCGTGTAATCAATTGCGCCACCACTATATCTGCCGAAGCGGGGTTCGAACCTGCCTGCCTAACTATGGGGAACTATGCCTAACACTTATCGGCTATGGTTTTAGTTGCGAACTACAGCCGAATCTCGAGCAATTAGGCCGTTTTGGAGCCGCTAAGAATTCCGCGTTAAACGTCGTTTTACACAGACGAATCGTATAATTCGCAAATAACAAAACACAAATAATCTCTTTTCACGTGTTTTAACAAATTTCGTCTACAACAATAATTATTTATAATAAAAATTTCACGAACAACGCGTACGCACACACGATAACATTTAAGACATCATTTTAGGTATATCGTTCATTACCATACATAAACGTACACGCGTCGCAATAACAGTTTACCGTACGGATACACGTAGATTTGTTTTCTTTGATCGGGTAAAACTAGAAAACGATTTAAATAAATCCAACGGCAAAACGCATCGCGCGAGTTCCCAAAACGACTCTCCGTCGAACGTTGGTTTTACACACGCGTCAACCGCAGACCGCACACGTCGTGCACCCACGAAGCCACCGCGACAACGGAGCCGACTAAAAACGCCGGTAAAGACGAAATCGGCGGGGCTCGGAGACGGAGATTTTGAAAAAAAGCCGATTTACGCGACAGACGAAGCGCGCGAAACATAGGTTTTCGATTGGTCGTACAAAGCGCATACTTAATGTCAAATATTGAACTACGCTTCAGAACGCTTCTAGCGGATCACGATATTTACATTTTATATAATAAAATATAGTAGTGATTTAATTCCTTGGATTGGAAAAATGGCAAGTCCGTCCCTGACTACACTGAATTTGTATTATCATGCAATTACTATGAAAATCAGTCACTACCAATAAACATAATTCATAGTAGTTTTTATGTTCCTTCGATAAAATAATTAGATTTAGAAGCCATTATCACGATTCCCTCAGAAGAAAGCTAAGTAATTGTCACTACAAACTTGGCAAACCCAGGGCCCTGTGCTCTAGTTGAAAATCTTGGGTGGACGTATCCAGTAGGAAGATGGTATAGCGAATGAAGCGTATCCGTCGCCCTACTCACTAAAAGTGTGTAGCAATAACCTCCAATTTGACTAGGAAGGATCGGTCTAGACTCCCCGTCTTGGGGTTAACTGAAGGGCCAACGAACCTACCTTGCAAAAATCATTGTTCACGAACCAAACAGCAATAAGCCTCGGACATATAGAATTAATGGAAAAACGAACGGACACAAGAAACCAGATTTATGTTTTAGAACACGAAATGTGCGGATAATGTTCCAACTAATAACAGCTCTAAATGTAGTAAGGAAATTTGCGAAATACAAATTCAGGATAGTAGCGCTACAGGAAATCAGATAGAATGACGAAGGAACCATAAACATAAATTATATCACTATTCTAATTCTATCACTAATATTTTTGAAACAATGTAGATTGAACAGTGAATAATTGACGAGATGAACACTGGCTTTACAGTTTACAAGAAGAGGATGACTTGAAAATAATATATATCCCAGATAAACCAATTTTCGTAGCTGACACACTAACAATTTATCTAGGATAACGGTCAATAGATAAGAAAATAAATTATATCTAAACAAAGTTTAAATCAAAAGTATAACAAACAGTTTCGGAATGACATAAGAAATTTAAAATTTTTACAAAATAATAAAAAACGAATAGCAAAATTAAAATTATAAAACTACCATGTCCGGAGATAAAAAATGATAAAATATTTAAAAAAGATAAAAATTAAAGGATAGTGGCAAATAACAATACCAGATTAAATAGCGAGAGGACTAGTGTAGAGAACGCACACCAAATGCGGACACTCAGGAAGGTATAACGCATTTCCCCTGTTATAATAGGTATACATATTTCGTAATATGGCTAAAATAATAATGGATGTAATAAAAAAGTGTGACAAGTCAGAAAAACAAAGCTATTAATTACGGCCCAAGCGGGTCAATCAAAATACATAAATCGAAAAGAATCTTAGAAAATGCTTCAATTGATTTGATGCGACCATTAACAATCGGAAAGGGAGGCACAAACTGACACACTACATTTTGGCCATTATATTTAAACCTTTTTAAAATATAATAAGTTGTATGCATTATAAAAGGCAACTAGCTTAAAAAAAGAATTCATACCACCAATAGAACCACCAAAGGTGATCCAATTAAATGACGGTACACAATTCACCTCAAAACCATGGAACGAAACATTAAAAAAAAACTTGGTAACAAAGTTATACATTAACTCCCATATATCTCACAAAACAGGGAAACCATAAAATTGCTTTTTTCAAGGCAACCGATAAACGTAATCTTCTCAACGCACTTATTTCTCGCATTATATGCAACCTAATATATCCGAAGGTTAACAAGAAATGAGACAATTAACATATATTTTGAACAGATAAGGCTAGTGATTAGTTTCTGTAGGCGTGAAGGGGGAGGCTCTATTGTAGGCATCACCAAAGCTTATATATAAATGGAAAAATACTTGAAAATTATAGTTTAACTATGACGGCGTTGATGGATAATAATCTATTACAATTGACAGTCTCTCACACACCACGGCGAGTGTTGGCGGACTTACGCAATAATAATGGACACCAATACCAATCTATGACAAATACAGATGATGACGAATACTATAACAAAGATAATAGATTATCCATGTGCAAATAATTGTAATAATAATACTAATACAAATAATGATAATATTGAATACATACAGGAATATTGAAAAAGAGTACAATAACGTCCATTGTCCTGCTCATAAGAATATCGCATATGTTCCTGATCATGTTTTTCAGAGAAACGGGTCTTTTTGACACGAACTTCTTAATTTCCTGAATAATATTTATTACATTTTAAATTATAATATCATTAAAATTATTAAAGTATTATATGTATACTTTTCAATGATGTGTTACTATTATAAATTAAATATAAAATATAATAAAATTAAAATATCTCTAGATGATTAAGTAGGCATATGAAATATGTATGTATGGCATAAAACGGTATACCAATCATTGAAAACAACATTTTATAAAGAATTTTAAATCTATCATAATGTTTTTAATACTTATATGCTAAAAAAAAATTATGCCGAATCATAAATTTAACAATTTAATTTAAAATATTTAACAATACAAATCATGGGAATCTTTAAATAATATATTTTATGATTGTAGGAATCTAAATTAACATTACATACAATGGATTTTTCGATACTATAATCTTAGATCATAAACGCGCGACAGCATCTTTTATATAAGAATGAAATTCGAAATTAGGACCAAAAAAAATAAACAAATCGTTCTTCCTATATACTATGTCAATTATTAACTACTAGTAAGATATTTGGGATTAATAATAGATTTATTACTGGTGAGACATAGATGTTCATATTTCTATTTTTATCTTAACTCTATAGAATCGTAACACATGGCAAAAACATCAAGAGGTTTTCAGGTGGGTTTCTTGATTATCAGAAGCTGACTCAATTTTACAGAAGAGCATAAGGAATTATCAATATAATAGATACTTAAAAAAAAAACAAAAATGGATTTTAGTTTTTTGAATTTTTTATTTAGTGTTATCATTATTGTAATTTCTTGGGTTTTAATAAGATTTTAAAAAGAAGTATATTTCTTTATATCAGAAGAATCCCATATAATATCAAAATATACAGCTCTTAGTATGAAAAATTATGTTAATTAAGTAAAATTAGTTCCAGGGCCTTTTGAAAATGAAAACTAACTATATTTTTCTAATAAGTATACTTTACTTATATAAATATATAATTAACAATACTTCTATATTTCATTGCTTTTAAAAAAAGTCACTCCGAAAAAAAAAATAATAATACCAAAATATAATCACCATTTCAAAAGAGAATTTTTAGAACTTTCTAAGCCACTTTTCACACCAATATATAATAATTTATTGTATTATATAGGTAATTATTTATTTGCCACTAAATTAATTTATTTGATGTTACAATAACAATATTTAGTATATATTTTGGTTCTATTTTGTCAGATACAAACGGTGTTTTACAAGATTTAAACTCCAGTTCATTGGATGAATATAAAAATATAATTAAATTTGTATGTAACTATGTTCATATTAATAAAATCAATTGAATTTGCATTTATTAATTATGTAAAACTTATTAATTGTCTTCATAATTGTATAAATAAGACAATTCTATTATTAGTAGTTCTGTTCAAGTATACCTAATCACTACATTAAATAGTTCAATCATTAAAATTAGTTCACACAATAGAAAAATTGGAAAAAATAAATATATGAACTACATTTGTAAAATTATATTAAATTCATAAAAGCCATCGATTGAAAATGCATTTTTATGTATAATATTATAGCTAAACATTTGAGTATAAATTCTAGTCCATTTTAAATTATTATAATAACAAAATTGCAAAACCTAACCATTGTTCAATTGGTCATCTCAAACAGCCACAATATTTAAATAACTCTATTTTAAGTACAATAACTGGTGTTGAAAAATATATTATACTAAATTCTGACAAATGTTACAAGAGAAATAATATTTATTTTGTAATAATAGGTACTTTATAAGTAACAAAAAAGAAACGTTTTTGCTAATAAACAGTATTTTTAACTTACTTGTATTATGCAATATGCATAAAGCTTTACTTAAGTTCCCCAAGTATTTTTATCAACATTATGCCACTGCTAGTTGGTAATAAATTAAATATAATAATCCACCTTAGTGATGCAATAAAATAACTACATAAATACATAATAGTTAAGAAAATATATACACATATAATTAAAATAACACATCTTGTCAGCCGTTTTTCAACTTACCTTTTGAAGTTGCTGTATATTAGTTGTAGTAGTTTCACACCTACACAACTGCTTTAGGGTGCATACATTTGTACAATAATATCTAAAAAGATCCCTTAATCGCGTGACTACCGAGCCAACCACCTAAGCGCAAAATGTCAAACATATAACTTAAACGAAAGGCACTCTTGGCTCACAACACTGGTGTTGAGATGGGTTTATACAAGTATGATACTGACCAACCTATGATAAAAATACAATTTTAACAAGAAATAAACGCATAGTTATTGAACGATACTTCAATAACTAAAAGAAATAAAATTCACGTTATCCAAAAAATCTGAATAATAAAAAACCTGGTACTGCATAACATTAAAGGACTTTTAGTTATAATAAAACAATTAAAACTGGATGAAAAATACGAAACTTTGTAACACTAGTAACACTTAATACTAAAAACATGACATGACAATAATTATTTACGAGCAACGACGACGTTAAGATAACGATGCGTATATCAGCCCCGCGACCGAGAAATGATAACACATACAAAACACAAACATTGATACGACAGTGCGATTCGCAGTTGGGCTTGTTGTTCACAACAATAAGTTATAATGTATTATCACTGCTCTCAGCCGATCGGCAATACTACGAATGTAGCGGCCGTCATGACCTACACAACACTGAACGAGGAACCGGCGATTCAACACACCGTTAGCACCAACGTAATTAAAATAAAATTCATCCAAACAGGAATAAACTATACACTATAACCGCCCTTTCTAATATTACTGTCGATACAGTATCTATCTTTTCTCGAATATCACTTCAATAATAATGGTTAAATTCTACATCAGCCTTTTTAATCATAATTGATACTATATTTGTAAATTATCAACCAGACATCTATTTTTAAAATTGTTTTAGTTGAGTTAATATTTTGCATTTTTAATACTTACAATGTGTATACTGTGTCTAGTTTAAATTCTGGGTATTGCCATAATTATAGAACTTATTGCCATTATGGCAATACCCAGAATTTAAACTAGACACAGTATACACATTGTAAGTATTAAAAATGCAAAATATTAACTCAACTAAAACAATTTTAAAAATAAATGTCTGGTTGATAATTTACAAATATAGTATCAATTATGATTAAAAAGGCTGATGTAGAATTTTTTATATCATTGTAACAACATTTTAATGATTAATAAGTATTAGAGAGTCTATTTGTGTATTACAATAATTAAGAACGTGAAATCATCATAATAATTATTTAAATTAATATATGACTTGTACTATTTTAACGTTATGATATTTATTATTCTTATTTTTATTAACATGAATATAAAACACTGTATAGTTTAGCCTAGAAAATTAAAAGGATTGCACTACTTACAACATTAATTTTATGGTGCTATAATAATATATATTCTATGTGATCAAAAATTCTTATTAGCTCATTGATCGAGCATCCACTATATTTACCAATTGTTTGATAATTTTTCTTTTGAAATATCTTGTTTAAGAAATTTTTTAGTTATTTTAATACGATGGAAAATGTATACGAAATAGTATAACAGTCTTATTTAGATGTTTTTCCAATGCTTCAACTAGTGATACTAGTTACTATAATTATTAATAAGACCGTAGCCAGAAAAAAATTTAGGGGAGAGGGGGGGTTTAGAGTATAAATATGTTATATTATACAAGTTTTAAATTTAATAGGCATTTAAACCTATTCAATCTTATTTCAAAAAAATTTTCGGGGGCAGGTCTAAAACCTGAAACCTCCAACCCGGCTACGCCCTTGGTTATTAGTACTTGTTTGAAACGCAAAGGTAAATTTCTCATTAGGTACTGTGGACATGCCGCATAGGGCAGCAAAATATGGGGAGGGGGCAGCAAATTTCATAGTGTTTTATCAAAATACATCAGACGTATAAAAAATAAATTGGAAAATTAATTACTTTATAGTTACAAAAAATTATTAATAATGTGCGTATTTTTTAATATTTTATATTTTTGTATTTTTTATTTTATTTTTTGGTATCATAAGTATTGTAATTTGTATTTTTATGTGTACACTTACAGCAAACTGTTCAACAGAACGTTCATTTTCAACGAATAAAAACGTAATTGCGTTCACAAATAAAACAAAAAAGATTAAACAGCATGGCAATGGGCAATTTCATTCTAACAACTGAGTCAAGTCTTCTTGTTTCATTATCATATGAAAATATCATAAAATCATTTGCAAATCAAAAAGCAAGACGTCACACGTTAACTTTTAAAATTAAAATAGTGAAGTTAAGTTTAGAATGTTTAGATGTAGTATAGATTAGTTATGATGTTAAAGTTAAATATCTATTTTGTATGCCTTTTAATTTGTAAGTACCTATTATAAAACATTTTGTAGATCGTAGTGTTTTACTTAGTATTTCTAACAATGGTTATAGCTTTGTTTTATTATTGATGGTTTAAAATTAATAAAAATTATCATTGTAGGTTTTTATTAAAATTCAGTAGACATCCATTGACATTTTTTCAAAGTAGGCTAAATAAAATAATGAAAATAAAAAAGTAGTCTAAAAATTCAAATGGATGTCCACTACTATTGTATTAGTATATATTTAATAGTAGGTATTTTAAAGGGGATATTGTAACTTGTTCACCTGACACCTATTATACGAACAGCATATTGTTGGTGCTTATAGCCGTAAAAAGATAAATCCGCCTCTGGACTCTGATGAAACGTATTATCAAAAAATGGTTATTTCTTTTGGTCAGTCATTATAAAGCTGTCAAACGTATAAAACGCTTTTATTCTGTATAATTGTAAATTATGTCATTTTGTATATCTTCTAACAGTTCTAAATATATAAATTTGAAATGAAAATCTTTGTACAGGGTAAACTCTGCAGGAACTACTTATCAGATCTTCTTGATTTTATTTTTTAACGAAAGAGTATATATCACGGAGAAGGTTTCTATTGCAATAGCATTATTTGTCCAAGTTAATAAGCAATTGAGTCATCTATTAATTAAGAAAATGTGTAAATTGTATACCTATGTACAAAATAATAAATAATTATTTAATTAATATAGTTTTTATCCCTCACGCTAATTGTTTGCATTAGGCAACCAAACTTAACACTGATGCATTTTGCCATTTTGTATGGGCAACGAAGTGCATGGGTACAGCTATATATTACAGATAATAAGATAAAGTATTAAGTAGTAATAACTAATAAGTTATAATGATGTAGCTACCTGATATTTGTTGACATAAATGTTTATTTTCATTTTTTTTGGTAACGAATAGCTTTTATTATTCCAGTTCGCGAAACGGCATTGTAAAATTAATTATTAATTTATAATTTAAATATAGGATAACAAGTTTTTTTGCAATAGTTGCTATATTTTTACTGTAATTAGGTAATAGATGATTACGACACTCTATTTATTCAATTAAAACATTAGTGCCATAAGGTATAGTACTTCTAACAATGTTTTAGTGACACTATTATCTCCGTCACCTGGAAAATAAATGCAATTTTAAACTAAAAAACCGGGGACTTGAATTTAAAAAATGTTTAAAATAATTGTGTGTTATGAGAAAAATACATTAATATCTCTTTATAGTGGACACTCTAAATAACGGTTAACTTATAAGATACAGTAATATAAAATATGTACTGCAGGTGCATGGTTTTTGTCCAAATTATTTATGGCAGTTTATAGTTAGGTATCTTATTAAACTTAAAAAACTATTAATGTTTTTAATTTTAATAAGCACATATATAAACATGTTTATAATATACACAACTTATAAATTTAAAATTTGTCATACATACGAGTTAAGTAAATAGCTCTAGTATGGTATAATTTTTAAAATATTTTGACTTTTTGAAATGCTATTTTCAGTTATATGACATTTATTTTTTTTCTATTATATATTGATAAATACATTTTCGCTCTTTTAAATAGCTTGAAAATTGACACAAAGTTGCTTATAGGTTGTTCTTAATTATTTAAAAATATTAAAGATACATTATAGCAATTTTTTTTTTAGAAGCATGAAATTAAAATGTTCACAAAATGTATCAAAATCACACGTTATTTACAAAATAATTTACAAAATTACAAATTTTGTAGTAAAAATCTATTATGTAATATTCAATTCTTTTTAATAGGCTTAAAATTGCTATATAACTTACCTCATAAGTAGCTTATTCTCAAACCTTAGACCAAAAAAAGTGTGCATTATGCACAATGTAGGCGTAAGTTCAATTTTTGATAAAAAATAACAATTTTAATTATTTTATATTTTTGCACCAAAAATCTTATTTCTGGGGAATTAAAACTTGTATGTATATTATTGTGTATTATATACCTACATAAAGATATTATGAAATATTATGTAGATTAACTTAAAGATATTGCTTATATTTATTTATACCATGAACGGCATGAACCTATATTTACACCACTATCGTAAACCTGCAATGCTAATATGTTATTGGAATCAGACTAAATCACTTAATCACACAAGTACGCTATCATAATACCATGAACTAAAAAGATCATATTTTTCTTAGTTCATGCATAATACAAAGAGGTAGTAAAATACATAAAAAAAATATACAGATATAGGCATGTACCTTATATTCATAGACCGGCCTTGCAAACAATACGCGTCGTGAGCCGTGATAGAGGCTGCAATTAAGCGACCGATTGACCGATGCACAGACACAATTTCATGCGCATACAGAAATTGTGTCTGTTATCGCCTGTTACAATAACCGTACACTCATAATACGTAGATCTTTTATTATATGCACAATTATTTTTATATCGCCTTCTATCACGGTTCATATCTTACTCTATATTATATCTAAGTCAGTGGTTCAGATTTTAATTCACGGGGCCGGTCTATGATTGTAGCCTTTAGGTGCATTTTACTAGTAAAATCCTATAGGTATTTTCTATAATTTAAATGTTTCAATTATCGCCTTTAATAATAAGTAATATACAACATGCTAATTGGTAAGTAAGATTATTTCTACACATTTTTTTTGTTGCTCTATATTACTGCAAGTGTATTAGCAAATATTATGTTTATTGTAGTTAGGTCTTAAAATCTATCTTTCTTTTTTTTTTATTCAGATAGCTACATAAGATTATAAGACATAATATGGTTCTTTTTATCTAAAAAACTAATACATTGTAAATTCAATTTTTATTTATTAATACATCAAGTTCAAAACAATATTTATTTCTTGATTACCTTATGTCTCAATTTAAAACAAAAAATGGTTTCTCCATTTTCAATTCCAAGACTTTCTGAAGTATGCCTTTTGGAAATAGATGTACCATCATACACAAATCTTAGAGTATTTAATTCATGACCCTAAACAATTACAATTTTGAATAAATTATAAACATTAAACCAGCACTTAAGTTAAGTTAATAACAGCTAAACATATAAATTAATAAATATATATATATAGTTATAATGTATAATATATATATATATCAATATTTACAATTAAATATTCGAGTTTACAATTAGCAGTTCAGACAAAACTTATTCAGTTACAATGTTAGTGAATTGAGTAATGACATTAAACTTAATTTCAATATTTTAATATTATAATTAGTCATAAGAGTGTAAAAATTACAATACATTTTAAAATGATCATAATTGGCTTCAATTATAAATTTTTAAAATTATACAAAATAAAACACTTCAACAAAACGTAGACAATGTTTGTTATCTTTAATAATATAATGATCAATGCTTACATTAAAACAACTAATACTAAACGTGAACTGCTAAATGTAAACCAGCCATGCAATTCTTAGTTGTTACAATGATACACTTGCACACTTGTATAACCTAACCCATCTGTTAATATTGATTTTTTGTATTAAATTCAAATTATATGAAAGTATTAAATGTTTAATTGAAATAAATATACCAAACTTATGTTTACTGCTACATATTACATCATTTATTATTTACTGATAAAATGTTAAGCCTTGATTACATTGCTCAAAACTTACTTAATATTTTTTTTCTATAAAATTCCTTAATGTAATTCGTTTGCTTGGACAGGAATAATGTTCAAGAAGACCAACATACTTTTATTCACTACTTGTTGGCAATTCTACTCTCTGGTGAATGATTATTTTAGTGTAATCAACATGGCTAACAAAATTTATAGTGTGCAAGTCGCAGTAGTCATGACTAAATGAATTTATACATTAAATGTAATAAGACTATTTTCCACATGATCATGCCTTTGTTCACTGGCGGTTAGAAAAAATATAGTAAATTTGTACAATTTAATTGATGCCTTAGTAAATTTTTGATTAAAATAAATCTCATCAGTAAATACTTTTTAAATTATTGTTTTTTGGCTATTTTCTATGAAATACAGCCACTGGCATTGATATAGTTACAATTGCAATAAGCTGCTTTTAAATAATTTATTACTTACAGTTCGACGGCTGTAAGTAGCCATTAGCTTATTAAACGACGTCCTTTTTGCTATTTTAAATTGAATACTTTTGTTAATCATCCTTGAAAAAATGTTTATTATAATTTTCTCTTGGGTATTCTAAAATACAAAATATATTTATTAGTATTAATAAAGGTTTAAAAGCTATTTTTTTTTTTAAGAAATATACAATTATATAATTAAGCACAATAAGTATATGTTAGTTGGAATTAAAAAACATTAGAGTTGCGCGAGTAAGGAGCCATTCACTAGTGGTAATTAATTTGGAATTTAAGTTATAGGTTTCTTAAGTTAAAACGTCTCTATACCATTTTCTTTTGACCCTTCGAACTGATTAAGTAACTAATGAAACTAGATTTTCGTGAATCTCGTTCAAATCACGATGGGCCTCGCGAGAGTGTGGAACTAGCTAACAAGCATCAAAGTTATTATTTGTCGACTCATGCATTCAGTGGCACAAAATTATTTAGTTTTCAGTGGTAATGTTCCATTGTGATGTCATTTAAACACCGTTCTGGTTCATTATGATTCAATATATATATATATTAGTAATCTCCAACCCTAGACTTGTTAGAGGGCCATCATTGCTTAATCTATATTTTTTGGTCTTGTATTCTTGTAAGATACAAATCAGTAAACCACCGTATGTGAATTCATACTGTTTTGTTTGTAATATCTGTGCATATTTTGCCTTACTAATGTTGTTTCCCCATTCTACAATTGTCAAATTACCAACAATTATTTTGTTATTTAACATGTGATTTATACATAGAAGCAATATTGAAAAGTTGTTATTACCTATTATATTATTGTATTGGTTATATAACTAGCTAAGAAAGACTAATTATTTTAGTTAATTATTTTTATACATATTAAATACATTTAAGGTTTCCTATTTATTAATAGTTGTACATTTATTGTACATTAATAAATAAACAATATACCTAAAATGATTTAGTTAACATCAAAAATATATATATATATATTCAAAACTCATGTTTTCATCTTTATATTACTTTGTACAAATTTTGATCTTTTTTGTAGTTTTGTGTGATGTGAAGGATGTCTTTGTTTAATATGACAAAAAGTATACAATTTGTAAAACACATTTTAAAAATTGGATTAAATAAATTATTTTATTAACCACAATAGTCATAATAGCATTTTATACACATTAAATGACAAATTAATGATTTATTAAATTGTTTATAGAAAAAAAAAAAGAAGCAGTAGTTAAAATAAAATCAACCATCATACTTTTATTAAAAAATATGAGCACTTCGTTATCTTATAACCCTGGTGAATAAAGAGTACCTATGGGTTTGATTAATTGTTAATTCATTAAATTTGTATAAAATTTTTTCAAGAAAAATATACAAAAATATTACAATGTAGAATAAATTAAAAATATTAAAATTAGGAAGATTAAATTAGTATAGCTTTTAAATTTCATGTTTCATTATCAAGACAGTATACATTGCATTAAACAATTTAAAAAAAACCGCAATCCTATTGTTCGTCTATTTCGTACAAGTGTGTAATATGACAGATGTATATTTAGCAGTTTATGTAGAACTGATTTTGTTTTAATATTAGTAAATTTACATATTATTACATATTATCATACTTGGCTTTGATATTTTAATTTTATAATTAAAATATTAAATTATATGATATCAATTTTAATATAATGATTTAAATATACCTAACTGGTGTTTACAATTGAGCTTTTCTTTTTTACTCATATAGTATTGAGATTATTTAGTAATTTGAGATAGTAATAAACTAATAACTTAATAATAATCAATGATAGTTATGAAATTTAAAAATAATAAGGCCATGCAAGGGGTTTTACTAGTAAAATCCTATGGGTATTTTCTATAATTTAAATGTTTCAATTATCGCCTTGAATAATATGCAGTATACATGCTAGTTTGTAAATAAGACTATCTTTACACATTTTTTTTTTTTTTGTTACTCTATATTACTGCAAATAAGCAAATAAGCAAATAAGCAAATATTATGTTTATTGTAATTAGGTCTTAAGATCCATCTTTCTTTTCTTTTTCTTTTTTATTCAGGTAGCTATAAGATACGTATAATATGGTTTTTTTTATCTAAAAAACTAATACATTGTAAATTCAATTTTTATTTATTAATACATCAAGTTCAAAACAATATTTATTCCTTGATTACCTTATGTCTCAATTTAAAACAAAAAATGGTTTCTCCATTTTCAATTCCAAGACTTTCTGAAGTATGCCTTTTGGAAATAGATGTACCATCATACACAAATCTTAGAGTATTTAATTCATGACCCTAAACAATTACAATTTTGAATAAATTATAAACATTAAACCAGCACTTAAGTTAAGTTAATAACAGCTAAACATATAAATTAATAAATATATATACATAGTTATAATGTATAATATATATATATCAATATTTACAATTAAATATTCGAGTTTACAATTAGCAGTTCAGACAAAACTTATTCAGTTACAATGTTAGTGAATTGAGTAATGACATTAAACTTAATTTCAATATTTTAATATTATAATTAGTCATAAGAGTGTAAAAATTACAATACATTTTAAAATGATCATAATTGGCTTCAAATATAAATTTTTAAAATTATATAAAATAAAACACTTCAACAAAACGTAGACAATGTTTGTTATCTTTAATAATATAATGATCAATGCTTACATTAAAACAACTAACACTAAACGTGAACTGCTAAACGTAAACCAGCCATGCAATTCTTAGTTGTTACAATGATACACTTGCACACTTGTATAACATAACCCATCTGTTAATATTGATTTTTTGTATTAAATTCAAATTATATGGAAGTATTAAATGTTTAATTGAAATAAATATACCAAACTTATGTTTACTGCTACATTTTACATCTATTATTTACTGATACAATGTTAAGCCTTAATTACATTGCTCAAAACTTACTTATTATTTTGTTTCTATAAAAATTTCTGAATGTAATTAAGGGAAAAAGATAGTAAATTTGTACAATGTAATTGATACCTTGGTGAATTTTTGATTAAAATAAATCTCATCAGTAAATACTTTTTAAATTAATTTTTTTGGCTATTTTTTATGAAATACAGCCACTAGAATTAATATAGTTACAATTGCAATAAGCTGCTTTTAAATAGTTTATTACTTACAGTTTGACGGCTGTAAGCAGCCATTAGCTTACTAAACGGCATCCTTTTTGTAATTTTAAACAGAATACTTTTGTTAATTGTCGTGGAAACAATTTTTATTATAATTGTCTCTTTAGTTTTCTAAAATACAAAGTATATTTATTAGTATTAATAGGGGTTTAAAAGTTATTCTTTTTTTTTTAAGGAATATACAATTATTTAATTATAAGCACATTAATTATATGTGACATGATAAAAAAAACGATGTTTGTGCAGTTAAACTGGTTAGGAGTCGAAGTCGTGAAATAGTAATTTTAAGGTGGCGATGGCAGTGAGAAACGAGCGCAGCTATAGTAGACGCGACTGATAGCACTTGACGTCATTACGACATGCCGACTCAAATATATATATTTTTTTGAACGCGCAACGCAATTTCGTAAATACTTACTAATACTTTTGCCATATTTTTTAATTTTTTTAGACGATAATGATAGCAGCGCTAAATAACTTAGAGAGAGCACCAAACTCAAAATGGCTTAGTGCATAAAAACGAGTAAATTACGAGGATTAGACTCTACTAGTGACCGGTCTGTCCCCTCTTAACCTTGGGTTCATCCCCCACTATGTTATAAACGGTTGATGTTTGTATAGTCTTCCAATGTATGTTTGTACCGCTCCGATAGCATACGACGAGTTGTAGGTATATAATGTGCATTTGTAATGAAAGGCGCTCGGGTTGGGAATAGGTTGGTACGTGAGAATGAACGATTTTTGATCGTCGTCGAATTGATTTGTCTCTAAAACGGAGAATAGTATAGTATCTAATGATGGCTGTCCACAAATTGTTTTAATCAGAGCGGTAGTCATCAGGCATTTTATACCACAGGCCCACAGGACAACATTAACAAACAATTATAAACTGACAATATTTTATAATTAATAATAATTACAAAAATTGAAAGAAAAGATTTCGTTTAAAAGCATCATTATATTAAATCTATAGTAGCTACAATGTGTTTTATATACTAAGTACAGATGTTGCAAGGTACTATATACTAGTATACTTATCAAGCGCGTACATAAATTTTTTTTTTGTGGTGGGGGGGGGGGTTACAAAATTTAGCAATAAAAATTGTGTCACAACATAATAAAACAATTTTTTCCTCGTTACTCGAAATTATTTCGGGTGGAGGGTGAAGCCCCCAAACCCCCCTGTATACGCGCCTGATACTCATATACTTAATTCAAACAAAAATAAAAAAAACATGCCGTGGGATACGGATGTATAAATTGTATAATGGGTGGATATAGCTACCTCTATCATTGTCTTACCACGGATACAGATGGTTTTACCACCCAGAACCGCCAAAAGATGTTTCACATAAAAAAATTTATCTTAAGCTTTTTCATTACTATTAAATATTCTCGTACTATGTCTAATTTAATATTTTGTAGCAACCCAACATAAAATTCACTTCTAAGTTCTAAGTTATTAATTTTTTCTACACCTTATCGAACTGCTTAATGTCATATCCAGCATTGTTTTGGATTAGATAATAATCCTAATACAATATAATTTAAAACAGTTATACAATAAATTTTAATGAAAATGATTATTAAACTTGAATCATATTTTAGTTTTGATACCTACTTTTGCTGAAGTAACTGTAGAAAACCTATTTGGATTTAAGTGGAGTAAAACAATAAAATAAAGTGGCCAGTAAATCTTGTGCAAAAAAAAAAATGTTAATTTGTGGATGGTAAAAAATACCCATAATATAATAAAGATCAGATAGGAAATAAATGGAAATGTAGAACATATTATATTCTACAATAAAATAATAATACGTATATTTATATTTTAGTCAAAGATTTCTTAAGTATCTACCTATCAAAATTCAAAGTCTAATCAGTTTTAATTTAATTGATTTGGAAACAAAAATAAATATATGTTCCAAATTTTATAATGTAAAAAATGTTTACATCTTATTTATTTTTCTGTTTCTCTATTAAAAATCATTAGAATTATGTAGTAACTAAATTAGAAACGGCATATCTAAAATGTAAATATTTATTAAATAAATGTCTACAGTGCTTATACTTTAACACTTTAATCGCCTATGGCCTATCTCCATAAAAATTTTAAAATCAAATGGATAGTACATCGATAGAAATTATTAATAATTTCTAATTAAGTTCAGTAGTTTTTCGATTAAAAAAAATTGACTAAAAAATTTGTATTAGAAGTTAATAAGTAACCTTTAAACAAATTAAAGCTTTTAAATACTTCTAATTTAAATTACAATAATAATAGTAATTTACAGTCACAGAAAAGTTGTATTTTTTATTAATTATTAGATATTTCGTTCCTAGAAAAATGCTAAGTTAGTTGTGGTTGTATTTATATTTTTCAATCTACATTTTAGAATCTGAGCGGAGGAATGTATTGATTTTACAATAATGTGTATTTTTTTTTTATTTTGTGTTCAAATATTTTTTTTTTTATAGTAGAAAAATGCCTCAAATATTTCAACTCTGAGGGTAATTTTTGGTAACAAATCATAGTACATTATCTAGCTAATTCAAAATAATTAGAAATTAAAATACAAAAATACAAACATTTATTGTCATTTTAATATTTTTGTGAAAATAGTTATTCGTCAACATTGGTAACGAAAAACTTGGTCAATCTTCGCTCAAAACCATTTTTCACCTAATACAATAATTTAACATTGAATTAAAAATTAATACATCCATTAAAGTTACCTATTCAGAGTACACTATACTATCTATACAGGAGTACAGGACTTTCTTCAGTTAAAGAGTAGGGGGAGATTCAGGGACGGACTTACCATTTTTCCGCCTCAATACATTACAACTCTATTATATTATATAAATAAAAGTAGAAATATACTGAAAAAATGCGGCGCCCTCGAAAGATGTTGCGCCTTGAGCACATGCCTAGGTTGCATATGCGTAATTCCTGGGGAGATTACGAGGGGTCTGCCATTTTATATGTAGGTATGTTCATAGGCGCAAATAGAGGGCGCTTAGGGGGTATTAGCAACTTAATTTTAAAAGTAGCACACTCAAATATTTTTTTATACTATTACAATTAGTAGCTATTCAACGCTATACTCGGAAAAAGGGGAAAGATTAAGCACCTTCAGTTTTTTTATTTAAATCGCGCCTGCCGCCTATCAGTATGTTATATGATTAAAGGTATTAATGATTATGAATGCATTTAAAAAGACAAATGTTATCATTTGATACACATTCAACTTTGTGAAGTTATTTACATTATTAAATGTTTGTTTTTTTAATACACACACATAATATTATTATGCTATAGATATACCTACTCCATTCCAGGTATTTATTTGCATTCATTAGTAGATGTTTTGCAGTAGATTTTTTTTTTACCTACCTATTATAATTGTCAACATTTCATTGGTACGTCTATGTAGGTATTATAAATTATAGACGATAAAGTACATACCTATCTATATATTAAAAATTAAATGATGAAATGATTAGATACCACATAGTTTTTAGTTATTAATATTTTTTATTACTGAGAAAACTGTCCGTAGTTTCTGTAACCACTGGACGTAAAATTACATAGCAGATATAAATTATAAATTACCTATATAGGTAATTACATAATTCATTATAGAAAGTAACAAGCTAGCATTATTATTCATAAGCCAAGATAAGTACAATATTATGTATTATTAAATAGAAAATTGATAACACAAACATAAAACTTAATATTTAATTTATAACATATTTAAAATTAAATTTATATAAACCACATGTATAACTTAACTTTATTAACATATAATTAACATACTAAATTAAATTATAATATATATTATGTATACATTAATATAATATCAATATAATTGTATATTAGTTGCCTTAAAAATAAATTGTATTTAAATTTATTTATAGGTACTATAAATATGACTTGATTTAAATTTACAGAACTAGTATAATAAGTAGGTACTAAACAAAAATAAAATAAAACTATTACCTTAATCATTTATAAATGAATAACATTTATAGTAAATATTAGTAATTAATAAATTTTACTATGTATTATAATATTAACAAGTACCTATGTACCTACCTACCTAAATAATAACAACTTAACCTATTAGTAAGGTAGAATTAGTATCTATTAATATTTATGTGAATTTAGAACTATTAACTAAACATAATATTAAATATATGGATAATAGGGATTAGGGAAAAATATCCAACTAAAATATTTCATATTTAAAAAATCAAAGGACAAAAATTCAAAGTAAAGAAAAATTAAAAAATAGTCTAAATAGTCTTTAATAAAATCAATCTATATATAGGTAATTTATAATTTTATTTAAAATATAAATATATCATATAAAATATATATTACCCATCGGTGTAACATTCAATATAATTTAATATGAAATTAAAAATATCGGGCAATTAAAAAAGTCAAACTATTTAAAGTAAAAATGAAAATTATAAAATACCTATTACCAACATAATATACAAAAATGTTGTTATAACATTTTTTGTACTTAAGTTCAAAATATATAAGAATCATATTTAATAACAACTATAATATATGGTGCGTGAGTATTTTGGAAATAAGTCAAAATCAAGATTTTTTGCATATTGTTATTGGTTTTCATTAATTACCTATACATACTATTAACAAAAGAATATTTAATTTTTAAGCTTATTTTTTTGAAAATACCATTATTATAGAAAAGGAATAAATGAGTACCTATAGCTATTGCACTATCTATAAAATAAAATAGTTGACGATATTTCCAATAAATAGGTATATTAATTTTATTAATTAATTTACTTAAAAAAAATGTTTTATTCAATTTGTTGGTTTTATGAAGCATGAAGAATTTGCGCATGTTAATGATTTATATTATTATTATATATTTGTTTGTATTAATTAACATCAATTATTTATGTTTCACAAATAAATTTAAAACATTTTATCAAAATGCGCGTAATAATTATGTGTAATTTTCGATGTACTCATTTATAAAAAAAATAATTAAATTATATACCTATGACTAGGTTATGGACAAATGTTGAGTTTTTTTTCAATCAGTTCTGCATATCGTTTTTATTGTTGGTACATACTACATATGTTTGAGTAAAATTAACCCATTATGATAAACCATAAATTGTTTTGGACAATTTTAAGGATTATTGTGGTGTTTGTATTTTAAATCGGAGATTTAAACCAGACGATGATAAAGCTAAGTTCTGTTTAATCAATCGCTATATGTTTATATTAATATTGTGCCATAATCATACTTAGTTATAATAAAAGAAATGGCGATATCTCAAGAATACACAGGTTAAAGTTTTTCAGCTTATGTATTATTTTAAACTATTAACGAATGTGATGATATCGGGACATAGGTATATATTTATTCTACTATATATGTTAAATGAATAGATGATAATCTTAATCCAAAGAATAGTTATAGTTTTATAGCTACACTATGTTTTAATATGAGTAATTAACGACTATTTTTAGTTTCCCGAAAGTACCCAGTAATTTTGACTTATTTTTTTTAACCCTCGCACACTAATTTAATTGTAAATAATTATTCAAATTCCTTAAATATATATAATAAATAGCAAATTAAAGCAAGTTGCTTACAACACATATGTTACCATAAGATACAGCTAAATATAGTTATTTAAGATAAATATTAAGTTTTTTTGACATCAACACCAATTCTAATATAATTTTTGAAAGTTATGGTTAATAGAGTACTTCAAAAACATTTTGAAAATGTTTCAATTATGATAAAATATTTTGAAGAAAAAAAATACAATATTTCAAAAAATTAATTTGCTTTAATATGCCAATGAATTTTGTCTGTTCTTGTAAAATGTTTTGTAGATATATCATTGTATTTAATTTTTTTTTGTACCATTATAGTTTGTTCAAATAATTGAGCTCTGTTACGACGTGTAAATATTTAATTGAGCTGTTATCTACCTGTGAAAGTAATAAAAACTATTGATAAATTGTTTTTATTAATCTGTGATTGAAAATCATGATTTTCAATTAGAAAAAGTTTAAGTATTATTTTATACACATAAAATAAAATAGAAATAGAATAACAACTCGTGTAAAAAATAAAAATCTAATGTAATAGATTATGGACAAAACAATATTTTTATTAGATTATTAAAAAACCATTTCATAACTTAATATTATTAATCAGGTTTAAATTAAATAATATTAATTAATAACATTTAAATAAATATTGTATGTGTTTAGTATGGAATCGAATTATGGAATGCATATAATGATTCAACTATATCTACATAGAACAATAGTAATCAAACTTAAATATGGTTTCTTAGTATCTATAGTAGGGTAACTGGGTAAGTATTTACTTACTTCTACAATGAATCATAAAATGTTTCCGGTTAAAAAGGTATACACGAATTGCGTTCAACCATATTGAATAGGTAGTTCATATTTTATTGTCAACATGGATTTTTTTGGTAATAATGGTACTACAATAGTTTGGTCCCAGAAAGAACATCCAAATTAACACGTGTATACATTAAAATGAGAAGTTCGGAAAGAATGAGAAAAATAAACTGCAATTTACTAAAAAAATATTTATATATATATATATGTATAATTGAATTACAGCACAGAGTAGGTTAACGGAATCCGTATTTCCCGGCTGTCGCCGTCGCCTATTGTAGTGCGATAACCGAAAAGTACCGAAAAATTAATAAATGACTAAAAAAAATGCAGAAAAATAAGGTGATTTGATATTGTAAAATTAATATTTTATATATTTTTATTAGAACAAAAATTATTTTTTTAAATCGTATTTTATATATATTTAATACTTGATGTTTAAAATGTATTAATTTATATCGGATATTTTTTATTATTTGTACACTTTGTACAGTGAGACCTAACTAGTGTAGTAGTATATAAAATAATCTCAAACCTAACTATAGTAGAGCAATTTCAGTTTTCAGACTCATTCAGATGTAGAATTTTTCAAATATTCTCATTAATATTCCATAAATGTTCTAATTTTTTGACACTGATCACAAAAATTATAATATTTTAATCACTCTACAGATAAAATTAATTATTATTTATCATGGAAAAGTTTTATGGCATAGTAATATTGACAAAGTCTTATAATTTAATCTAGGTATATTACCTATATATATATATTTATTTAGTGTGTAAAGAATTTTTTGATAAAGTCCAACTATTTTTTGCATATATATTATTTAAAATCATTAATTTGATATTTATATAAATATAATATTTAAGTAATTCAATGTAATATTATAGGTACTAATAATTTAGTATTTTCTTTTATTTTAATAGTTTATTTTTCTTATTGACATGATTCTTTATTATTTAAAATTGACATAGTTAAAAATTAAAATATCTATTATACTTATAATAAGCGCTTACCTTAAATAAATATTTTAATGTCAATAAACTAATGATTCATTGGAATAATAGGAACATCGTTGGTTCCATAGTTCTTCTCAGGATCCAAAGAGTATTCTACAATTATTATAAACACATTAGACATTTATTGCACATGACTACAACTAAACTAACTTAATAACATTTTAATCAATCCCTCAACATTAAGTCTAGAAACAAATTTATTAATGGAATAATGCCAGGTGGAATATAAAAAAAAAATGTACCATAATTAAATGAATACATTAATCGCTCTGCTCTGATACTAAAATAATATGGAAAAATCGTAATCATACTAACCTTAATTATTAGTTATTAAAAGCAAAATAAACTGAATAACTAAACAACAATTTGAACGATTAATTATTTGATTTGAATTTAAAAATGCTGTTAGTCTTTACAAATCATAACCTTTTGACATCAACATGTGTTGTCTCCGACTTATAAATGTACATGCAGTAGGGTGTTGACCAGTTTCCCTCAACCTAATGTAGTAATATATCAGTTGCCCTCACATATTATTATTATTGCACACCCGTAAAATAGGGGAAATAAAGTATGTAAATATTAATTAATAATCATGGAAATCATAATATATAAAAATAATTAAAATTGTATTAATAATAATAACTCACTTGATAAAAAGATAGAATTTCACTAGAATGTATAATTTTAGACTTATCTAAGTGGATAGCCGATAGACAATTGACGGCAGACGAGGCTTTATCGCGTATGTAATTACTTATTACCTATACTATGTTATACAGTGTGTTATTATCATATTTTTTATATCTTTACTTTATTAGTAATGTTATGGTTGTTATAAAATTATTAAATGATATGATGTATACTTTGTTAGGTACATTTTAGTAGACGAAAATCTCTGATATCATGGAAAATATTATATCAGTGTATAGTGAAAAGGTCAAAATGTTATTAGTTTTAAATAATTGCGTCACTTTTTATTAAGATCGTGTTACACAAGCGGGTATTAAACGGTAAATTGAAGTCATGTATATCAAAACTATTTATAATTGAAGATAAAAAGATACTTTTAAAATCGGTTATCAAACATAAATATTCGCCGCGTAAAAATGTAATTTTATGTTAAAACATATATATATATATTATCTTTTTATGTATAATTGTAAATATTAATTGTTTTTATTATTTTACATTACTTTACTCTTTTGAAAAATTACGTTGTATGTTGCTTATAATGCTAATATTATTGTATTTTGCATTTAATCTTTTACTATAAATATTATTATTATTTACATATTACATTTACCACCCTATTTTATGGATATTGGTATTATATATAACTATTATAATCATGCGTATAATATGTGAGGGCAACTGGTACATTTGGTTGAGCGCAACTGGTACACGCCCGTACAATATTTGTAATAATTGTAATTCATTTTTGGCAAGTACGATATATATTTTACGGAATTTCTATCTAAATATTATAATACACATAGGTACACCTATTTATATTTTTACTCAGTCTAGTAAGGTATTTGAGTAAATGTATTTATATCCTTTTATAGTATTTACGAGTAGAATATTTTTTCAATACATGATTAGTAATAGACGGTATTCTTTGAATTATTTATAAACAGATAGATAATATTAATTTTATTAAGTATTTATGAAATACAATAATGTATAATACCTAACTGTCCTAGCTCGTAAGTTATAGGATAGCTCTACATCAGGTGCTAGGTACCTAGATTAGAAATTGTTGTTTAGTACCAATAGCATCAGTACCTATCTCGCTATCTGGTATATGTATACACTAATAATTACCTACAGTGTAGGTAGTGTAGGTCCTACACTATACAGTTGAAATGAGTCTATGATCTCAATGGTGGAATTTAAAGTTAAAATATCTGAGAAAAGGTATTGATCGTGAAATTAAAACAAATATATTTAGATAAGTATTTATATTTGTTCTTAAATACTTTTTAATGTATTTCCGTTTAAATACAAATAAAAATTGTATTTTTAAAAGATTGTACCTATTATGAGTATGCGTGTGTATACACAGTTGTCTCCATTCTCCAACTTTGTCTTACAAGCGCACAACGGTACAACATATATACTAAATTTGCTTTCAGTAGAACCGATTTTGACGATTTAGTGTTTTAATTTTAGTATTACAGTGAATTGACTATGTCACCAAACTAATACGTAAGCATATTATTTATTATCTATCGTAGGCTTTTTACAATATTTTAATTTTTAAGTAAGTTATGAATATTTTTATAATTAACTTGAGCTTATATATGTATTATAATACCTATTTAGATAGAAATTCCATAAAATAAATATTGGCTTTGCCAAAAGTAAATTACAATTATTATTTATTACAAATAAAAACTTTATCAGTTACAGCGGAACAGTTAAAATTAAGCAAAATTATTGTACAAGTGTATAGTTCTATTTAAAAGTATTTATTATTTTTTTTATCTCATAAATCGTTTATTGCAGATTTATTCCCCATATGATTTTGTAGGGGATGATTAAATGTTACATATATATTACTCGTTATGTATTTATTTTCTTATCATATAAAAAACGAAAAATTCCATTTATATTTAAAACCCAATTAAAAAGTAATGATTTCATATTAGTTACGGAAAATTATCAATTACAAAAAATTTGGGAAAGTTATTTCTGACCCTCAAAAATACAAACAAAATCCAATTGTTATCAAGCAGAAATTACCTTCAATATTTAAGATAAAAACATCTTTTCATCATAAAAAAGTCTCTATACACAAAACACACATCACTTTAATAATAAAATAAATAAAATATTATATTTTTACCTGACAATTTTGCAGTAAATTGACATAAAACCGCCATTGGTATAACATCAGCAGCTGGATTTTCTGGCTCATCAACCTTTTTCTGTGTAGTGTCTAAAATTTAAAAATATTTAAATATATTTGTATAAGTCTTAAATTTTGGAATATATCTATTATTTTTACTACGTACAAAATGTCTAGCTAAGACTATCTATTATTATATAATGTTGTATTAAACTAAACACTATAAAATACTATTATATTTTTTGTCAAAACATATCTATAGATTCTTTTTTATACATACTCTTTATTAATTTATATAGATTCGTTTAGCTAATTAACAAACAAATATTAATACATAATAATTAATTCAAATTATTTATACATCTTACAAATAATATGTTTGTAATTTAATTTTTAAGTATTGATGATCAAAAAAAAGGTTGAGTACTCAAATAAACATAATAAGAAAAGACATTCACTACTCAAATATTTCATACACTGTATAGCGATATAATAATGATAAATTGAATACCCTTTGACATAATTTGAAAATGTTCAATAATTAACATACTTAAACTTACTGAATCATTATTTAAATATTTAAAATATAACCAATTATTAAAGTGAGGCAATAGAAGTGGTGCAAGTATAAACACCCAAGCTTAAGTTGGTATTGAATAAACAAAAAGTATAATTATATTAAATAATAAATATGTACTAATCACCATCAAAAGCGGAGCCAGCCTTCATGTTCAGAGGTAACTAATATTTTACAAAACAAAATTATTAAAAAAAACTACAAATTTTCATGTTACCTATATTGGGGCTAAATTATATAATATTATACACGACTCTCTCCGCTCAAAATCTAAAAAAGCGTCACATGTAGAGAACTTTTTTTGTATAAGTGGTGTCAACGCATATCCTGCAAACCCCCTAGCATTACCTATACATTATGATCACCATTTATAATTGTATAAATATTAGTATTTAAAGTTCCTAAATGTATTTGCAACGAAATTGAGATAACAGGTTCATTGGTAATTATTAATAAGCTTCTAGGAGTTTGCATGTTATAAATAATCATTAAAAACATAGCTAAGTAATATAGAAATTTGTTTCATAGCTATACAAGTTTATATTTTTGAATTTATAGTTGCATATTTTGCATACTTGACCATTTTTCATTTTATAAGTGTATATTTGACATTTATTTATATGAATGGGTAAGTTTTTAATTTCCAACTTAAGAAAATATCTAATAGTTCGATGTAATGCTCAAAGTAATTATTACTATATTAAAAATAAACAAATTTATTCAATTTAAGTTGTCTTTTAAAAAAATTAAATTTTTTTGTTTTAGACTACAACTCAATTTAAGATGAAAGCAAATTTAAAAAAAGGAAAATAATTATCTCAGATAATTAATCAAATTTATCTATAGAATGAAATTGGTCTATTTATGTATCATATCTACAAATATTATTATTATTTATTACAAATATACTTTTTTAAATGCATATTTTAATAGCATATTTAGTGATTCTTTAGGGCAAAATACATGCATATTTTAAGGTTTTTTAGGACATAAAGTCCCTAGCCCTAGTAATTATTATTTATATTGCTCATTCATTAAAAATTACGAAGAATGGTCTAACCTAATCGTCCTAATCGTCTAGGTATCTGAGTGTTTAGACTGTTTAAAATAAGTATAGTCGTGGGAATAGAATTTTGAACTATTCGTTTGACAAAATTAATCATTAATGCCGGGATTAAATAAACTTTGCTATTAATTCTTGTACCTATTTACAATTGTACACCAATCTTCTTTATAATAAAATAATTATTAAACCGTCAATCAGTAACAATGTTGAGATGATTTAGATAAAGATAAATTTATAATGTTATCTTCTAGATAGAATAGATAAATACATTTTTTCACATATCAATAATTAAGAAGAAATATTATTTATACGTCTATGTGAATATGATAATCTCCGTATAAATACAATATTTTAGTAATTTTTAAAGATCTTACTTATTAAATTAAATTTATTACTTTTTCATACATAACACTAATGACATTTATCCTATAAAACTTAGTAAAAATATTTTAGCATTATAAATAATTAATGTAATAAAATTAATTAAATGATAAATATTGATAATTATTAATAAAAACGTATATAATTATATTATAAAATAATATATCAAAATAAATTATTGGATCGGCAACATAACATTTTAAGTTTTATCATTTAAGCAGTTTCGTCTGACTGTAAATACTTACATCGCTCTACTGAATCGTGTGTTGTCAAATAACCGAAAACGTTTACACTAATACGCTGCTACTACGCTTAATTTTAATACATAAAATATAAACACGTATGCATTAACGATTTGAGTGAGTTGTCAAAAAAATTTGTTTAGACATATTGTTAAAAAATTCTCATTTATTTTATAATGTGTTTTTTCCTTCGAATTAAAATTAATATTATTATTTTGGAACGCCCTTACGGAATAATTTTATTAATTTCAATTATTTAATGGCAGTTCAAAATATTTTTCATGGATGTTTAAATTTTTGGTTTTCTGATAAAATATTTTTCGATTTAAAAATTCTTCTACATACGTTTTTATTTTATCACTGATTGGTAATAGTAACTTAAACAATATTTATTTAGATAGATAAGATAAAATATTAGAAATTATTATTTAGATGACCTCAACTCAACACTGTCAGTAAGTAGGCTAGTAAATATAATATTACCGGTTTCGGAGTTTTGTGAATATTGACTTCGTTTCTTGTTCCTTTTCCTTTTTATTGTCTCCTTGAAAATAACAGGGACTGCAGATTTTTTCAATACTCTTCTGATGCCGGTTAGAATGATACCATTTTCTTCAAAATGGGAAGAACACAACTTTCTATTATGTTTTACATCTTCCTCTACAAATCCACAGTTTTTAAGCCAAACTGCTACGTCTGGCTGGGTTTTTAGGGAATCTGATGACAGATGGATTTATATTAGGTAAAAATTAGATATATTTCATCCGTTAAATTTGACGAAAAAAAAATTATATATTATAACAACAATGTCATACTTACTTGTGCAAAGAAATGTCATATCCTTTTTTTGTGGACTTCAAACACAGCACGCAGGAGTTGAAGTTAGGCTTCTTGTAGTATGTTGGCATGGTGCAAAAAAATTAATTTAAGTAATTTATTTCAAAAATTTTTTTATAAAAACAGAAAAAAAATTATTCTTATAAGACTCTTTTGGAAAAAAAAATGAAATTAAGCATTGATGGGTGATTTGAGCAAATAGTAGTATCAGATTTAATGATGGCGTCGATAATGATATATAACTATTCGCGAGATACGTGAATCTTGAGACACGTCTGTTACAGCTCACAGGGACGATACGATTGAAATGAATGGAGGCAACCGATAGGTAGGTATATTGGACGTCCACTGCCGAACGGTTGCCGAAAGTTGATCTTCTGATAAGACTCAAGAGTGGGGTACAGCGCTCGGTCCTAAGGGGTGGTGGCAGCGGGAGCGTCGGCGCACCCGGCCACAGGTTGCCAATTATTATTATTATTATTTATGTGACCTCGTAACAACAAACACTACGAGTTACAAACGATAATAATATCCTGGATTGCGCCTATAATCCAGTAGACTACTAATAAAATATGTATTAATATACTTCATTACACTGATAATTAACGAGGTTAGGTTAGGAACTATTTTGGTGGGCTTTAGATTTTTTTAGAAGGCCTTCTCCTATAATTTACGCCTATGGTGCGTTATGTATTTTACGCATTTGAATTAGTCATTATTATCATTATCATTATTATAAAAATAAAATAAATATAGGTTATATTTTAAAAATTAGGATCTGGATTTAAATGCACTTAAAATTACTAAAAAATGCCTTTTTAGTGCTTCCCTTAAAAAATGTAAACAGTTTTTTATATGAGTGATACTCGTTAACTATAGGAAAATAACATTTCATTTTTTGACATTTATAAATAATACTTCATCTTAACTAAACTAACAATAATACAAAACAAAATACTTGAAATATTAAGCACTTGATAAATAACATACCCACTGGAAATAATACAATCTCATTGAATCTATTTCCAGTTGACCAATTAATATTTCTTTTTTATTATCAGTAAAATTTGTTTGTACTGATTAAAAATATCTAAAAACTATTAAAGCAAATATTATGTAAATCATATTTTGAATTCAATAAACTTAAGCTTGTACAATATATTATTATAATTATTGCTTATAAAATATATGAAAATTCTAAAAAAAAATGCTAAATAAAAATTTCACCTTTGAAGTATCTGTTACACGAGCCTAATAAAAATAATTATATAGCCTGCTTATAATACATTATTTCAGAGCACCAATAAATAATGCACTTTTTATTGGGTCCTGAATAATATATACGTATAATTGTTGAGAAAATATAACTATTTAAAAAAATTATACGTTTTGTTCATGAAGTTAATGTAATTAACTGCAGCTCATAAAGAATGTGCGTATAATAGTGGTATTTCATTTCTTATTTGTTTTTAATTATAAATTATAAATTATATGTTATTTATTTAATAGTAGAATAATGAGTGTTAATTTCTAGCTATATGACTCATAGCGCGATTAATGTGTACTTTAAATACAATTAGCGTTTTGAATGTTTTGATGTGTTTCGGATCAAAATTCCTCGCCGGAATTCGTCGCGACAAGCATTCGTACGCTATAAACATTACAGATATTTTATAATAACATTTCTAACTAAACATTTTTTGAATATTTCATAACAAAGGAGAAATAAAAATAAAATTATAATTAAAGAAAAAATGAAATGTCTAATGAAAACTTTACCTTAAAAATATAAATTGAATTTTAAGTAATTATTATGATGTATACTCTATTGGTATTGGATCACCTTTGAAATAACATATTAAATGCACTAATGCTTAATCAAAATAATATTGTTAGCATTTGTTTAAATATATATATATAAAACACAAGAAAATTGAGAAATTAAGATTTGACGGTTAAATATGAAAATAATATTTCAGCCAGTTTCTTGTAGATTAATTTATTCTTAACATTGTTGTAAATAAAATATTTGAATTAAATTTATTTTGTTTTATTTGATTTGTAGACTTGTAGTGTTCTATATTACCATTCGCATTATGTTTATATGCATTATGTATTATTAATTAGTAATTATCAATGATAACTTATCATTAGCATAACTCCCTATCTTCAACACAAGCTACATAAACTTAGGATTAGGAAGAAGGTTGATCAAACCTGTAACTAAGTTTAATAACGAATTTGTATGTAAAATATGTTTAATTTTATTCAAATGGTAATTAATAAAAATTAGTATCAAATAAACTACAATAATATGTAGATAAGTACACATATTTCTTAATATCATCATATTAAAAAATGTCTATAAATTATTTATTTATATATAATGTATAGAATAGTCTTATGGTTAACGATTAACGTAATTAGTTCAAATATTTCCATTATCCTTATTCTTATGTTATATACAACAGTAAAGGCATTTTTTTATGAACTGACTACATCTCTGACACACTTAAACTCTTTTATGGCTTTTAGAAACTCAGCGGTGAGATGAATGTATTAATTTTACAATGATGTGTGTCTTGTGTGTATATCTATATAGGTAATATAAGTAGAAGAAAAAATGTTTCAATTATTAATTTTGGCGATGTTTTTTGATAGAAAATTAGATGTAGTTAGTTTGTACATTTAAGAGGTTAAAATTAAAGGTTCTCAGTATTTTACTAAATAATTAGAATAAATAGTGATTTTTTTACAAATCCAGTTGCTGAAAAAAATCTTTTTTTTTGTTGTAACTAAAAAAGAATAACCTCAGATACTTTAAATTATCACTAATTGTTTATGTTAGCGTTTCCAACACATAGTATGATTATCAAAATATTTTGAAACTATTTGTAAACATTTTAAATTTTCTATTTATTTATTTTTAATGTTGATTAAAAATCAAATAATATGTACATATTGTCACAATGCGCAAAAAGGGAAATTTTCAATATTTAAAACAAATAAAAATATGAATTATTTTCCATATTTTTTTGAATCTACCCATCGTATACAAATAAAAACGTATTCAACATATACGGTATATGCATAAATAATACATACAATAATGTTATTAGCTGATACATCATAATATAATATAAGCTTTTCTGTATTTTATAATAATCTTCAAGTACTTACTATATGGAGATATTTATTATTAACTTGAACTGTATAAATAGTATATTTACGGGTTAACCTTTTTTGACTTACGTACCCAATAAATAATATAAAAATCTATATTTTCCTGTATAGTATCCTATATTTTAAAATTTCAGTTTTTCTAGTTTAATATAACCAATTATATTTTACACATATTATTATATTTTATAAAAAAATTAAATACTTTTAACATTACCTAATAAATAATAATCAATTATATATTACTATTACTAGGTAAATATTATTATATGATTAATTTTTTATACTAATGAGACACTTGAAGTTGCTTTTTTTATACTAATCCTTTATTCGTGGATTAACTGATGAAATATTTACCTCAATTTATTTTTGATATGTATATCACACGGTTATTCTGACGTTTGCGCTACACGAATAGTATTACCATGACGTATCCGGCTCTACTCTCGGGCGCAATAAGATTGCGCACTTTTTACCTTTTTGTAATTGAAAAAATACAACACGATTGCGCATCTTTTACCTTTTTTCTTTAAGCAAACACAAATATTTAAATAAATATCAATTCAATACATTTACCAACATCAATAACCTCCTGGCGCCTAATGTCCATTTTAATACAAAACATAAAACGATTCGGGCGCTAGGAGGATAATAACGTAATACGTTTAGTAAAACAAAATCTTACAATACATCACAGTAATTACGCGTCAAAAAAAAGAAATAATTTGCAGATATTCGTCTAAAAAATAAAGAATTAAAATGTATTCATAACGACGACAATAATGATAATTAATAACCTAATAGGTACGTATAGTATAAAAATAAAATTATAATAATACATCACAGTAATTTATTATTAAGAAAACAAAATATAACAAAAATCAAGTTTTTTTTAACTTTTTAGCACAAGAACGTAGTTTTACATTAGGTATACAAATTATATATCATCTGATACCGCGTTTCTATCAATGTTATGAGCAATTGAACTTTCAACAGAAACAAAAACGACCAATGGGCCAGAATCTTTCCATAGCCACTATAACGCTGAATTTTATAAATCTTATCTATCTATTTACTAAGTTATACATATTTTATTGGATATCCAAAGTGAATCCTATTTAAAAATATAGTTTAAAACAACAAAATTTTAACAAACCTCGTAAAAAACAAGAAAAAAATATTGCATTTATAATAAATACTTGGACAAAAATAATGAGATATCTTTAAATTATTATTTGCTTACATAAGTACTAGATTTTTGTGCTAAAAAGTTATAAGAACTTGATTTTTGTTATACATTTTTTGGGTTCTGAACGAAGTGAGGAATGTATTGATTTTATAATGATATAGGACGTAGGTATGTTTTTTTATTTTTTTTTTTTGTGTTTGACATCACGTTTTGGAGTAGAAATAATGCTTTGATTATTAACTTCAGTTTCTCTTTGAAAAGGAAAATTCATCTATTTGGTAAAAGTAAACAATTTCCAGAAGTTTTCAAAAGCGTCAGGAAGAACCCTAAAAAAGTGTCGGAAAAATGTGATTTTTTACGCATAATCAATCAGTTTTTGACAAAATCGATTTTTTTTATTTTGCTGTAACTCGAAAATGAATCGTTGTAAATACATGAAATTTTCATCAAATAATTATACTAGCGTTTTTTGTTTACCATTAAATTTTCAAAATATTTTGAATTTTTTTAAGTTATTTATAGACAATTGATATTTTAGATTTTGTTAAGTTTTATTTTTTTGAAATGCAGATAAAAAGAATTATCAGTCCAAAAAAATCTTTAAAATTCAATAGAAGGTTTATTATAAGTTGTACTTATCGTGGTAAAAAAAATCAAAAATCGTTAGTCAGAATTTTTGTTTATAATCATTTAAAATTCAAATGTCAAGAAAATTTTCAAGGAATTTTTGAAGTTGAAAATTCATACAATTTTTTTAATTTTTATATCTAAGGTTAAAACCCAATACAAGGTTATCCATAAGTTTTCCTTCAAGTAACTGTAAAAAAAAATTCTAGCGCCAATAGAGTAAAAATTTAATGAGCGTATGAAATTTATTTTTATACGAAATCGAGTAAAATTACGATATATAAAAATTACAATTTAAATATAGGTAATACCAATATTAATTATCCTAGACTGAATCGTTTTTCGTATACATAGATACCTGCCATTGCATTCAAATTTAACTCACCTATTATAGTGACCTACTATCCATCTCTACTATACAGCAGAGCGATACCCACTTGCCCACCTTTTTTTTTTTTTTTGACGCGTAATAATAAATTACTTTAAGTAATTACTTAAGTATTTTTTTTTATTTTTATTTTTTTTTTTACTACGTTCATTCCGTTATTATTAATGTTAGTAAATTTTTTGATTTAATATTTATTTGAGTATTTGTATTTGCTCAAAGAAAAAAGGTAAAAAGTGCACAATCGTTTTGTGGTTTTTTTTTCAGGTAAAAAACACGCAATCGTGTTCTTAATCTCTTTCTAAAAAAAAAAAACATCCAAATAAGGGGAAATCCCTAATCAAAATTAATAGCTTAGTCCTCGTATCCTATATTAATTGTTTAAATAAAACCAATATTGGTTGATAGTTGTTCGACAATGTCAGTAGGGAGAAATTATTGTATATATATTTGTAATTTTAGCTCATGATTCTCGTAAAGTTATAATTATATTAATATTTCATAACTTACTATCGTGATAAATTATTCAGTAGCCATAAGACGTATACATGTACTGATGAATCTGCATGCAGTGTGGATACTCCTTAGGTTTTATTTTTCTATAAAATTGTAAAATTATGTATGATTTATATTATTTCAAATAGGTAATTTCACAGAACCCTAATTTCGAACCTCCATAATTAACTATAATTAGAGTTTTTATTATTATTTTTGTGTGTTTTTCTGTAGTTTTATATGAATAATTAATATTATATTTTATACCTTTATTATATATTTTTTTAAATTATTTAGTGACGCATTAGAAAAAAAAGTTAGTTTGATGAAAGGTTATTCTCTCAGCCTATTCTATCTATTAAGTACCTAATACAATATACATATTATGCGACATACGTACGTCATGTGTATATATATTATTAATACCTTTCGTAAAATTAAACTATCTGTTTACTATTACTTAACTCAAACTTTTACGTAACGTCAAAATTGAAGGTAAGTGGCCCCTTATTTCTGTCTTTCGTTTGTTTTTATCCAAAATTGAGAGTGATATAAAAAATATATAATAAACAATAAATATTTGTACAGTATTAAATTAATAACATATAATTTCTATTATTTTATAACATTTATTTTTGAAGTAAACTATAGCACATATTATTAATTATAGCTATATTTTGTTTACGTCACAACATAATTCTGTAATTTTGTTTTAATAAATTAAACTTAATAAATAGCACAAACTGTGAACATAATGCTTATACTTATTTTAGATATGAATTATTATGCAAATCTTTGTTGTTTGTGTGTTTAGTACTTTAGTGAGTACAGTTTGATATTGATTCTTTATTAACTAAAATAAGTAATTCTTAAGATATTCTGAAGGTATTAAAAAAAAAAAAAAAATATTATAAGAAACTTGAACTGGTCGATTTTGTAAATTAAATAATTTTCTAATATCATTATACTTTATTAATACGTAACTAAAATCTTTTTAAAATCATGTTTATTTTTGTTCATTTAGAATTAGTTGTAACTTACAGCTCAATAAATAATACAACTTAAATATCTTAAACTAAATTTGATCAGTATTCAATATTTCTATACATAGATCATAATTTAATTGTGCTTAGGAATTAATAACGTCTTTTTTTTTCTTTATCATTGAATTGTTTTCTTAAATAGAGTATTGAAAGTTTTGATTTTACAATGATGTTTGTTTTTGCAAAGAGGTTAAAATTAAATATTCCTAATACTTTTTCCCAAATGTTAATAGTAGTAGTGTTTTTTGACTTTTAGCACAGAAAAATTTTCAAAATATTCTGACTTTGAATCTGTTTCTACATTTTAAATTTTAAATTGTTTTAGTTTTAATTTTATAAATCTTGATAAAAAATTTTTCACCTGATTTAAAAATATATTAAAAGATTTCACTAATACACTTACGTGTAACAAATTGACAATATATTTAAAATACATATAATGCACAATTTTTTCAACTCATTTACTTCAACTAAACAGTGTAAATATTTACATAATTTATACGATACAAACCAACATTGTCTATGGTCATGTAAACTTGGTACTGTATTTAGTTGAAAAATCTTAGAAACAAAAAATATTCTTAAAAAATATTATATTCTTACATTATAAAAGTATTCATGTTAATTTTAAGGTACCTTCCTGCAAATATTAAAATACAATGTTGATTGCTTAGATATCTTAACACGTTATTTTATAAATGGTCTTTACCTGAACATTAAACATCGTCATCATAAACAGGTCTGACTTTTTTCTACCATTTTAGTTATGTACTAATATTCTTGATTTATTTCTAAATAATACCCGTTTTAGTGTTGTGGTTCACAATTTGAATGTAAATTATAATAAACTCTTTTGTTAAAAGTATTGAAAATCATTCATTACACAGATTATTAAATAACGAATAAAAAAAATATGATTCGTGTAAGAGGTGTCATGTTTATTGCACAACAAAGTGCACAAGGACAGCTTAAAGTGTTATGGTAACTTGATTAGAGTTCGAGTTAATTTCTCTTAGAAATACTGTTCGAACATCCGTGAAATAATTTTCTTTAATTGTACATTGATTTATCAGTTTCATATTTCTCATGTTTGACTGTTCGAGTTTTAATTAATTTTCATTTTCATTTTGAATCTATAGTTTTTGCAGTTAATCTAACTGTGCCACAGTAAAATGAAATGACGCCGCTGCGGCAACATTAACGATGGTATAGTTATGTGATCGCGCAGTAATTGTGGTTACTCAGTAATACTCGACAGCTGACAAACTCGTACCTCAAAGACGGCATTTTAATGTAGATGGTATTATAATAGACGAGTACCTATATTTTATTAATCGGATAATTTCAACATTTGTGGTTTTCCGTGGGTAGCCGTATGCAATTGATTTGCGTTTTTTTTATTGTTATACCTACCTACATAATAATATGTTTTAAACAACACGATTAGCACCGGTACGACGGCATCACTGTGTTAGGTTGCAATAAAATATCGTTTGCCGTTGAACTATTTGAAATCTTATTACGAGTGCATTTTTTTATGGAAAACGCGCGAAAATGTTCAACTTTTTATTAGGGATATATGTGATCGTTAGTCACTGCGCGTTACACCGCTTCGTCGTCACCGAGTGTTGATTTGATGGGGTAGAACTCGCGCGGGTGCGGGCCGACACGCACTGCTCGTTGCTGCGACCCTAGTATTGTCGACTACGCATTTCAGCAGCGTTGCCGTCTTATCCGAGCGTTGCCGTTTTGTTCAATTCTCCGTCAATCACGGCACACGGGCTATACCATATGTCCAAATGATAATAATAATATGGGTAGAGCGAAGCGTAGAGGTGGACCTTCTACCCCTCAGTTCGACCCAATTTATTGTTGTTGCTATCCTCTCCGGAAACGCCGAAGGTCATATAGATTTAGCTCGGAATTTTTAAATACTGTCATTAAGTAATTACGACTGATTACACAAAAATGTAAGATAATCTCACTGGCCAACCAACGTTCTGCCAAAACCATGATATCAATAAAAATTAAAATTTTCAGACCAGTGGTTTTCAACCTTTTTTGCGTCCATAGTTCCTTTTGACTTTTAAATAAAAAATACGGCTTCCACAAGAATAACGATAATAATAAAAATTCAAACAAACAAATTTACATTATTTAATCCAACTTTATATTTCAATGACGAAATACACGTATAATTATTAATAATAGGAAACATTTTATTTTTTTTACAATTTAAATAATATTAAAAATTAACCGAACGGATGTACTTGTTTTTTAAATAGATAACAATTTTTTTTTTTAGATTTTATAGCGAACTCAGCTCCCTTAATTATAATAGAAAACGCCTCTGGTAGCCACGACGCACAAATTAAAAACCACCGTCTTGAGCTTGTTTTTACAGGGAGCTATAAATTGTATTTATTGCACCTATAGGTATTTGCAACCAGCAGCGGATACAGAAATTTTTTTAAGTAGGGACACATTATTAAATATTTTCAGTAAACTTATGATGCATTATTTATTAAATTAATATAAAATATAGGTATTTATTTAGTTTTTAAAATCATATTTATATATTCATATATATATAAAAAAAATAACAATTTCAAAATTTTTCTGTAGTCATAGGGGAGGCTCTGGATCCCCTTGGTTTTTTATTGTCGTGTATTTACTAAGACAACATAACACAAATTGTTTTTTTTTGTTATCTTTTCTGTATGAAACATAATAAGGTTATAGTTATATAGTTAGTGCAATTATTATTTGTATAGTTTTACGAAGGTTAAATAAAGAAAAAGACGTTTAGAGGCTTTACGGTAAAGACCAAAATAGTAAGTAAAATGCATTTACTGCATTTTATAATTTTTATCAATGATATTATAGGTATATAAATTATTTCTATAATATATCATTTAATTTTTCTTATGCGTCGTTTGGAACCTTTTTTTTTGGACAAAAAATTAGACAGTTATACCTGTTGAGCAAATAATTGATAAATCTGTAATGAACAAAAAATAAACTTGGATTTTTTAATTTTCAATACTAGTAATTTATCTCAATTCTAATTATATAATGATTATTTTTTGATTCATTGGAAATATCTAATTTATGAAATAAATAATAAATAAATAGTATCTAATATGTGTTTTACAATTTTTAAATAAAACATAAAGTTGGTAAAATAATAAAATTTTTAAAAAGTTTTTAAAAACGATTTTTATATAATAATTAATATAACATATTGACATAATATGATATCATATGTCAATATATTACATATTATGTAAATTTAAAAAAATAAAAAAATAATTCCTATATTATAATAGGTAAAGGGTCTATATAGATTACAGGTATTTTGTTTCAACTACCTGTGCATGTTTCGGGTTTCTTTGGGTGAGGGGGGCTAAATTGTTTTGAAAACAATTATTTAGAATGTAAAAATATATATAAACGTATAAATCATTAGGGGTGCTTGACACAATAGCAATCCCCCTCTTTGACTCTCGAGTGACTTTTGTTACGTCCCCTCTTTACAGTCAAGTCATATACACCACTATTTACTTATTTTAATATATTAGTATTTATCATATTAGTGTCGATCTATATGTACCTATTCAGTAGGTAATTTAATTTATGTACAGTTATTACTTATTACATTACATAATATATTCTATATAGTAATACCTTATAATTATAAGTTATACATTTATTATAAATTATAAATTATATACTATTAACTATACTATATTAAAAATACTTGAAACCGTATGGCGAATATTCAGTATAAGTAATTCCGTCTGACTGAAAAACGTAGTGTGCACGTAAATGCGGTGTTATTTACGATAGGCTCGTACAGCGCGGTAACATGGAACGAGGGACAAGTAACAACGGTCGGGACACCAAGATCGGTGTGGTTCGTACTGCAAAGAATCGGGCGGCTGACATAAAAAACAAAACCGTTTACATAAAATGAAACATCGATAGCCGATGGCGTGTCGACTTTAGAAATACATAATAAAATAATTAACACATGTGCGAACGACAATGCGGAAGATAATGCGTTACCTATAATCGGGAAGCACAACTTTTGGAATGAGTCGACAAAGTCACAGCCAGTTTGCGTAACAACAACAGAAAAAAAAAGATAAACGGACGATGTGTCAAATACGACAGCTGACGCATCAGATCTGTGGTATCGATAACAAATAACAATCCCAACTCCGTGGGACCAAATGCTTGTTCACGGGTTTTTTACACTAGTACGTCCCGGAGACAGACGCTGCTAAACCAACTTTAAACCAGTCAGTGAACTATACTGTATACCAACAAAACAGTTTGCTATTGTCTACAGTACCTGATTTTATGGAGTTTGAGCAGGTAGGCACAACAACCACTAGGTCAATAGGTAATAATTAAAAACCGTTTAAGACAAATATAAATTATAATAAAGTATATTTATTATTTATACATATATAATATAACTATTGCCAATATTATATAATAATATTTGAATTATTTTAAAATAATAACATTCATTAGTTAAGTGCGCAATTTTATAATATTTTTTCAAATTTAAAGTTTCTTAGTTAAGAATTAATTTTTTTTAACAATGTTCCGATTAAATATAAATTTTAATGTTTGAAAGACGAACTAAATTAAAATTTAAAATAATGTTCAATTGGACAATTAATTTTAGTTTTATAACATTTGTAAAATATAAAAACAAGTATTGTAGCTAATGTTACATTTCTAACCAAAATATATGTTTTAATTTATAAAAACATTATTCGTTTTGAGGTGGCTGTATGGGAGTGGGCACAGCTATAAACTTGATGTGGATATACCAAAGAACTAAAATACAATGACGATTTTTAATTATATAATGGTTTGGTTAGCTAAGATACTTTTTACGTAAACATTAAACATACTTAATATCTTATCCAACATGTTCACTAAAAAGTGGCATCGAAACATTTCACCCCATTTAAACACAAAATATGCTAATGACAGAAAGTAACATGTTGTTACTATTATTAAACATTGATCTTTAATTATTATGAGTTTTTGCTGAAACAAAATTTGTTTGATTACATTTATATAATATGATCTATAAATACTATAAATAATAAATGTATACCTTTATAACAATAAATGTATACCTTTATAACATAATGTGTTTGTATGAAACATTTTATATACTTTTTAAAGTAAGATTTTTGATTGATAAGACAAAAATATTGGCATTTCCAGTTTCCTCACGTGTTATTCGACAAAAGTCGTGAAAGATGTAAGATAAATATATTTCAATAATATTAGCTCAAATATGATTTACGATAATTTTGAAACGAATTCGTATGATATAATTTTAATTACATTTCCAGTATTTTAGTAATAAATGGCAGATCTCACTTGTAAAACGTCTGGATGCACTTTTCCTCAAATTGTATATCAATGGCTACAACCGTAGATACAACGATCATGCAGAAATACATATTTTTCTAATTTTTACTTTGATTAGAAATTTCAAACAGATTTTCACAAATTCACAAACAAATGTATTAAAATTTGGAAAATATAACGCTTGATCAGCTAGTTTATAATAACAATCACAATCTCAGAATAGCAGTTATTATCAAAAAAATTATAGTAAATAAATACATAATTTTAATGTTTATAATAATAAATAGTTTTATTAGATTAATGAATAATGGTTATAAAAAAATATATATTATTATAAATATAGTTGTTTGTTTAAATAAACTAGAGCGTCTCCTATTTACTTTGTAAATTTTTTTAAAATATAATTTCAAAATATTAGTGAGATATTTACATATTCTTATAAATATTGAAAATAAAAGTTATTAACGTTTTAACAACCTTGCAGATTATCATTATTTAAGAATAATCTTATTTTATTATTTAAATAGGTTTATATACTTTTCTACTTTTTTACTCACTCGAAGCGTTAATGGTTCGTCTTTTTCAGAATGTTTGTATACACGACAACTTAGTGTAAATAATATAAATGTAATATGCAGTTCGAAAAATAAATATTTGATTATACCCGTATTTTTACTAAACATATCATATACCGGAAATAATAATTTTTCTGATTCTTTTCCTTCTTGAATGTCTGAAATACACAAGGATGGATATTTTTATAATATAATATATTGTTCAAATATAAACCTAATAAGTTATAGAAGTTTATTTTATTTTTTACAAGTATACTAATATATTATAATATATTATACAACAATAAATATTTACAATGTTTAGAATAATATTTTGGGTTAAATAATACTAAAAAAAATATTCAAACAATTGTATTATATTACGATATATTTCAACCAAAACATAGGCAATTAAATGTTTCATAAAATTCTAAAAAAATAAAAACAAAAAATATATTATAATATGAAGATAGGCGATAGTGAAATATATATATATATTAATTATTACAGATACCTACCTATTATTATTATTCAAGTTATATGAAGCTAAAAATTACACCGTTTTAAATTAATACTTATTACCTATAGATAGCTATAGTATTATACTATGAACCAGAGGTCACCAACTGGCGGACACTTTTTACGGACCCTTATCCGCGGAGTAGATTTTAAAATTATTATTATAAAAATAAATAAAAACTATGAGTGTGTTATATAAATTTTATATTACGACAAAAAAATTAAACTAATTTGTATTGAATAAATGCATAAATAAATCTATATAAATACTAATTTAAAATAAATTTATTGATAAACGTGTGAAAATTATTAAAATTGTTAGGGACCGCAGCCAGTATGGTGAATTTCAAAACGGACCTCCATAGAAAGTGGTTGGTGACCCTTGCTATAATATAAACCATAATATGGCTCAACAAAGAGTGATCTAATATCTACTACACGCCTACACTACTACTGTAAAACTACACTTGCATTATTTCGAAGTTTTAATTATTTCTAAATGTTAATAATCTTTACAATTTTTTGTCTTTATTATTTTTAAAATTTTTACTTTTTTAAATGACAACATACATTTTTGAATTCATATTAAGAAGCTAAATATTTTTCATTAAATTTTAATATATTTTATTAATTGAATTTAAAATGAGTAACACACTAGGGTTGTATAATGCTTTGTTTTATATACATTCAATGCCGTATTTAAAAATTTGGCCCCCCTGGGCATATAATTTATGCCACCTGCCACCCACCAACTAACAATATTAGTATACAATGGCACAACCAGAGGGGGTTAAGGGGTTGTAACCCTTACAAAAATTTCTCCGTTGCCTAGTATAATAACCTATTTACTTATTATAAACATTTTTTTCTAGTTGCGCCACTCATAATATTAATATTACACTAATTATTTCATCCATGATCAGGATTCTTCAATATTAAAATGTAATTAATTAATGAAAATCGTTTAATAGTTAAAAAAAATTAAATCTTTTTCAATTAACAAATTATAACATAATAAAACATACAAATTTCCTTTTTTTTAATGTAATTTTTTCTAATAATTCAATAAAATGTGATTATTTTTTTTTTCATTACATTTTAAAAATAAATTTCACTAAAATATTTTGCCATTACGGGCCTGTATACATTATAGAATATATACAACATATTATTGGGGATATCTAGATATTATTTTACTCTAATGATTTGAAAAAAAATTAACTTGAATTCTAACAATAGAATTAACAAAATTAAAAATGTTGCTTGAGAGTTTTAATTCACACAAAAGTTTTGTGATTTAATACGATTTTTGGTTTTAGTATATACAGATTGATTATTAAGTTTTATTAACATTTTCTTATCAGTTAAAAATTATAACAAATTTTAAAATCTATAACTCAAGGTATTTGTACTTTGCCTAGCGAAAAACTCACAACATGTTAGTTGTTAATTCAACCATCAAATGTTGATTAAAAATTCGTAATTTAACCACGCTTGTAAAATAATGAACAAATATTTTTATAAAAAATTATGAAATAAAAAATAAAAAATCAATAAATCAATAAATACTTACACGCGATTACCGCAATAATTGAAACTGCTAAAGAATTGATGGACTAAAATAGAAAAAAATAAATCAAACATTTTTTTAAATAGCATTAACACCAAAGTATACCTTGTCTAAAATGTAAAGGAATATTTATTAAAACTCAATTCTAACTGGTTTAACTAATAAAACGATTTTCGTTTCATCCCCTACCACAAAAATAACTATTTTATATTCTAATATATTCTATTTTACATTTTTCTCCGAGTAAAATAAATAACTTGATTGTTCAAATTCACTTGAGATATATTCGAAAATTATAATCAGAGAACATAATCAAGAAAACAAAATTAATAAAAAAAATTGAGGATATTATATACTATGTGTTTAAACTTGATAAACAAATTATCATACTTATTCTATTAGGTATACTTTATATTCCTTTAATAATTTTAATTTACATTTTTTGATATTTATCACCTACCATACATAGCATACAACTTAAAAGCTATGTAATGATGAATTTCAAATCATTAAAAAATTGTATTCTTACATCACAAAGGATAACCAAATTGCGTAAGTTAATCATACGCATAATCTCCGTACAGCCAAATAATATAGTATCCAGTATCATCATATTTGCAATAGTTATCCTGAAAAAGTCAAAAAAAAAAATTCTTCATTATAGAATTAAATTGAATTTATGAGATATGTTGGATAATACAGGTAGGTTCTATAAAAAAAAAAAACAACATACTTGATACAAGATATGATTGTATGAGGTCCACTTGATACGAAAATAAATGGTAAGTAAGTAATTTAATTATATTATTTGATTTCAAAACAGTTGTCACGAGGTAGTTTATTATACACACGTGTGCATATATATGTGTGTGTTTGTGTATTATGTGTATGCGTGTGTAGTATTTCTAAAATGAAAAAATTGGACTAGAGTTATTCAGGTCGGTCACAAAAAGCGACTGCAGTGCGTTTCTTTACCACTGTCTCAGTAGCGTGAGCCAAACAGTCGGCGGGATCACAGGCTGGTCACCCATGGCAACAAGTGGAGATGAGCAGTGGGGTACCATGGCCCATGGGGAGTCAATGGGGGGCATTTGCCCCTCCCCTTATGATCTGCGTCTGGTGTATTGTATTTTAATTTATGATTATAAAATTAATACATTTTAAACGCCATATTATTAAAATTAAAAAGTAACTAAATGCTATCGATTCTAGCAATTTCAACATTTTTATTTTAATATATGAATTTCTTGATTTTGTATAATCAAAAAACAAATACCTATTGTTATATGCATTTTTTTCAATTAGGTAATTTACCACTTCATTTTGTTTATACTTGGATACTGTAGATCTAAAAGCTGATTATTCTCAAGAACAGGCCAATAGTTAAGCTTTATATACCAAATATTAATTTTAGCCCTACTGGATATTAATAAGGAAATTAATATTTATACCAGTGAATCTATTAATTAACAGCTTATGAATAAATTATTACTTAATAAACTATAATAAATCATTTTTATTACAATACTTGTCGTATTACAAATAATATGTATTATTTTTAATATAATTTGACGTTGTACTACTTAAATTTTTTAATGCTTAAGTATAAATTACTCAATACATAACATTTTAGTCATTGATATATGTATTGTGTATTGCAGCGGTTCTCTGCAAACCTTTAACACCCAAGTACCACCTATACGTATTTTGAAATGTCCATATTGAAAATATACTGTATTGTATTATTGTCGAAGTAAAGAATTGTAGAAATGATTAAGGGGGTGGAATAATTTTTTATGACAACTGTCTAGGGTAAACTAGTGGGAGGTGGTGGAGAAACTGCTAAAATATATTATACAAAACCTGATGAAACTTTTTTTGTTTCGTAGATAATAAACCTAATAATGTAATACAACAGTAGGCTAATATTATTGGCCTACTATTTATTAATTTCGTAAATATAGGTCTTTGTAATGTATGATAAATGTATAATAGGTAAATTTTTGTCATTTTTCCTAGGGTTTTCCTCGTTATGTGGTTTTTATGTATAATCATATTTGTACTTGCTAATAACCATAGTTTCTTAAGATTTAACTTTAAAATAAATAATAATAAAAAATATATTATTAAAAAATATTCACTATAATAGATAACTTGAACGGCTTGAACATCGTCAATGCAAGTCGTGGCCTTTGCCGCTAATAGTGCCTATAATTACGTACGCGTATAATCGGTTCGGTTTTCTGGTTCACTACTCCAATGAGTGGGTATAACGTCGAAGTGCTGTTTTATCCTAAAATTATGCTTAATATAAATGAGTGAAATTTTTAGGAAGATTCAGTTTCTTATGAGATATACATTTTTGATCATCTAAATTGTTTATTTAAAAATTACCACTTCTCCCAACTTAAAGTCTAAGTACGTCACTACCTAAGTGAACCTCATTTATATACAAATCGTATGCAATAAATTACAATTTGAAACCTATAAATATAGTCGGTACTTAATGTGGTATTGCATAAAAATTAAATACAATCCGTGTTCTTGATTTAAAATATGATGATCCTAATAAAACTGTTTGTAATTATATTTAATAGTATTTAACTGATTTTTATTATGATATTATGCTGTTCATATTATGTTTTATATTATTTCACGCATACCAAACAATAGGTAAACACCACTAGATTTTTAATGCCACGCTATAATTTATGTATATTACATAAATAGCTATGATGGATGTCGTATGATATCAAGTTATTTGTTTCTAAGTCGATTGTTTTATATTATATTAACTAATATAATAATTAAAATACTCATGTATACAACGATTTTTATCTTTTTGCAATTTCCTTATCTGATGAATTATTTGAAAACGATTAGAAATTTCATTTTAAAAGCTCTTAACATTTTATTTTGTATTAAGAAAGAAGTATTTTATCATAATTTGTAATAATCGTTACTGTATTTAATAATGTTACAAAGTTATAATATTCTAATATAGGTACAATGATCGTCGCTTATAAGACTCACTTTGAGTCCAGTACAAAATGAATCTTATAACTTAATGAATCTTACAGGCGAAATGGAGGGGAAAAAACAAAAATTTTAATAATATATTTATGAATTTTATTTTATTACATATTTTGTTTTTATTTTAATTTACTATAAGACATATTACATATTATTTATTAGTGAATAAATAAAAAATTATATATATGATCGTAACAATTATTACATATTAATAAAAACTTATAAATTATACATGTACAACGTACATACTTATAAAAAAAAAAAATTGTAATCTTATTGGTTTGTTTCGAATTATATTTTTTTTTTTTTTTGTACTATATATACATACACACATTTTATAGCATGAATCAAAACTAGTAATAACCAACAAAAATATGTAATTTTTTTTGAAAACCAATTTTTTTCTAAATTTTAACCAAAAATTTTTATTTTCTATTATTTTTTTTACGAAATTTGATTTTTTTACAATGCATTTGGATACGTCCGAACCGTTCTATACGATCTTGAGTTTAATAAGCGACAGAACCTTATATCCGCGAGTCTTATAAGTGGCGTCCACTATAGTTAGTTAGTTTTTATGTATATAAGTAGGTAATAGCCAATAGGTAACTAAAAACGTTATTAATCAGTATAATTCGTAGAAATAATATTTTAATAATAATATTGAGTCTCTTATCCAAAGGTCCAAAAACGTGATAATTGATTATTTAAGCATAAAATATACTTATACGATTATAATTATTATTATGAACTAAACAGACGTGATATGTTCTAAAAATGTCTAGAGTTTAAATTAAATGTATTTTTTACATATAATAGTGTCATCAATATACGAAGCTATATAAAAATGTCTACTTGACCATATAGTAAAATAACATCTAGTATATAATGATATAATTTCTCCAGCACTATTTAAACTAAAAAAACTGAAATATCTGTACTGATCACGATTCGAAATTTGTAGTGAACACGAATTGCGAACCAGTCCCTTGAATTGCGTTTTCATTCTTATCTTTATGTAAAGGTAACACAAATTGCATCACCAGTTGAATTATTAAACATATTTTTTTTTGGTTATCAGTGGTTTCCAAATTTATTTAAACAAAATATTATAAATATATAATTACTTTTTATGAAAATATTTAGTGCTAAAACATTAAGTTAACAATATTAAATTAAATATTTCATATAAACATAAATAAAACTAGTTTTTAGTTATTTGTAAGTTCAATAAAAAATATTACGTAACTTTACAAACTTCTTTATCGATAAACAAATATAATACATAAGTTATACATCTAAATAAGGTAAAATCATAAATAGTATGATTATTTAGAGGCCACATATTATATTAGTGGAAATTCAACATTTCCTCCGGGATTATAGGTAGAAAAAAGTTCAAGATCACAAACAATCATCAATGCTTGTGAATCTGTTCATTTGAAAGGTTTGTTGAATATCCTCGCTCAAGCGTATATATATATTAATATATTATACATATTTTTAGAAGTTTTAAAAAATATACGAACCGATATTATGATATAAAAAATAAATAGTCCAGAAAAATTTCACGCACCTAGAAAACCAATAAAAGAATTAATCATAGAAAATAAAATAACTCAATTAAATAATAATGAAACAACAATTAAAGATTATGTAAAAATATTAGCTAATAAATGTAAATAACGAAAATATGTAGTAAAATGTAATATTATGATTATAGTTATTTATATAGGTATTTTAGATATTTTATTTACGAAAGAATACATTTTTTTTATAAATTGGTATTAAATTTAATATGATATTTATTACAGTGGCGTATTTATGGCGGGAGATCCAGAGGTACAAAATCTCTCAGAACAAAAAAAAAGGGTATAACTCAATACAGTAGAACCTCTATTTAAATAACTTATATTTAACAAAACTCTCTATGACTCTATGTAACCAAATATTTTATGGAACCTTGAAATTTTCATTCGAAAACGATTCTATCTGACGAAAAATATTTTTATTTAACGTAAGTATTAATTTTGTAATAAATTTCTTCAACAAATATCAAAACTATTATTATTTATAAAGTGCATACTCATCAAGAAGACAACTTGTATGCTATCATACCTCGTTAAATTATTGTTATCGATGTTGATGTATAAGAGACGATCTATTATAAAATATACTATAAATTAAACGTAGTCGTCGCTGGTCGTTTATTGTCGTCGTTTGTGTTTTTATTTTAATTAATTCATGAGTACACTCTTAGAAAGATTTCTGAATGAAAAACGCATGTTAAATCAATGAAAAACGGGTATGATTTTGATCCAATGAAGTCAACTCTTTATATTCAGGTTATTGATTTCATTAAATTAATGGAGCTGATAATTCTTGAAAAATAATAAATTTTCCAATAAATTAATTATGACTATAAACAATTTAAAGAAATTATTTCTTTCATAGTAAGAAATCATATAATAGAAACAAATATTAATTGTAATAAGATTAATACTACCACCTTTAAATTATAACCTTAATATCTTTAAACTAAAGATTTAACGTACTAGATAAAAGTAAATTTTCCTTCAGTATAATGATTTTTTTTTTAAAAAATGCAAAAAGTTCGAGGACCATGTTAATCAAGACGTCGCCCAAATCCACTGGAGCGGGATTCGTTCTTGTTACTATTATTGTACCTACTTATGCTTGGAAACCTAACGCTAACACCTATCGACTACAGTTTGAATTGATAATTGATGCCAAATCTTGAGCATTTAAGCCGTTATATCTGAGCTGCTTTTATTATTTTACGTTAAACATTGTTTAGCTATGCGATTAGTATAATTCATGTGTAATTAAACTTGGATATTCTTATTAATTATCTTTTTAATTTATTTACTATTTAACAACAATATCTGTTTATATTTTCATGTTTTTTATGTATTATATATTACCCTTAGCATAGAAAAATACAAAATATACAATATACAATATTTTAATATACCAAATTTATTTAAAGAATTAAACATCAATGTTTATACCTGTTCTATATAATTTCAATAAATACACTATAGCACCGTATAAACACTATAGTTTTATGAAAAAAACAAATTGGAGGGGGGAATTATAGAGTACTATAATAACAGAGTCTAGGTACTGTTTATAAAAATAGAACATAAGATTTAAATAACTGCTTTCCATTTGTTTCAGTCCTAAAAGAATATAGAATAAATAAATTAACTAAACAAATTTAGTTTAAAATGTTTTAATGTTAGACACTTCTTATGCAAATAAAAGCTATAATAGTTTGTGCAGTAGTAATATACGCGTTTGCTGCAATCTTACATAGTATACCTATGCCATAAAGTGACGCCAAAACTTTTCTACTAATTGACTGATATTTTTTTATCTTAAATTATAAAAATATATTTTCCTCGATGAATCCAAAAAATACTATGACATATTTATTTTATGTCTTGACTCATTTATTAATCAGCTTAAATTTATATTTATTGATTATAAAACTATTTTAAATAACTTTTAATCTCTTTTAAATTCAAAAGCAAAAGAAGATGATTTATAAAATTATTTAATCTTTAAAGGGAAAATCAATTAATTTATTTCATTTCACCTACATCAGTAGTTGTAATTAAAAAATGAAAAGTTCAAATTATGGCAGAGAAAAATAAAAAAACACGAGTGATAAGTCAAATAACGCAATTGGTATCGTATATGTACAATAAAGATAATATATTATGTATCCTAGTATCCTGATATACTCAAATTATTTCATATTATAATAACAATCCCAGTATCGACTTCGTCAAATAATAGAACTTTAAAATATTTATTTATTTTGGTAAAATTTACGGTTTATTTTTTTTTAGAATAGACTTGACGGTTTAGTAATTTAAAGCCAATTTTGTCCATTATATTGAAGATTCTTTTTCATCTCATGCAATTTTTGATGAATTCAGTTAAAATAATAACAATTTTCTATTCGTTTAATCACTTTAATCTATAAATATTAATAATTATTTTCTAATATCAATACCTATAAAATGTTAAAATTAAAAAAATTTCTGAATCCCCTCTCCTAGAAAAATTTAAAATATGCTATGTGTGTATATGTGCACAAGTGCTTTTATTATATTATGCAGTATTGTTATTGTATGTTTAATTTTTGAAATATATTACATTTTAAATTATTAGTCAAATATAAATTTTTAAATTGTATTTAGTTTTAGTAATATTACTTTAGAAATCGTTTATAAAAATTAACATAAAATATTATAGATAATACGAATCCTGCAGAACACAATTTTCTCAAAAAGGTACGTTCCCCGCCTGGTACACAATTTATGTGCGACCGGATTTCTGTTATTGCAGCTACAACGATTGACTATCATGATTGGTATTATCGGTATTGAAGAGGTATCAGGTTTGAGAAACCACTACGACAAAACGTATGTCGTCATATACTTATATCCTAATACATAAAACTCATTGGATAATATATATATATCGATATTTAATAATAACGTATTTGGTACTTTTTTACTAAAGAAATGTAAATAAATTAAATATTTATTGATGTAAATAAAGATTTTTAGTATATTATATTAAAATATTAAAGTTTTATAATTTAGTCTTGAAAACTAATTATAAGATTTTTCATAAAAAGTTCTTACTTAAATCTAAAAATCTAAATAATACATAGGTATGCTTAATTTATTTACATATATTTGAAGCCCAAATTTTGTCGAAATTAGATGCATAAATAAAAAATAACAATTTTAGTTATTTTTTTGTAATTCAAAAATATTATTCGTGAATACTTAAAACTTTTATATACATTTTATAATTTATTCAAAACATTAATTTTTCTTGTTTGCTTGTCAAACCAAACTTATAAGACAACCAACCTCGTGAATTATTCACATCCTATCTAGAGAATATTTTGACTTTTGGCATTTCAGAATTATGTATGAGTCCCGGGTAATTATTTTTGGATTACTTTTCCCAAAAGTTGAACAACTTGCACTTTTTTCAAATTTCCTTCACACGTCCTTGGCCCTGTTTATACCTTGTATCCATTACTTTTACTATAGTTGTGTAGCACATTCGATTTCACCCGGACGAAGCTGAGGGTGGCTACAGATTCACTTACCACCCTATTTCGCTATTTGAGTGGGATGTTTTCCTTCCCAGATCGATTTTGAGACCGTGATGAGCTTTCGTTTTCCGTTCCACACAATCAATAACTGGTACAGGAATTTTATCAAATGGTAGGTTAAAATTAGTTTATTATTCGACTTATATACTGTTATACATAGATAATAATAATAATAATATTCAACGAATAAAATAAAACATAAATCTTGTTTAAATTCAACAGTTATGTATTTTTTGTTTCTATGTAAAATACACACAAAAGTATTTAGTTTTACACTGTAACGGTACCCCCAGTAATTATGTAGTTAAGGTTAATACATTACCATAATATAGAAAATACTAAAATAATTTAAAAAATATTCAAAATATTCAACTATTTTACAGTGTGATTTATAATGGTTAGTAATTATAGATAAACTAAATACATAAATTTAAGTATATTTTACTAGTATCTTAATCTGTTACATAATATTTATGTATTATTTTATGTTCTATATTATGTACTTGAACTCTAAACCGTTAAATACTAAAATAAAATAAAATTTATATTGTAGGTAAGTAGTTTGGTATAGTATTTATACCTACTTAAATTGGTGACTAACATAGGTTGATGTATTTTATTTAAATAAAATATATTATAACTGAATGATTAGTAGATAGTTCTACTTATTATTATCTGTTATACATCTACACAATGTTATTTTAAAAGTATTCAAATTAATTTTAAACTATTACTTATTTATACCACGAACCTATTAACCTATTGACTCAAAAATTAATAACAATAATGTATAATAATAAAATTTTATTACTAATTTTAAAATAAATTACTAGTTACTATATACAATAGTATAAATATAAATACACAATTAAAGATATTTATTAATATAGGCTAACAGACTGAGTCCGTATTTGCTCAGAACCGTATGTAATGATGTACAGGGCCGGATTAACGTATAGGCAGTATAGGCAATTGCCTAGAGCGCTTAACTTTGAAAGGCGCCAAGCAGAATCTGTGCCAAGTCCTACATTTTATTTTTAAAAAAAAATAATTTTTTTACATTGAATTTTATTGAAAATTTATTAAAAAATGATTAAATTAAATGCTTAATACTTTTGTTTTGTTTGCATTGAGATAAATAATAATAGGTATATTTTTATCTGTATTTTCCATTTATTCATTATTGTGTATTTATGTTTTATAATTGTATAAGTGTTGTAACTAGGTAATGTACCGGGAAATTTTTATAAAGGGCCCCATTACCGAAATACGAAGAAGGGGCCCACCGGGAAATGCCCGGTTTCCCGGTATGCCTATCCGCCCACGCCTATAATGTATATTTAATATATTATAATACCTATTGTGATATTTGTATATATAATTCTATAATATAATTAGTATAATATAATTGTATATATATTGCATAATATTAATACATAGATACAATGGTTTTTATAATATGAGATTATAAACGTTAATGATTATTGGGCAGAGTACAATAACAATTTAGGGTATAAGGGCGTAGATAAAACCATAGCCTTGAGGCGCATTTTTCCTTAATCCTGATGATGTATCCTTCAATTCAAATTGAAGACAATATGCTTTACAATGAATTACTTTTTAATTTTTTTATAGTTAAAACTAAAAACTTTATATTTTTAATCATTTTTCAGATCATAAATTTAATAATAATAAAAGATGGGTAGGTGGGTATCTACCGTTCTGCTGTACAGTAGATGTTGAGTGGCACACTATTAATGAATGTATTTAATTTGAATTCAATGACATATTGGAAAAGAATTTAGAGAAATAGAACCAAAAAAAATTTCAAATGTCATATTATGTTTATAAATAACTAAAAAAAAGTTAAAATATATTGAAAATTGTATCATATATTTATACCATAATGATCATAATAGATAGATAAGCATTTGGTAAAAATTTCAAGTATTCAAAGTCATTCGTTTTTGATTGCTCAGAATCTAAAATGAGTTATGAAAATATATTTACAAAAAGCTTTACTCTTTACTTTGAAAACTGTATGCACTCAAAATTAGAAAGTTGAATTCTGAAACTTAAAATAGGTGTATGAAGAAATGATGTTCTGTATAAGCATGATTGGTATTCAAGAAAGGCACGTAACTCAACAACCCATGGACTATATATATACATAACATAAAGTCAAATAATTAACAAATTTAAAAATATTACATTTATTTACTCAAAATATAAATATATATACATAGATATATATTATAACACAATATTATAGATGATTAAAATATATTTTTTGGATAAATGTAAACTCTCTTTATAATATAGGTAAGGTAATACTACATTTCATAATAATTTTACATATTTTACAAAACGTGTAAAAAATTAAAAATCTGTCTCGTGCTACCTACGGTATTTTATGCGCCCGAGTCGTATAGCCCAGGAGTCTTTTACCCAGGATCGGCAGGACCTAGCGATTAGCATCCGAGTATAGTAGTTTTTTCACCACTTATAACATATGTTAGTATGTTCGTATAGTGGGTGATATGATAGAAATCTGGATTATCCAAAAAAACTAGATTTTGGATGTTGGATTACTAAATCCGGATTTTAAATTTCAACTAAGGATTTCTGAATTATAATTAAAAAAATCATATTTTTTTTTTGTATAAAATGTTAAGTAACTAAAGCCTTTCAAATGTTTAATATTTTAAGAATAAAAAGTAATTTTTGTTAGATAATTTTTTCAAATAAGGTAAATCTAAGATATTTAATCGTTAATATATTCTATTATCTTTTCTGTTAGTTATACGTTGTTTATTCAAGTATTATTTTTTCTATATTTTTGCATAAACTTTTCTGAACTTTATAAATGATGTTATTAATTTCATATAATACTTATACTATAATGAAATATAAATTGAGTTTAAATCGTATAACCTATACAACCTATAAAATGATTGATATTTATTATTGTTTTATTTGCCAGTTGTTGAGCAAATAGTTCAAATACCGTTTCTAATATTTGAAAACGAGATTACACTATACCGTTACCGTATTCGCATAGCCAATATTGCCTAAACTGCTTTCGATTGCTCATTATATTGTAAATTTTGATAGTACTCATAAATATATGGAAATCACCAATAACCATCACTGAATAAACAATCACAGTATCTAATCAATCATTATTCATTATACACAAATACAAACAGCAATAACCAGCACATATTGTACAATTTGTTAAATACGAGATAATACATAAAATGACAACATACATATTTTATTCACCTTCATGGGCGCATAGCTTCATTCAAACATAGTATTATAGAAATACTAGGTACAGTGTACATATTGCATACGCTATTATAATATATTACGTCATATTATTCAAATTTTTGCAATATAATACTCGCTAGAATATTACACTTGTTGAAAATATTTTAAGACTTTATTTTATTTATTCACTATATTTTATTCTATATTTGAAACATGGAATATCTTTTTATTGCTATCAAGATGTAAAACAAACACGAGTAAAAGTAAAGTTGTAATAAAATTTAATACTATTGCTATACAGAATTTAACTGACAATAAATCTGTATTTTATACCCATTTAATAAAATAGCCTTAAGATTGTTAAAATTGTCCAATGTGTAAACCATAGCTTATCTATAACTATAATTATATTATAACGATATCGATTCAAGAGAATATAATATAAACGATTTATTTATACTATTACTAATCTCTTGTTGATAAATTAACAATAATAAATAGTAAATAACCATACCAGATAAAAAAAACTCATTATTATACAGTCAAAATGTTAATGTTCGAGATTATTTTTTGTATAATTGCTCAGCTCAAAACCATAAAACATAAGTAATACTAATTTTAAAATTCAGATAATAACAATTTAGATAGTTGATTGTGATTAACAGTAATATAGAAAGTCGAAAAATAGTATGGTTCATCAATTTCACTATTGTGTAGATACCTTCAAAAATGTATATTTTAATATTATGCGTAGATACTTTATAGACACCAGATAGGTATCGAATAATTATAATAATAATATGAATAGAAGTTCTGAAAATAATTATATACATTTTTTTATTTCATTCAAATTATCATTGCCGTGGTCATTACAATTAACTCGTAAAAGAAGTCGACTCACTTATCTACGGATAATATAATATAAAATAGAATTTTAACTAATAGCGTATAGCCTAAGCCATTTAAGCTGTACATTGAATATTATATTTCTTTTACAGATAATATACATATTCATGATAAATTATATTCTGTGATATAAAACATGCCTACAGTTTAAAAATCCAAAGGTTATCGTCTTATATTCGAATAGAGGCAAAATCAAATATTATTTATCAAGCATACGATAAAGAGTGGTAATATTCTTTAAAACTATTTTATATGTGTTATAATATGAATAAATACCTATATTGTATAATGATTTTAGCTGTAGTACCTAACTCGTGTCACGCACAACGGCATAACTTTTATTAACTTTAATACAACCCACAAATATTGATTTAAATGTATACAAAATACAATTATAGATAATTACTTTAGGACAAAGTTTATGCGACACTATAATCATAGCGGCGTATTACAAGAAACTTAATTAGCCTATTACAAAATGTAAGTGTAATTTATGACATGTTTTAAATTATAATAATATAGTTGCGGATGTTCAATGCCTACTATACGTTACTTGAAAAACATTTTAGGCACTATATATTGTAATATAATTATAAGTTGTTGTACAATAATAGTACATAATTAACAATTTAATATATAATAAGTAGGTATGTAGTTATTATTATATATAGGTATAGGTAATAACTAATAAGCTACATGAAATAAATATATTGGTAAAATGACAGTAAAGAAACTATTACAATAAATTGTCAATTGTGTGATGACCACTAATAATCATAATATATAATGATTACAATAATAATTATAATAGCACCTACTTATCGTCTTACCAATTATTACTATAATATGTAAATAAATATTATTTTGTTGAATATACAAATTATGCTTGGTGATGTAGTCGAAATAGCATAAGAATATGAACGAGAGGCCAGTGCAGATCATATGTATAGAAATTTATTGATAAACAAAAACCGATATCTGTCTTATGTAGTTATGTCTATACATATATGTATAGGTACTTGTATTGGATAACGTATATTCCTTATTAAGAACTCGTATGTTCCAATTTAATATACTGTTGTAATAAAGTATAGAAGAGATGATAAGTATTCAAAATATTCAAATATCGTTAGATTATAGTGCATAAACATGTTGTAGATGATATTTTAAATATTTTAAATAAATGTTGATATCATATAACGTTGGATTACATTTTTCTAAATATTTAAGTATTACATTACAGTAGTATTATTATACCTACTTAAAGAAAAAATTTGATGATGATTATTGATAAAAAAATGATTTATAATACTTAAGTAAATATTACCAGATTATCGTACTTGTAGTCGTCTGTTGTAATATTTTGCTAAAACACAATAAAATAGTTTTCTTATCGATATACAGGAAAAACAGACGGCAGTGGCCGCAGTATAATATTGTTAATAAATCACAAACAATTCATAAGTTAATAACTAAGGCGTAGGTATGTATACCTAATTGGTGCAAAAACAACCAAAAAGAATAAACACATATGTAATTTGCACTACATTTAAATATTAATTTTCGTGATTCGTAACACTTTTTAAAGTTGTAAGTTGTGCCACATAAACCTAAATAAAAGGCGTTGGGTAATCTGCGCAATTTTTCACCTTATTAAAATTGTAATCTGAGCAACTTTAAAATAACTAAAAATACGTACCTACTTTATGTCTTTATATATACTAAATAAGTGAAATTTGCAATTTTTTCATTATTTCTTTTAATAGTGGCAACTTTTTCTTCGAGTGTTATAAATATTTCGTTGAACTAGTAATATATCATTGATAGTGATAGTATGTAAATTAGATAAATTTTTGCTCGTACTTGGTATAGTATACATATTTTTCATAGCTTTTCTATTACATCCATTTTAATACATTTTTCTATCTATACTTGGTTGATCATGCCCGTTTAGTTCATTAATAATTTTAACTATTTATACAATACTTTCTTTCTTTACATTTTTGAAGTGTAAGTTCTGATAGTACAACGCCATCGTATTCAACAATTTTTAGATTCATGAACTTTTCGATATGTAAAATTTGAAAATAATAATAAATCTTTATCTCTAGTATCTACTTTTAATAATTTCACTAATATTTTTATTAATTACTGAAATATGAAATGTAAACATACATGCGATATTCCGACAATAAATTGATAATTTTTACTAAATAGTAATCAATCTCATGTCTACTTATTATTAGTAGAACACAATATTATATCGTATAGCTAATGCGATATCAGTAAATTTATCAGTTGATAAATTCCAAATTTAAATTGAGAAGCAAAATACATTTTTTATTTCATTTTCTATCGTGGTGCAAATAACCTAAATTAATTTTTAGATGTGGCGTAAAATACATGTTATATTTTAGTGATGCAAATTATATACGCAATTATAAATGTATTTCTGGTGCAAATTATAAGTTATAAAATTGATGTAAAATTCTCTCTCCCAATAACTATGAATGTATGATTTTATTTTAAAGGTCTAAATTGTAATTACAATTATTAATTTTTTATAATAAAAATTATTAATAATAAATTAATAAAAAAAAAATGATAATAAAAGTTTTAATAAATTAAGTTCTTATGCATTTAATCACACTCAAACGTTTTGCCACAGTTTTAAAGAGTTATTAAGTCTAAAATTGCAGATTTATTAGCGTGGACTAAATATAACAAATACCTGCTATAGAATTGAATAATAGCATTTTAAAATATAGACAGATCGTCTAAAATAAAAATAATATAAAAATAATCATTCTGCGTCGATGTGTTTAATGTGTATATATTGTCAGTTTTTCATTTAACTTTTTAAAGAAGTAAAAATACTTTCATTCCAACTTGGAGGATGGTTTCTAGAACCAATTTGAATCTAGATGGAATATATAGAGGACAAAAATAAAAAATTCTCAGTTTTCATCAAAATAATTATGAATAAAAATTAGGACATTTCTATGTTTAAAAATGTATAAGAAAACAATATAAACAACGATGTAGTCGTTATTTAACGATATTTCGTATACCTACGAAACAATAAATCTTATAATAAATCCCTCGTTTATAAATTTGGTATAGTATATGGAAAATAAATACACTAGAATAAAAAAAAACATATTATGCAGTCAAATGTTAATGTTCGAGATTATATTTTAAATCATTTGACTCCGGTTAAAACCATAACATGAACATGACATATAGGTATATAAAATCAAAAAAATAGTATGATAAAACAATTTAAAGCATTATACCTCTGCAATATTAACCTTAGTATTATACTCAAATTTTTATCAATTTATCATGATAAATTATTATTTATTATAATAATAATGCAACAAAAACTTTTATTTTAATATTATGCATAGAGATTTTTACCGAATAATTATTACAATAATATGCATATAGTAGTTTTACAAATAAATTTATACATTTTTTTTATTTCATTAAAATGATTATTGACATGAGTACACGACCATTATAATTAAATCATAAGTCGACCATTTTCGTTCAGATAATTGAATATAAAATATAATATTAGAATCTAAATTATAAAAGTAGTAGTTTAGCACTTAAAAATTTGTAAATAAATAAATAAAAAAGATAGATTCGTAATACAGTAGTATTATTTGAGGCTGTATGTATCGTATATAGTCGTATAAAGTTAATTAATATGAAAGGTGTTGATGTCTGACAATATTTACACTCTACATTGAGATATCGCTCTTAAATATACTACATATACCTAGTGATGTATAATAGCATAATAGCAATAACGCCAATGACTAATAAGCCTTACAGTGGATTATGTATATTTTAGGTATTGTATTATATTAGTCAACAGTTAATCGTACCATGTATATGTAAATATAATGTAAACTTCATATAATATATGTAATTTAATTTTTAAGTATACAATAAAATCATCTGATTTAGGCATTACTATTACGCATGTTAATTATATAAAATTATTAAGAATAAAAATATATGTCTCTTACGGGTAATTTATTCAAAATTAATAAAATTTGTATAATTCTAATTAAAAATCCCATCAAATGTTGGATCATTGAAAAATAAAAATTGAAGACCCTATTCTAATTGATAAAAAAAATTCAAAATATGCGAAAAGTACCTACTTAAGACTGAACGTTTATCCCCTGTTTCTTTAATAATTTAAAGATAAAATAATCATTTAGTACAATGAAGACACTATTATATGTTTATGTTATATAATTATTTATAAATGTATTACATGTAATCATTGGTTAGTTTTTTTAATATAAAAAAAAAAGTATAATTAAAATAAATAATTTGTATTCCTACGTAAATTGTTACTAATTACCTACTACACAGTCACGGTGTATAAATTCATGTCATTCGGTACATTGTTCTCGACGTTCATCATAAATTAAACTAATATTGTTTAATGAAAATTATGATAACATTAGCTGCAGTCGCCAATCAATCATAATGAATAATAATACGAAATATTTATCTCTGATGTTCTCGCATGGTTGTATACTTACTTCATGCTTGTTGTTTTTTAATATAATTTATTGATTGCCCGGTTGCCACGGGTTACGTGTCGCTGTCTTTCCCGCGTACCCTCATTGTATGAATATATTTGGGAGTTTGCCGGTAGTCAAGTGCTGTCGCTGTGGTGAGAGTTCGGTACGGCGCGGGGTGAAGGGACACGGTAAAATATACGTGACACGTGTAGCTATTGTTGTTCCTGCGTGGGTTAGTGACCTGTTACCTCGGCATCCGCCGAGTGGTGAAAGGCAGACAGGTATATTATAATATTATGAAACTACCTGTTGTAATGGGCAATGGGATTCGATAACTTGTTTTTTTGTTAAATTTATATTTTGTTTCATTTGGTTTTGATAAATTATTCACGCGTTTTTGTCACATAATATTGTTGTGTTACAAAAACATGATTTCGATTTTTTTTTCTTTCGATGAATATATATTTACCAAATCATTTTACTGCGTCCACAACTCTGATCATCTATGACAATCTGTAATATTATTAATTTTATTTCTGAATTTTTATAGCAGTATTGATTTTTACGCATAAATCTCATATCCTTAAACAAATTTCTTTATTATTAATATTCAACCACAATTATAATTTAATATGTGTAAATGTATAAAGACTATAAAGTGGTGCAGATATTTTTAGAGATTGTTCTAGACTATTATATGATCATACATAAAATATGGTATAATAAGTAATATGTATAAAATGTGCATTTTTAATTTTTACACTTACCATTCTATAGTTCGATTTCCATCTTGGTCTGCTATAAAACGAGAATATTTAAAACAATATACATGAATAACATAAATAAACATACACACCCATTATCTATCCATTTATGTTAATTATTTTTAGGTTTTTTAAATGTTATGTACCTTGGTAATTATTATTTAAATAATAAAATAAAAAATAAATGAATATTTATAGTAAATAATATCATTTTATATTCGTTCAATATAATATATTAATAGCTACGTGCGTATATTTTACTAGTTTTCCTGTGTGTACCAATATAAGTGAACTAAAATTTTTATTATTTTTCTATTTTTCATTGTTACTGTTTTAGACCCTGAACGGAGTGATGAATGTATTAATTTTACAATGATATATGTTTTATTTTTATTTATTTTTTTTTTTGTGTGTGCCATGTTTTAGAGTAGTAATAGTGCTTTGATTTTTGACTTCAGTCCATTTTTGAAATGGAAATTGAATCTATTTGGTATTTTTTTTTTTTGGAAAGGGTTTAGGGGTTAAAAGTAAAAATGTCCAGTAGTTTTCAAAAGCCTCAGTATTAACCATAAATAAGTAACTATAAAAATTTTATCGTAACCATAAAAATTTTCGACAAAATCGATTTTTTTATTTTGTTGTAACTCAAAACCAATTATTGTAAGTACTTGAAATTTTCACCAAATGTATATATTAGCGTTATATATTTACGATTAAATTTTCAAAATATTTTGAATTTTCAAAGTTATTTATAGACACTTGAAATTTTCGATTTAGTTTTTTTTTTAAATGCCTATAAAAAATTTTACAATCCAAAAATCTTTAAAATTTAATACAAGGTTAAATATAAGTTGTAAATTACTTATCGTAATAAAAAAAAATAAAAAACCGTTTGTCAAAATTTTTGTTTATAAGCATTTTAAGTTCTAATGTTTACGAAATATATCAAAATCGCGAAAATCTACAAGGAATTTTGAAGTTGAAAATTAGTAAAATGTTTGTGATTTATACCTAAGGTTATAAAACCAAATACTAGGTTATCCATGTTTTCCTTCAAGTAACTGTAAAAAAAAAAATTCTAGCATCAATATAGAAAACATTTTGTTAGCGTATAAAATTTAAATTTTTACGAAATAACGATATATCCTAAAAGGATTTAAGATATTAGTTGTTATTCAAAAAATATAAGTTGTAGAAACTTGAAACTTTCACAAGTAGTTGAGATTGGCATTTTTTTTTTACATAATTTTCTTCTCAAAATATGGGTGTTATTAATAATGGGCGTTTGAAATATATTTGATTTTGAAGTTAATTTTTTTATAAATATTGATAAAATAATTTTCAATGGGACAAAATACTTGAAAATGTAATAAAAGATTCCACAAAAGCTGGACTTACAGTCATTCAAAACTTATCAAAATACATATGCTCTATTTTTTTTTATAAGCTTTTGAAGTTAAAATATTTACAAAGTTAATGAAAATTACTATGGTTATGGATACTTTAACCTATTGTTAATCGATTAGTTACTATTATATTTTATAATTTTTTATTGTATAGTTTTTGATTACATCAAAATTTTAAATATATTATTATTATTATTACAATTTAAGTATAGTTAATATAATATAATCTAGACTAAAAAATCATCTCCTATCAATATAAATAAATACATATTGTTTCTTTGTAGTATTGTATAAAAAATCGTCTTATACAATATTTATAATACTAAATTTATCAATAATTACTAAAATAATCCAACTAGTATAAGTAAATAATACAATAATCCTATACATCTGTTATAAGTCTGTCTATATTTTGTTCTTGTAGTAGCCAAAATGTAATTTTTTTTTAAGAATCTTAAAAGAGTTGCTATGTTTAATTTCTAACGGTAATATATTGCAAATGTTTGGACCAATATGATAGTATGTGGATTATGTTAATCTTTTGTCATAGTTGGTACTTTGATATAAGATATTTGTCTATTATTATGTTCATGTTATTCATCTTTGTTTAATTTCATCTTAATAATATTAACTGACAGTTAAGTCCTACTAACTGTCAGTTAAAGTCAATTGAAAAACCGTGTGTTTTTTTTATTGAAAATATTTTAGTGTTGTTTTAATTGAAATTATGTTTGTGTTTTTTTGCAATTGAAAAAAAAAATTAAGTCCAAATGACAAAATCTTGACATGCGCTGACGTCAAAGCGTTCGCTCTAACTCTAGTAAATCACGCCTGAAAAAGTCCTACCTAGAGCTCTCTTACCTATATATAGTCGATTTCTGCTTCTTCTGTCCCTTCGTTTGAAATTATATGCGTCACTCTGTCCTCACGTTAATGAATTATCGTAATCATTTTAATTGTTTTATTATATAATATTATTATTTTATGTTATTTTATGGTAATCTTGTATTATTTTAATATATTTTTCCATGTTTTAATTTAAATAATATAATCCTATTATATTGTAAACAAGGGCTACGCCTGTAAATTTGTAAAAAATAAAATTACTCATTTTAGGATTCATGGCGTCCTGATGACTCTCTGCCTACGCGCACAAGCTTGTCGACCGCAGACCGCAACTTATACCGCATTACCGCAACCGTTGCGTCCGAGTTTTCCAGAGACGCTACTCTATCGTTGTCATTGATTATAGATCTACAATTTACATTGTAGTTATGATATTATCATACACCGGTGATTTTGCTTTATTTCCCTCGTTATTATTGTTTATTAACTTTATGCCTAACGTTTTTCCGATCCCGGCACGATAGACACCTTTCTCCCAATAAATATTGAATACTAAAGTCTTCGTCACAGTACCCCTATTATGTATTATATTGAATATTGGACATCATAACACTTAGCTATACATTATATTCTGTTGATGTTCGTATATTCAATTATCTCTCTTGTTCATCACAATATTGATTTTTACAAGTTGTGACCGTCGTACTCGCAACTAAAATTACAGTTTGGCGTCTATATTTTCAGTCATTTTCACCCTCACCTCCCGACAACCATTCCAAATAGAGCTCGTCAATGGATTGCGAGGAAGTTATTTGAAACTAATCCTCCATCCTTCATCCCATCCCTATTGCAAATATACACAGTCCATACGAACGTATAAGTTTATAAGCTAGTTATTAATTAATATATAGCTATAATCGCCGTATATAATATTATATTATTATGATATTAATAATATTGTTGTTTACTTTTTATGCATGAAAACATAATATTTTTCTCATTTCCGGCACTATGTGTGTTGACACTGCTGAGTGTATTCTGTTGACATTCATGAATATAACGTATCCCATAAAACGTTTATTTTTTTTAATAACTCCGTCGGTACCACGAGTATATTCGTTGCGTTATACGACCTAAATGGATTTGGAATACTGATATATATTGCGTGGAATTAATTTGTGATGTAACTTCCAAAATAAACACAGTCTATAGTGTATACTCTACAAATAATAGTATAGCTGTGTATAGAATTCATGAGCTTATACCATCACAGAATATTGTATTTACTTATTCGATTGGAAAATCTAATACTTCACCAAATGTATAGCAGCACGCGTATTAACATTATTTTTGAGTGGAATCTGTTTACATTCGGAAAACATAAAAGTTCCCACCCTCAATTGTGGTAATTTTCAATTATTTTTATAACTACTCCGTCCCTACGAACGTTATAATAGGAAGCCAATCGTGTATAATAAATTAAATGAATTTACATTTGTCGTACAATGTTTGTGATGCCTACTCCTTCCCTGTGGCCAATAAATCACATGAAATTAATTAATTTATATATTTAGCTTAAAAAAACATATTCAGTCGAAGTATTTATATTTTCCTATATTTATATATATATAGTGTTTTGTTGATAACATTTACCGAAAAATTATTTTTCGATTTTGCCTCATGTGTTGACACTGCAGTTGATTGGAACTGTCGAAATCCGACAGGACGTATCCACCCTTCCATTGAACGTTGAGTGTTTATTTATTATTTTAGGACACCCCATCAACTCCATCGAACGTTAATGTCTAAGAGCAGTTCACTTGGGTTTATCAAATTATTGTGTATAAACATAAAATTTAATTAACTTTACGATTATTACTTAATATAATTACTATGCATTTATATTTTATATAGAACATTGCTGTATTGCGTATACGCCACCACTGAGCTATGCTTATGACATTTAATCCCACCCACGGGCCACGGATATAGAATTTCGTCGATGAATCATGTGTATTATGGACGAATATTTCCATCACATAGTCTTCGTGTAGGTGTATTATAGTAAACAATGAACACACGGCCTATGTATACAAATATTAAATATATATATAGTTGGTAAGCATATAATTATAAAAACCATCATAAATAAAAATATAAATTATTTCAAAAATGGCCTTGCATATTTGTTAGGACTATATTGACTATTATTAGGGCACTATAATATAGTATCGTATAGTGCCTTATTACTATTACTATAATCTATAATGAATAATATATAGGTAATGTGATAATACTATATTCGGTGATACGATTCGCAACCATCAGTCTATACAAGTTTTGATACAATAATATGTATCAAAGATAATTAACTTACTTATAGTCAAAAACTATTGTAGACATCCCTGAAACTCGTGGCAAGCTGCGCACGTTTATGTGGGCAAGTAAATTATGATTGAGGACAATCTCGTTGAAACATCCTACATGGGTTATTATTTCATCTAGACAACAAATTCTGTTGAACATATACTTCAAATCAGAATTAAAATATTAAGGTGATAAAAAAGGTACTTATTTGACAAGTGATTTGTTTTGAGGAGGGGAGAGGGGATATGATTTTCCTTGATGTTATCCCAAAGGCAGCAACATTAGTTGTTATAAACTATTGTTAATATACATATTACATATATCATAAGTATATACCAATACATTATACATACAGTATAATACACTACAAATTATGTAAGTATTTTAGACACATTACCATACTACAAATTTATATTTATGAAATATTCTTTAGGAAATATATGCAAATGAAGTAAAATAATAAACATGTATGTAAAAGTGCACAAATATGAAATAGGCAAATTAAAATTAAATATTGGTACAAATTTGTATTTGTTACTTATACTTAGATATATAATTATAAATATAAACCACTTTGGTTGTAATAAAATGTGAATTTTATATAATAATAACTGTATTATAATCTAACCTAGATAATATTTCATTTATCGTGGACAAATTGTCAAATTGTATTATAATATTTAAAAAAAATACATAATACGTTATAAATAATTCTAGTACAGCAAAGAAATTAAGAAACCATTAATTAATATCGATAACATAATACATTTACATTAACATCTTTTATAATTGTCTGTTTGTATATTAATATAATATAACTATAGCTGTTCTCGTGCACTTCGTTGCCCGTACAAAACGCATTTGTGTTAAATACCGAAACCGTCCGTCTGTTCATATATCGATGAAATAATAAAGTTAATAGTCATTGATACGAATATTCGGTATACATAGGTTGGTTTACGCGCGATGCGCGAGATATTTTTACCGATAAACTTCTCGGAACAATGAATATTTAAACATTCTAAACGCTGATATCAAACACATAATTTTCGTTGACTCCAAAAACTGCACACCTTTGATAAAGTACAGGACAAAACCGCACACATTTAATAGGTTAAAACCGTACAATTTTAAAAATTTTCGTATCCAAAAACTGCACAGTAATGATTTCGACTCCAAAAAGGTCGATAAACAAAAACGCATATATATATATATATATATATATATATGTATAATTCATTATTTATTCTCATTATTCTCATATTTCTTCAAAAAAATTATATATTCAAAAATGAAAAATAATAATTTAAAAAAAAATAAAACTTTCAAAATCTGATTGGCTGAAACCGACGTTATTTAAAAACTTTTTACGATTTCCGTCACGTAAAAATTCTTCCCAAAATTGAAACAAATGCTCCTAAAAATAAATAAGCAACTAAAGATTTGATTATTGTGTAGTACTTATCTTATAATCTTATCTTTTCACTATTTTCACTAAAAATAGAGTGCTGTAATTAGGGTCAAAATCAAAAGGGGAATAGTAAGTTCCTACACGAGAGTAACAGGTAAACAAATACATACGTTAGCACTTACACGGACATATGTAAGTTCCAACATGATAATAACCAGGTACGTATGTTAGTTCCTACACGTTAAAAAACCAGGTACGTATGTTAGTTCCTACACGGCGAAAAAAATTAAATATGTATAAACGAATTATATAATATATTGAATTACAGAATGTTTTACAAAGTATTTTATAGCAGACAAACTTTAAAATACAACTATACCTAACAAAATTTTGTGATTATTTGATAGACAATTATATATCAAATGAATCAATCTTTCCTCCGAGAAAATGGACACGGAAATATTCTGATAGAATCCGTACGACAAACGCATGTGAAAGTTTTCATTCAGATTTTAACTCAAATTTTTATCGCCAATATCTACATATTTTTAAATTATTGAAATTCTCAAAATGTTTTAAGTAAATACGTATATTAAAATAAGAACCACAATTAGTAACACAAAACCAAAAATCAGTAAAAAATACGCCAAAAAAGAAGATTTCATAAATTAAAAAATTTCAGATTATATACATCAAACAAAATTAATCAATACGATTTTGTTAAATTTTTAAGTTAATGAAATAAACTTCATAAAATATAAAATTTCACATTATGCGATTTTTATTATTTTTTTAATCATCATATTTGAAAATTCGTTTATACATAATACGTACCTGTTTTTTACCGTGTAGGAACTTACACATGTACCTTTTTACAGACAAAAAGGGCAGGTTACAGATAGTTGGAATTATATTATAGGTACCTGTATACAATTTACAAATTAAATTTTTAAAAATATTAAAGGGTAGTCCATCACCCTTAGTAGCGGTCAAACGGGAAGACGAGGGGTATAGATTGCCATGACTTTTTTCTTTAATATTTATAACAATTAAATTTATATAATATATTATATTGTACTATAATAATGTTGATGTATTATTAAAAAATTTTTTATTTTTTCTCAAAACATCGCCTATTATGAGCGTATATTTTTATTATCTAGATTCTAGATTCATTATAGAAATAAGGCTGTTATTATTATTAATATTTATTTGCCTACACAAAATATACGGAAATCACCCCGCTCGATGATCGTGGATATTCAATAAGATAAACTCCTCACTTTTTATAAATAAAGTATTAATTTATTTTAATTTAAAAAATTGATATTAGACATAAGTGCTAAGTGCATAACTATAAATTGTATTTAAATGATTAAGTAGTGCATATTAAAAAATCAGCCACACCCCCCCCCACCCCATGACAAAATCATTTGACTGCCACTGGTCACACTTAACATCTAGAGGTTTAAAAAATAGTTAATGACCTATTCTCGGACTTACCAAATATATTACACAAAAAAAAATTCATGAAAATCGGTTAAGCCGTTTCGGAGAAGTTCAAAACAAATACTGTGACCGGGGAATATTATACATAAGATATCACAATAAACCATGTAAATTGAATATTATAATTATACTATACAATATAAATTAATATAATATGTAATATGATTTATTTATCAAAGTTGTTGGCTTACGAGTAGGTACTTATATAGGAACATTTTATTTAAAAAAATGGTAGATTACAATGGTTACAGTTAAGTGTTAAAAAAATTAAAAAATATTAACTTAACGTAACCCATAAACAATGAACAAACATAGACTAAAACTTAACGTGAAACATATCCATAATAAAAATCAATTAATATTTCGACAATATATATGGTATTTCAGCCAATTAAATGTTATCCAGAAGTAGGTTTGAAAGTATAATAGTATAATATATATTATTCTGTAGTTGTCAAAATGGTCAAAATATGTGAGGAAAAAACAGAATTAATGTTAAATATATATAATAAACATATATTAATTACAAAATATGTAAAATCAAATATAAATAGTTCATTTAATTGAAAATTTCATACGGCAAATTTATTAAACACAGTAAAAACATGTATTTCTGATTTCATACAAATAATAAGGTTTCATAAATTAAACAGTGCCTAACAGTTTTAGCTTATATATTTTTTTAACTGTTAATCATAAATAAGTACTATGTATTCCTTATCTAATGATACTATGAACTCATGTCTGGACTACGTGCTGATTTCCGGCCTTCCGAATTATCTTTTTTTTAAATTATAATATGTATTACTAATTAGTTATTGTATTAATTGTATCCATATAACATATTGTGTTTATGTAAATGAAGGTATAAATTATGAATGGTATGATTGTATGAATATAAATCTATATTATTGATACTTTCAAATAATTAAGATTAGATTGAATATAAGTTCTGAAATTTTAGAAACCTGTAACTGGTTAATGTTAGTTTATGAATTATGATAGTTATAGATATGTTATCCTATAAAATTCAATGGAACCATGTAAAAATGCATTAGATAAAAGATTGAACAGTACGCTATAGAGTAAAATGTTTAACTATAACTTATAAGATATAAGAATTATATAATCAGTATTATGTTGTAGTAATATTAATACATATTAAAGTTTAACACTATTATTATTCTACAATTTCGCAATTTACATAATATATTACTATTTGAAAGTTAATGATAAATTTTAATAATTTATTATGAATATAATATTTGTTTTTGACTAAATATTATTCCTTATTAGTGTTATTCATACTGTCAGTAGTAATAATTCATCACCGACTTGACAACTGATGATTAAGATTATTCATTGCAACAATCACATCGATGATTCAAAACAATTAGTGTACAAACGGCAATTACAGTGTATCTAATAATTAATCAAACCTCGTTACAGGGCCTGATTTAATAAAATTAGGGCCAAGTGCATAATTTTTTTTGGGGCCCTCAAGTCAAAAAAATGGTCTAGAAAAATTCTACATATGTTAATAATAAAAAAAATATTTATTTATTAAAAGTGTTAAATACCAAAATGCCTATCTCAAAACTCATAAAATATTTGTACATTATTTCATGTACTATAAATACAATTTAGTTACTTGGTCTAGTAAATTAAGGACAATGAAAAGACAATACTAATTAAATAAGATAACAAAATTATACTATATTAAAACATTAAAAATACTTAAGGATTTTATTATTTAATTTAAATTAAAATAAATTAATTTCAGTCTTCTATAAAATTATAGAAATGGAAAATAACTTATTAATTTAACAATTTATTCTATATAATAAAAATTAAATAAAAAATGACCAATTTCTATTTACATTTTATCGTAAAAGAGTTTAAATTAGTTATTAGGTATCAAATATTTCTGATGTTCAAACAATTTTGTATTATTATTATTATTATTGTTATTTTAATATTTTGTGATGGTAACTTACTAACTTATAGCACTGGAATGACAAAAATAACCAAAATTCAACTGACAATTTAATGATAATAATTTACTAAAGTCTGAACATTAATAGTTGGTATTACATTTTAGAAAATAAATTTTTGTGGAATTAATTTAAAAAAAATAATTTTCTACAACTTACAGAGCTCGGGGCCCCCAGAAATTGGGGGCCAAGTGCAAGTGCTCTATCTGCACTTGCATAAATCAGGGCCTGCCTCGTTATTATGTAATGTTCTTGTTTATGATAATTTATTTTATTTAATAATTTCATTAAACATACAATACAATACATTAATACAAGTAATACAACCATACAAGTATCTTAATTGGTATTACATACAATATGTGAGTTGGGTATTTAATGAGCATGTTCTACAAGTTATTGGTCAGTATATCTTATTTAGTAGTAACCGATCTGTAAAAATTATAATAAGTAACACAAATCATCATTATTGATGTATAAACATTTTGTATTTGTTTTCAGTTTGATCAGTTATAATTAGGTACTATACAAGTTTTGTAAATGGAATATGGTTTACTGACTGGTCATACCTTTCATTATTATTCAAATGATGAGGATTGTAAGCAGTGGTAGAACTAGAGGAGGAGCTGGGGATTGATCACAGGGCGTAACATTTTAGTAGGCGTAATTTTTTGTGGGCCTTTATTTCATTTTTAATGTCAGAAGTTAAAAAACTATTTTTATTTCATATAATTTATTTAAGATTTGGTGATAACCACCAAATAAGGAAAAATAAATAAATAAGGTTTAAAGGAATGAAAAGCAAAAAATAAAACCATACACAGCGTAAAATAATTTATTGGTTATTCTATTATTAATTATTATTAGAGCGCGTAGCTGCACGATTGGCGTACGTCGACAATCGACAGACGACGACAGTGCATATTACATAGAGACAGACTAATAATAAAAATTATAAAGAACATAAATATTATTATGAATAATAAATATATAAATATAATAAAAAATGTATTTTGTAATCGATGATAGTACAAAATTAATGGCATTTATATTATTTAATACTTATGTCGTTCTCAGTGACAAAATAACTCATTATTTTATTTTGCAATGGTCGTTGTATTACGTTATCGTTTTTTTGTAATAAAATATTACCATTTCACCATTTTGGTCATCAGACATCGATTTAGACATGCTAGTTAAAGGTAAGATTATGATTAGATTCGTTTAAGTATACGTATACTGGTATGTATATAGTCTAAACTTAACAATAATTAAATTTTATTTAATTAATTTTATTAAATTCCAAATTTCACAATAGAATAAAAAAAATATTATTTTGATATACATTTTTTTAAAGAGTGTATACTGTACAACTATCGTGCATTTTTAAATATTAGATTTCTATATAGAAATTTTTTTCAATAAAAGGTTCTTTCATTTAATTAAATAAGTTTGTTATTACTAATTTTAATACTTAGGTAGTAAATAGTTGTGTAAAAATTAGAATAATTTTTATTTAGTTTAATTATTGTAACATAAGTAGGTAATACGATTCTATGAGTAAGAACTAACTTGATATTTTTAACTTTGTTAGTTAACATTATTATGTGTTTAAAAGTCAATAAGTATGTAGTATTTTTGTAATTTGAATTCCAATTATTAAAAAACAATCGAAGGGAAGGATATTTCAGTCTTGGTCTATGTTTGGGCGTAATTTTAATATTTTCCCCGGGCGTAAAAAATCAAAGTTTCCCCTCTAAACACGTACAGCGGCATAGCTTATTACTTTAGTTATTTCACAATCAAGCGACACTATAGCATCATTCCAATGGTTCCAGTCATATTCGTGGCATACTAATATCCAGCATCATTCTCCCATTACCTATAATATGTGCACATAGGTAGGTTATTCACCATACAATTATACATATTATTATTTATTATATTGTAATATAATATTGAATTATTAAGATTATAGTCATAAATATTATTAGGTATATAATAAGAATTCTAAAAAGTGAAAACTTGTGTATTTGTTTATATTTATTATAAGAGATTATTAAAAAAAATATTATACTATATTATACCTATACTAGATTCTAAAAAAAAAAAAAAAAAGTGTAATGACTATTTAACTTTGTAGTTTTTATTCTACATTTTTATTTAAAATTTTAATTCTTTGCACGGAGGGTACTGGGTACTTAGAGTTTTCAATTTTTAAATTATAACTTTGTTGCTCAATCATCATTTTCAATAGTCATAATCTAAAATAATTTAGTTCGTGTTCACGGAGAGAGAATATTTTGTAAATAATATAATCATCATAGGTACTTATTATCACTGTGTAAGATTATCCTATTATGATTAACTAGTGAGACGTGCACGTAGCACGTTTTCCTTTCAAGAGGTCTATCCGACCATACGATCGTAATAATACGTTGTTTAACATTTGATATTCTAGATTAGTGATTATCCACCTAAGCTTACTTGGATGATAGGACATCAATCAGGTTCATTATCTGACTTCTCATAACTTGATGAGTACAAGTTATAATATAATACACTAGTTGTCATTTGCATACGCAACCGATAGACATAATCACAATGCACAAGTATGATTGTGATATATGAATACCGTGTAATGATTCATATCATAACCATATAATGTCATGTTGTTGTAAAGGGAAAATTACAAACTTGTATCATAATAATATAGTAATTTGATATAAAGACTATGGGAAACTCGGTTGCAGACTATCGTCGGAAATAAGTAAATAACGTTATTAAAACCGTCCGCACTCCACAGACCATATTAGATGCCCATTTTCGACTAAACCTATATGGCTATATTATATTATAATATAAAGTAATGCAGTCCGCATTTTATACATTTCCAACTATCCCTAAAAGCCAATTTGCCTCCGTCTTTGTTGATCTTACAATGACGAAACTGACATTTTCGTCGAGTAAACTATCATTTTTTTCATTTTGACTGTCGACACAGGATTTGTTTAACCATTATTACTTAAAGGTAAACAATCCTGTGCACACACATTTTCATTTTATTATAAAAACGAATATTGCGTATCGGGTTATGGCCTAGCAGTATATTTGTGTGTGGGTGTCGTTATTGCGTAGAAGTTTTAACGGAATTCTGGGAAAAGGTTTTGGTAAATAATTTTTAATGTTTGAAAATGTGTGCTTATACATAAAGCGTTTTCGTAAAACGGTCCTCTCCGCACGTCATCCCACTCGTCCAAAACGCCAAAGCCTTTGTCAAACTGTCTCAATTCCCACAGCAGGAGCAGCAGCAACGTTGTTTGCAAGCCGTTTTTAGACTTTGCCCGGGGCTCACCGGCCGGGTTCGAAGCAGATATTCTTATATATAAAACGTCACCCGGCCGTTTCTCAGGCACGAGCACGAACGCCAAATCCAATTTAATAAGTAATTGAAAACGAAAATGCCGTCGCGAACACGTAGGGATCAAAGGATATTCGTAACGAAAATTCATTGGCTGCAGGCGATGGCCTGTTTTATTCGTTTATTTTCTAACAAACAAAAATTAAAGTTTGCGCTGAGATAACAAAAAATACTCCCTATAGAACTAAAAGTTTATTAAAATGTAATTATCAACACTTGAATACCTAGTATGTTTTATATGATTATACCGTAATAGTAATATATTATCTTGTTTTGTATTTTGTATTATCATTTACTAAAAATCATCAATATCGAATTTCAAACAAGTGTATTACTTACTCCTGGCACCCCATACGCTATCCCACAAAATTTATCATTACTTGTATTTTTTTTCTATATTAATAATCACTAACCAATTACTTAGATATTATGCCTGTGTTGTCATAAATTATTAAAATAACTATACAGTTTTTATGCTTTTATTGAAATTAATACCACTATTCGATTTATTATATTTTAATTTCTATTCAATATTATGTAATGATAATATACCTATATAATATATCATTATTAATTTATTAATTAGATTTAATAATTTTATCATTTAGCAATTTAAGTGTACAAATTACATATAATTTAATATAACATTTTCTGATATTATAATATAATTTTAACATTTAGAATTAAGTAGATAAATTAAAAAAATAACTTATTATCAAATATCATATACACAATACATAGATGCTTTGTGAGATGCTGCAATCGGTGTCCTGATTAATATCATAGGAAGTATTCCACGACATTTTCCATAACAGCATAAGAAATACTCAGTAAGGCGCTCAGTCGCACACCCGGTAAATATCCTGCCATTGTTCATGTATCATGTTATTAGTTTGTTAAATTAAAATATTGTTCATAATTCATTTTTGTACTTCATTAACTCTTAATCCATTCAAAACTCGAGAAGATCATTTCAAGCAGAAAGTTTCGTTACAGTTAAGGTAATATATCTATATTCAACATATCCATTACACATAGACATAGTCATAAATACACATTTTTTTTACATACCTTCCTAAAAGGAAAACTCTCTTACTTACACCCCGAATTAAGATTACCTATTAATAAATATGTACATAAGGTAATGAGCTAGGAATATTAATTTAAATATTATAATATATTATAATATATTAATTTTTATACTAATATTAAATCAGAACATTATACCATATTTTTAACTTTTTACAAAGTGACGTCCAACACAAGTTCAGATTTTCATTAATCTGAGAGATTTTCTTTTTCTTTCTTTTCTTTCTTTTTCTCGAAGACTTTTGATACTTAATAATGCAATCAAAATTAGCATACTTTTTTTTCTCTAAATTAAGCGACTGTAGCCTAGCATAACATAACTATTAAATATAACTATAATAATAAAAATATATATTTTCTAATAAACAAATATAATTTATAACATATCTTGCTAATTACAATTAAAAGAAATATAAATAAAATTCCATGCAATGAGTTCATAGATAATAAGCTAATAAAATTCTATTATCTATTTACAGCGGTTCCCAACCCATGGGCCGCGGCCCACAAGTAGGCCGCGAGCAGTGTGGTACTGGGCCGTCAGCCATATATTATTAAATATTATATATTTAAAATAATAGTATTACATATTTTTATTATATATACCTAATAATATTGAATTTTTGTATTTTTAATAACTGCCTTATGTATATATATATATATATGTGTGTGTGTGTGTGCTTACGTATATAGATATATAGGTGGGCTTCAAATTTTTTTTTAAAATCTCGGTGGTCCGCAAAACTAAAAAGGTTGGGAACCACTGGTCTATTATATAATTATATGTAAGCATGTTAAATTCATAATTATACAATATCAAAATTATTATATTAATTTAGAATATTTGCAATGGGTCCTCTCGCAAGTCGCAACGGAAGCCCGCGACATCGACAACTAGTTTTCCCCTCGATTATTCAAACACTCGGTTAATCAAAAACCTAAAAAAATCGAATTTTTAGCTCGGTCCTCTGGATTTCAAATTATCGAATGACGACTGTATTATATAAAGTATCGGGTCATTTATTTTTTTTGAGGGAGAGGAGAAGGAGGCTATACGGTTTTTAATATTCTAAATTCAGGTATAAAACTAAAAAGTTACAAAATCGTATTATAATACTTTAGATGTTATATATAATATAATAAAATTCAACTTTTCAAAAAGTTTTTCAACTTCAAAACATTAACAATATTATTCACTAACAAGATTATTATAGAATATAAGTAACCTCCCACATATCACGGTTTGTCCTTTGAACCACCCACCACAAACTCTTTGCAGAAAATAGCACGAATACTGCAACTCTTGATGTTGTTTATAAATTATTTTTTGGTTTTCCTGAAGCTTTTTGACCAGGTTTAACGAGGTCTTATATATACAGGACCGACTGTTATGAGGAAACGATAAACTATAAATCCAATTTAAAAATAAATGAAAATGAAAATGTCAAAACGGACAAAATGTCAACGCAATAACCAATATTGACGTTTGTATTAATCCATATAAATTGTTGATGTAGGTACATCAAAAATTTTCACGGTTGTCGCCTCTAATAATAATCAAATGGTTATTATATTTTGATAGATTTTTAATTGTTTTTCCTCTTATTTTATAATCGTATCCGACAACACGTCATAATTATTATTTATTCTTCCTGAATGCTTTATAATAATTTATACTTTAAAATGATGTTTAAAAAAACGTACTGATAATACGATGTTTTTGTGTGATAGCTGTTATAATTATTAAAAGGGTATCTATATTTAAAATGTATTATGAAAGTGTACCAATACTATTAATAATAGTTTTGATGGGAAACCACAGAATAAATAAAATACAAACAATTATTTTACAAATGCATCACAAAAAATGTGTATAACTATATATTATATGAAAACTAATGCACAATAGTAACGATTAAAGACCTGATATAAATTATTTCGTAGATAGAAGATACTTAACAACAAAATTAAAATTATGCCATAGACATTTTCTTTTATAAATGTAGTTCAATTAATGACGAAGAAATGCATATCCTAAAAGAAGATTCTAATTCAAATTAATAGTAAGTTTATATATTTATTAAATAATACTTAAACCATTATCAAACATACAGTAATATTAATAAACCGCAAAAAAAGTACACACGAATCAAAAATTGAAAATTACCATCCAACCAATACAAAATAAGTATAATATATATATATTGATTAGTGTTTAGTAACTATACCGAAAAATAATTAAACAAGAACTATCCAAAATGTATGAAAGCAATTATAGTTTGCCATGCATTCAATTTCGCTTTTGATTTTTACTAAATACAGACACAAAACAATGACAAATATTCTATATCTATATTAATTAGTTAGTTCTGATAAATCCCTTTCAGCTTCTAATAGTAAGGCATTCCATTTGAGTATTTCACTTAAATAAGCAACCAGTGTTGAACATCATTCGAATAACATTTTACTTAGATAATTATTTAGATAATATTTTATTCGAATAACAAAATTATTCGAATGATTATTTCACAATTATTCGAATAATTCAAAAACAATATTATTCGAATAATTCGAAAATAATATTATTCAAATAATTCGAAAACAATGTTATTCCAATAAAAAAATTACTCAAATAATTTTCATGTATGATTATTCGAATAATTTTCATTAATTTTATCTTAGTTAACATATGGTAAGTGTTTTGGTAATTAAAACATTTACATATTAAAAAACAATAGTTAGCATTGTATTTTAAGTTAACGATTATAAATCTTTTTTTGTTTTAAATAAATAGAAAAAATACTATAAATGAAAAAAAAAATAGAACTATTTAAAGAAGAAACTAGAGTAAAGCATTCGAATATATTTGTGTTTTGCATTAGCATTATGTTTAAAAATTATTCAATTACATTTTTATTCCAATCATTATAAAAAAAAAAATCATTCCATTCGAATAATCATATTTGATAATACTGTTTTCGAATAAATTTTTATTCGAATAATTTAAAAAAAAAATCATTCGAATAATCTAGATGATATTTTGCCCAACTTTGCAAGCAACTATACTGTAACGCCAGCACTTTCACCTCCAACGATTCCAACCACTTTAAAATCTAATATGTTACTTGCGTAAGGTTTTCGGATATCGCATAATGTAGGTGAAGTCGAATAGATAAATAAGTGCATATTATCCGTTTAGTACATAGATACAATAAATTTCTAAATTTAGTTTAAAAATTAATATGATATAATAATGTTGAAATTGTTAAGAAATAAGAAATTGAATTAATAATATTTTTATTTGTGTATTAACTCGTGGTAGTTTCAATAAACTCTTGATTAATGACTATCTTTATTGGAGTGTGGCATATTTTAATTGGTAATAAAATAAAATATATTTTTTTTTAATTTAAAACGTCCGATGTTTACATCTGTTCACTAAATTTAAAAAAAAATTATAACCATCATTTAAAAAATAATTATTGTAATTGTTTATATATATATTGGGAATTTAATAAATCAAATAACTACCCGAGTTTCTTAATAAAATAAAAATAGATGCATATACAATATACGTACATACTATTAATACCAAGATTGGAATGTGTTTTTTTACACAAGTAATTTTGCTTAAAACATTTTATAAATAAACGTTTAAAATGTTTTTAAAACAAAAAACGTAAAATTGTATTGGTATTTTTTTCTGTGCTATTTTGTTTGAAGTTACAAGTAGAAACTAAGACATAGATGATAAAAGAATGATGTTACTTTATAATGTGCTTAAATATTATTACACTTGAAACAAAGCATTGTAATAAATTCAAAAACGAAAGAATGCTTTTAATGAATAAATCGTTTGATTTGTATTGTTTTAAAAAAAAATGGTTTTTTTTTCAACACTGAATTTAATTTAATAATACTATAGTCAAAGATATCATGTACGCCAAAATATTCAGTTTATTTGTGTTGCTTGTATTAATAATTTTTTTTTTCTTAACAATGTTAAAATTCTTTACCCACTTTAATGGTAATAATAATATCATTGTTTCCTTTTATTAGATTTTGAAATAATATTTGATATTTTTTTTTTTTTAATTTTATAATTTGTTGCGTGTAAAATATTTATTTTATTTTTTGTTAATCAAATAAAATTACATTTCAACACATAATTGATAATATGTTGATGCACACACCATTAGAAAACATTCTAAACCTATTATATTTTATTCAATCGGCGCAAGACTGCTTTAAAATATCAAACTATATAATATGTGAACCTTATTATGCATAGTTTTAGCTATACTTTACTTACATATTTTTTTTTAAAACAAATATAAAATATATATTACAATCAATAAGTAATAATCACTAGTTAGTATAAAAAAAATAAAAATTAAATTATTAAAATATATATATTATTATTAGTTATAAATATTAACGCAGATACCTATAGTTAATAGTAAATTTATAATTACAGCTATATACTTACAGTAAGTTTCACATTAATAACATTATAAGTTAAAATATAATTATACACAAATTTAATCTTTCAAATTGTATAATTATATCACATTTGGTTTAATCTTTAATCATGGTATATAATATATAGGTATAGTTTTATGTTTATCCGTTGTAGCATATTATGTTATTATATTATAACCTTTATAGATCATTATAGAAGTACAACTCTTATTTAGTACACTGCACTTACATTCTCAAAAAAAATGTTGTGTTCTATTATATTAGATTAATTAAATTTTAATTTTGTAACATGCAGCCACCAAAATGTTGTGTTCAGTGTTTGGTTGCAATTGCAAAGACAATAATTTAAAAAAAATGGTTTGGGGAAAATTTATTTTTTTTTAGATTTTCTCATAAAGAATTATTATAACCATAAATATATTTATAAATTTAATACGACGATAAGACTATATTGTTATGAAAAACAAACATCTATATAAAATCTCTTATATGACAACGGTGTAGACATTAAAATGTATTATATAATTGTTATTATTTTATTAATATTAAACCAAAATATGTAATATAATTATACGAATAGAAAAATTAAGGTGTACTTATAAAAATAGTTAATTAGGTTAAAATTTTAAAAAATAAGCTCATTAGCAATTACGTAAAGTAAAATCGGATAAGTATTGTTGTGTAGTATTATTAGTATTATTATACTATTATATAGGACTGCAGCCGCGGCGAACAAATCCGTAACGTCACGCACAATATTAAAAATTACCATAATTAACAAACGGATCGTCACATACGATTTTTAGTGGATCATTTTTTTTCATCGTAATATGTACTACAATATAAGCCAAACAAAATGTAATGATTCGGATGGTCCTTTAAAGGCTGAACATAAAACGATCGCAAGGAATAGTGTATAACACAGTTGCCATGGCCGAAAACACGTTTATTACGTTTTAAACCAAACATAATGTACTGTATTGAGGTCCGTGTGCGACGCCCGCACGTCCCGCACGTCCATCGTATAGCTACGGCTGCTACACCACCGGACCACCCACGCACACATTCCTGCCGAATTCTGTGACAATAGTAGGAACACACTTCACGAGCATACGGCAGTGGTGGCGTATTACTTGCTTCTCGGGCCCCTATCAGCTATATCGGTGATTCACGATTCATCACAAAATGGATTTGAGACGTTGCCGATTGTATTTTAAAAAGAATTTGTGACGCTGCCGGTTGTATTTTTAAAAGATGCTATGGTGTTGCCTATTGTATTTTAAAAACCATTTTAGACATCGAACGGTTTTACTCCATATTCAAGCATTTCTATCTGAATTATTTACAGTATTTTTTATCAGAAGTAGGTCCAAGGTCCTATATATCAAGGAAAAAGATAGTAATGGACTTTAATTTAATTCAGTTATTCAGTTTCCACTAACTTTTACTATTTTTTGTTACATTTATCTTATTTTATTTTAGCGTTAGAAAACAAATAATCATTTCTAATATATTATTATTGTTATTTACCTTTTGACCTTTATCATATATAAATTGAAAATAATTGAAATCAACTTCTTATCACATTTTGTATATACTTTATTTTTAATTATTTATTTTATGAGATGTATTAACTAATTCGTTTATTTTTATTACAATAGTACAATACAATTTTATAAATATTAACATTATAATTATACATGTTAATTATTTTTTTTTCATAATTGGCAACGTCACAGCTTTTTGTCTATGGAATCGTGTTATATTCTGGTCAAGAATAAAAAATCTTTTGTATTAGGAAAATGTGTGAAATTGGGTAGGCAAAAAATATATCGTTTGGAATCGTGTGTCACTCCAGTATCTATGTTAGTGAATTAAATGCTAAAACATATTATATTATTTATTAGTATAATAGTATATTACCTACATAATAATTTACATATATACCTAAAATAATATTGTGTTTCCATGCTATGTATACATATATATATATTTGTATTTATAAACATAATATATATATATATATAATAATATAGTAATAATAAAGAAAAAAAACCGGCGGAAGAGCTATAATAATAATGCTGGTTAAGATAAAGTTATTTGTTTATTAAACATTAAAATAAAAGATATTCAAATTTACCTTTACATTTTTATCTTGAATATTTATAAGTCTTATATTATTATCACTTTTTGTACTATTTACTAATGTCTTAATTTGATGTGGCAAACACTCAAACTTTGTTTTCCAATGATCGATAAATGTTTTAAAGGGATTTAATTTTTTTTTTAGTTTTAGCATTTTCTTGAATTGTCCGAAATAATAATTTGTTAAATAAAATAATTTCAAATACCTACAAAAACAATTAATAGCATTAATTAAATATTTTTTAAATGTAAAAACTATATTACCTTAATTTCTGTCAAAGGATCACTTATTTTATTGAAAATTATAAGCCAATTTTTTTTAAGATCTGTGAGTATCATAGATTCATAATCCTTTAAATCAATTTCATTAATTTCATTAATTTCGTTATTAATCTCTTTATTATCATTAACTTCAAAAAAATTGAAATTAGAATCATCATCTTCGTCGTCACTAATAACAATTATATAATCCTCATGATCAATACTCTTGATGTTCATACATCTTTCAATTAATGTGCAATTTTTATTGAATGTAAACTTTTAATTATAAGGGTACTTGTAACTGTAGGTGTACTTTCAATTGAAAACGGACTTTAAATTTTAGGAGTACTTATAATTGTAGTTGTTAAAGCTATAGGCGCACCTTCTATTTTAGTCTTTACTTTTAATTGGAGTCTTACATATTCAAAAAAATTTTGTTTTTTATTATTAGTTATTTAATTTACGTAACTTGCAGCAACTAAAATGTTTTGCTCAGTGTTTGGTTGCAATTGTAAAGACAATAGTTTTAAAAAATTGTTTGTGGAAAATTTTTTTTTTTTAGATTTTCTCATAAAGATATTTATAAATTTAATACGATGATAAGACTATATTGTTATGAAAAATAAACTTCTCTTAGAATAAAATCTCTTATATGACAACGGTGTAGGTATTAAAATTTATTATACAATTGTTATTATTTTATTAATATTAAATCAAAATATGTAATATAATTATACGAATAGAAAAATTATGATATACTCTTAAAAATATTTAATTAGGTTATAATTTAAAAAAATAAACTCATTAGTAGTTACTTTACGTTGAACAAAAATGGAAAAGTATTGCCGTGTAGTATTATTAGTATTATACTATAATATTATATGACCACAGCCGCGACGAATAAATCCGTAACGTCACGCATAATATTAAAAATTACCGTAATTAACGAACGGATTGTCATCATAATATGTACTATAATTTAAGCTATTTAAGCCAAAGCAAATTTATTGAGTTGGATGGTCTTTTACCGTAGCGGACTGGCCCGGTGGCCACTATTCTATAGCACAGTGGGGCAGTGAGCTGGCACCGGAGCTTATACGTTTTGGACCACTAGCAAAGATATTATTTATAATTTTAAATAATATTAATTATTAATAATTTATTATTACATCGGAAGTTTTAGGCAGCCGTTTCTTATTGAAAACTACACATAGACACATAGTACAAAATATTAATACAGACATCGAAATTCAAAACAATTAAAAATATATTGTTTCTGCCAAGAGAGGTTCAGGTTCATCTGAATCTTTATATAATATTAACTGTGAAAATATTGACTATAATAAAGGAAACTTTTTAGAACTCTTAAAGTTTACAGCCAAGCGAGATTCAATTTTAAACGATTATTTGACAGTTGCGATTGAAAGTAGCAAAAATCGCAAAGAAAATATTTCTAATAATTCTAAAGGAAGAGGATCTTTAGTTACAATGCTCTTTAATAATACTGTTAATTAAGTTATTTTATCTATATTAGAGTAAAAGACTGTTTTATAAAGGCTTAACATAAAACGATCGCAAAGAGTAGTGTATAACACACTAACACAGGCACACAGCTGTTACGACCGAAAACACGTTTCTTACGTTTTAAACTAAACATAATGTACTATGTTGAAGTCCGTGTGCGACGCCCGCACGTCCATCGTATAGCTACGACTGTTACACCACCGAACCACCTGCCGAATTTTGAGACAATAGTAGAAACACTCTTTACGAGCACGGCAGTGTTGGCGTTGAATAATGTATCTTGTCCCATACAATTATTTGCTTCTCGGACCCTACCAGCTATATTGGTGATTCACGATTCAATACAAAATGGATTTGAGACGTTGCCGATTGTATTTTAAAAAGAATTTGTGACGTTGCCGGTAGTTTAAAAATCATTTTAGACATCGATAGGTTTTATTCCAAATTCAAGTATTTTATCTGAATTGTTTACAGTATTTTTATCAGAAGTAGGTCTAAGGTCCTATATATCAAGGAAAAAGATAGTAATGGACTTTAATTTAATTCAGTTATTCAGTTTCCACTAACTTTTACTATTTTTTGTTACATTTATCTTATTTTATTTTAGCGTTAGAAAACAAATAATAATTTCTAATATATTATTATTGTTATTTACCTTTTGACCTTTATCATATATAAATCGAAAAAAATTGAAATCAACTTCTTATCACATTTTGTATATACTTTATTTTTAATTATTTATTTTTTGAGGTATACTTATTAACTAATATCGTTTATTTTTATTTACAATACAATTTTATAAATAATCATATTATAATTCTACATAATAAGTATATATATTATTATTATTTTCCATAACTGACAACGTTACACGCCACAGCTTTTTTCTATGGAATCGTGTTACATTCTGGTCAAAAAAAATCTTTTGCATTAGGAAAATGTGTGAAATTGGGTAGGCAAAAAATACATCGTTTGGAATCGTGTATCACCCCAGCACCTATGTTAGTGACTTAAATACTATAACATATTATATTATATATTAGTATATTACCTATAAAATTCACATCTATACCTATAATAATATTGTGTTTCTATGCTATGTATACATATATTTATACATATACATATATTAATTTATTATGTTTATGTAATAGTTAGAGTCCAGATTTTTAAGCAAAACATATTTTTAACAAGCGTATGTTGTTTGATGGGAGTAAGAAATGTTTGCATTTTATAACCTGTAGAATCTGTCAAAAAGTTTTTTGCATATTAATGCATATTTTGACTTCAGAGAAATGAAAATATTTCAGAATATTTTAGTTTATGGTACATATTATAGAATATTTTAGCATATTTTCGTTATATCGGATTATATAAAAGGATATTCAGCATACTAACATTACTCCGGAATATTTGGAAAAATATATTATTGTACATTCTTTTAAAAACATTGTATAATATTTTTTTTTATGAATGTATTGCATAATGTAACATAAGATATAATTATATAAATAATGATAAATTATAAATTCATAATCATAATCAATAATCATATTGCATTTTTTTTTTTTACTTAGTATTATCAATATTTTTCAGAATATTATAAGAATATTAAGAATATTTTTGGGAATGTTTCATCAATTTTAGCTACTTATAAACATAATATTTCAAACGTTTTAACAGAATATAAATCCGGACTCTAGTAAAAATCAATACATATAATAATATTATAGTAATGGTAGCTATATAAATTATTATAAAATACGTGAAAACAATAAATAATTAAATAATTAAAATACTTAAAGAGTTTGTAAATCATACTATATTACCTTAATACCAAATATAAATTATTGAATTAATGTACCAATATCTCCTTTTTCATAACCATTTCTAGTTATCAGTTATTTTTTTTTAGTTTTTAGTATAGACTATATATAATATTTCATTAGTTATAGTTAGATCTATTTATTATATTTTCAATACATTATTAGCCGTCGTTTCTCCGTTTACCCTTATTCATTATTACAGCTTTTTAAATGTAATTAATGTTCATACGATTTATGATTTCTAACTTATGTTAAAACAATTAATAATTCACATAAAAAAAGTATATACTTTAAGTATAGTTACATTAAAACCACCTAATATACGAATATACCTACATTTGATTTTTATAAACCTATAGTGCTTAAACGTGTCACGCGTTTTGGAATAAAATAACCAAAACCGTTGATGGAGCGAATACCCGTAAGTATAGGTTTATTTGTTAGGTATACTAGACATTGTTGATACTTGAAATATTACCAAGAACTCATTTATTTCGTTTTTATTTAGGTATATAATATCAATAATTTGTATTTAATTATATGTATATAAGTCCGTTCAGTGCGTCAAAAATGTTTTATCGTTTTTCGATGATGTAGGTAAACAAAAAGTAGTTATACATCATAATCATATCAATATACCCATATACAGTTAAATATAGTACTTACATTCAAATTATCGTTTTCGCGTGTCTTGAAAACCGTAGTTAGGGAAATTTGCAGAGGTAATTTAAGGACATATTTTAAATAAATTAATAAATCATTATTTTCGACCAACTACTTACATAAAATTGATAACTACGCCCTACATACATTTAAATATTTAATGCCAAATTGATAACATTTGTATTTAATAATTACAAGTAGATAGGTATGGAGTAAATAATGTTTTTGTTTATACCATGTTCATGCGTGTACATAACTAATATTATTAACGATCTAATTATTTAAAGTTTAAATATAATCAAACACAAAATCATGATAAGATGGTAAGCAGCCAAGCAGGCATACAGGATACAGCTGATATAATATTTAGGTATTATAAATTTAAAATAATATATACACATACTAACATACTAAATGTGTAATATATTTACTCATATAATTATGACGTCAACAATATACTCGTACAGATTAAACTATACACAAACAACAGAAAACTACTGTTATTATTTCGATATTTATATGTTTTTTTTATTGAATTTTTAAAATGGAATATTGAATTAATTCAGTTAATAATTATGGTAAATTCAAAAACTTTATTTATTATTTGTTTATCAAACAGTAGCAGTAATAGTTTCACTCTCAGTTCCACATTCTTTTAAGCCACACAATAATTACTAAACTGTTGAAAAAATATTTATATAACATTTTTTCGATCTCATGCACTTTAACTTCAATTAATTATTCACAAAGTTTATTAATATGATGCATATGTAAATAATTATTTGAAATATGATTTTATCGTTTTACAATTTATTAAAAAGGATTAAAATAGTTTTGTGTTTTAATTTTCAACTTTCGTGAACTGCGTTTGATCTCGACCAGTCGACTGTATAGTGTAGGATGGTTTCAGTTTCAGCCCTACAAAAAGTATAAATAAGCGCCTTTCCATTTTGTATACTATACTTTTATACAATACCTATATACACAATTCACTATATTATATTTTGCACTGCCGCTGGCGAAATGTCGGTAAATATTTGTGTCCGGGTAGCGCATCAATCGTGCCGACTAGTTTTAAAGTCTTGTGGAAGGGCTGCGATGATTGAGTGTGATGGATGTAATGGGCGGTCGAGCTGCCGAGGGGAGATGTTGTGATCAATAAACAAGGTCTTTTCACCGCTTTCGCTCTCATCTCGACCGAGATGGTTGTCAAAGTAATTCGATTTCTAACCGTGAATTTATATAAATAATGTATGACGTTCCTACAGCATACTGGCTGAGAAATATATAATAAATATGTATGTAGGATGACATATTGACGTTTGTATACTTAAAATAACATATACTTTATAGATGGTATATTTTAGAGTATAATATAATATGATTGCTTTTGAATATATTACGAGAAAAAATATTCAAGTTTAAAAAAAAATAATGTAGTTTCTACAGTAATGATATTATTGAAAAAAGTAATTTAGATAACATCGTCTGGTTCTCCCTCTGCACTTATATATTATAATATTTTATTGTTGGTTGAAATGTATAAAACACGTTTTTTCGAATGCGACTGCTCCCCCGTGCCTATTATATTATTACATGAAAGCACTTGGTGCTATGATCGGTGTAGTTTTATTGTTAAAATACCTGTTTCACGTAGGTACTTATCCACTTATCTTATTTTTTTTTTTTATCGAAAGACAAACCTCGTAACTACTTATGGGTTTTAAAAACGTAATAAATTATACAATATTTCTCCCGAGCCATGACATGTTTAAGCCACTATATTATTATTTTTCCGTTGTATCAAAACCCAAATAGTTATTATTATTTTCGTTTATATGTTCTAATGACGTCTGTAATTTTATTATTATGATTAAATATCGAATAGTGTTCAATATGTGAAACGGCGGGTGTTAAATATATAATTATTTTCTAATATTGTTGGTAATAATGTGACCAATAGTATTGTTATTTCTCGTTTTATTATTTATTTAATGCCGCGTTCGTAGAAGCGTCTACCACTCGAAACCACCCGTTACAGATATTGACAACTTGTGCATGTATTTGCTTGTGCGCGAAAACGTTGAACAAAGCTGCATTGTGATTTTAGACGTGCACGCTCGATTATTAAGTGCCCGTCCAATTCGATTGTTCAGCAGGTTGGGATGAGATTTTAGCTAAAATTATTATATCTCAACACTTAAACTAATTGTATTTGTTCTTAAATGGTTTATTTCATGTATTCGAAATAATATCTTAATGAATGTAATACTATTTTAAAAGCAACTTTTACTAGATTGGAAATAATCGAACAACTCGATGTCTACGCACAATTGAACAACTCGATGTCTCTGTACTATCGACGAAACGCCAACGCCCAACTATAAATCAATAGCGCCCGTCGCGAAAGCCCTCACAAGCCGTTCGTCCAGCGCGCCCCTCAGATGTCAGCTCCAGTCAACGCAGTCGGGCGTACCAAACGAGTCAATGGCCAACCATCCAGACGGGCTAACGGTATTGAATCTATTACAATATTTAATTAACATAATAATATAAAATAAAATAAAGTTATTAACATTTATATAATTTTCTTGGACAGTAATAAATAATAATTATTATTTATAATAAATTACTTCCGCGCGCTATCCCTTTCTATCTGTATTTTGCACCAATTATATATGTCCGCGTTGCAATCTCTTTAATATTTTTACTATGGCTTGATAAAAGTTTTTTTTATAGGTAATTATATTTTTGCATTGCAATATTTATCGAATGATTTTTTTCTAAAATATTTTTAACAAACAAAACTACAATTAATCTATACGCCAGTCCACGATATATACAGATACTTCCTAATAAGTTTCGTAGCCTGAAAAATCAGCACCAATACTTATTCCTAGTTCCTGAAAAGATCTATGGTTGATAAATGCGCTTAAAAATATTGGAAAATAATATTACTCTATATAATTTTATTTTAACATGTAGGAAACGTTAATGTTAGTAAATTAATACTGTGCCATTATAAATCACTAGCTATATTATTAGACAAGTATATTTTAGTTTTTAAACATTTTATTTTATTTAGCATGTAAATATTTATGATTAAGAACCATAATTTGTATTGCAAAATGTGTTACAATACCGAAGTACCTATAATATATATTAATATATTAACTATAATGGTGGATAATAGTATTTACAAAATCTAACTATTTTTAATAATTAAATTTATTTTACTAATAATTCATCAAATTATGTATTTATGTTCTATCATCATATCGAAAATGTCTGATAAAAAAATATTTTGAAAGTGTTGTGTATTACACTAATATAATGAAAAATAACACAGCTTTGTTATAAATTATAATAGTTTAATCATTTATTGTTGACTGTGTAAATTGTAATAGTATAAATTAAAAATTTTTACTCACTTATAGTATCATTAGTCATCAGTTAATGAGTAGACTAGAGTCCGGATTTATATTTTGTTAAAACGTTTGAAATATTATGTTTATATGTAGCTAAAATTGATGAAATATTCTGAAAAATATTCTTAATATTCTCAAAATATTTTGAAAAATATTGATAATACTAACTAATAAGTAAAAAAAAAAAAATGCAATATGATTATTGATTATGATTATAAATTTATAATTTATCATTATTTATATAATTATATCTTATGTTACATTATGCAATACATTCATAAAAAAAAAAAAATTATACAATGTTTTTAAAAGAATGTACAATAATATATTTTTCCAAATTTTCCGGAGTAATGTTAGTACGGCGGTCCGTGATTATTGTCTTATATATGCTGAATATTCTTTAATATAATCCAATATAACGAAAATATGCTAAAATATTCTCATTTCTCTGAGTCAAAATATGCACTAATATGCAAAAAAAACTTTTTTGATAGATTCTACAGGTTATGAAATGCAAACATTTCTTACTCTCATCAAACAGCATACGCTTGTTAAAAATATGTTTTGCATAAAAATTCGGACTCTAATGACTAATGATCAACGGAGAGTTTACCTATTTTAATATTTAATATATCAAGTATATACTTATTATTAATATAAATATAACATGTATAGGATACATAAATGATGAGTATGCCACATATATATCCTTTAAAATAAACAAAATTTTGTTTTTATAATATTTAGTTGCTATTGGTATTATTATGGTAATATAATGTTAGTATTTCTTAGTTATTATCTATATGATTATTATAAAATTATAAGTGTGGGTGGCAGGCGACGGCGGTTGCGCTAGTGGCGCCGAACTAAACTTTTTTGGGTGTGGCAATGAACAATAACTACTATCTACCCATCCTACCCTTACAGATTATTAATCCTAAGTAGTGGGTGCCAAGCCTCCACACACCCTATCAATTTCTTAAGTTATAAAATATTATTTTCACAAATTATGCTATTTATTGCATAATGTTTGCATAGTATTATTTCATTATTTATTACAGATATTAGACTTTATAAATTTTAATTAGCTTAGAAATTAGGTATTTATATGATCATCTAAAAACGACATTGACAGGGATACTGATTTATAGTTATTTATATTTTTACTTATACATGATATATCCTACTATACAGAATTGTTATTCTGTAATCTGTGTAACGTTTAACATCATGATCGAATAACTGTAGCGTGTTGCGTGTGTTGTAGTGCGCATGTAAGTACATAGGTCTATTAACTATTTACACATAACCGTTCCGTGTCCGTTCAGTATCTGCATCGTTCGTTTCCGTATTTAAAATTTTTCGGGGACAATGTTTTTGGGGATTTCACTGATACGGATATAGAAAATACGGAACAATGTAACCAGCCGTCCGATTTGTTTTTATGACAGTCTGCACTTGGCAAGCTTCAACTGCACATGTCCATAAGTGACTTATTTAAATTTGTCAAATTTGTTTTAAATTGATTATATTATAATAATTTATATAATTATTTATACATTATGAATATTGATGAAAAACTCATTGAGATGGTTCGCTCTCACGTGGAGTTATATAATTTATCACATGCTAAGTATAGCGGATATAAAGATAGTATTTGGCGTAGTATTGGAGATGAAATAAACCTAACAGGTAACTAAAATTATGATGCCAATGATTGAGAATTTAAAACAAGGTTTTTCGGAAGTAGTTAATACTATAATCAAAATATTTAAAAATATATTCTAAATTTTTTATGGTTTTCTTATGATAGTAAATATAAATGAAATAACGACTTTTTTTATGAGCGTTTGGAGTATAAATTTTTTCGAAATTCATTAAAATCACGAAAAGCTGCAATACATTACTTAAATATTACCTAGTTAAAAATGTATAAAAAATCAATTTAAATATTTGAGAATCGAAAATCGAATAGGAAAATAACGGAATTCCTTAAAGTTTATAAGTATTTAAAGTATATAAAAATATTTTTTTTTTTGTATAGGTCTTATACATAAAAAAATGTTTTTCGTCCCTTACCTACAAAACGTGTTTGAAGTTAAAGTTCGTGGCAATATAAAAATATCGAAAAATTCCAATTTATAATATAATAGATTTCTCAAAATCGTTTTTGAATATTGTTTTTTTTTTAAGTTAGGTGGTGATCAAAATTAGGATACTATTTCAACTACCTAATTTTGAAGATTGCTTTTTTATATACAATGATACATATTTTGTTTAAATTATTGGTTGTAGAAAAATGTAGGTATGTCGTATGTGACATAAATGTTTTATTATTCAATGCACGGAATGTGTTTTATTATGAAACTTAATGGTAAAAAAATTATCTGTGTTTGTATGTTGGTTTTTTACGATCGTTCAATTTTTTAGCAAGTTATGCGTATATAACATAGCGTAAATTAAAAATGCTCATAACTCACTTAAAAACTTAATAAACGTAAAAAACCAACATACAAACACAGATAATGTTCTTACCATCAAGTTTAATGATAGGTCGATTCACTCTAATTTTTAAAGTAACGGAGCCAAACGTGATCTGCTGAGCATAGATTTACTATGTTACGTACTTGTAAGACGGAGACAACACATGCAGGTGTTACGGCCTCTTAATGTCAAAGTAATTTTTTTTTAAACAAATCATATTAATTCAAATATAAATACAATTCAATTAATAATATAGGTATGTGAGTATATTATTTAAAATAATATTAGGTATTATACACTATATTTTTAAATTAGTTTATTTTATAGTTAATAATATCAAAGTAAATCAAACAAAATATACTTAATTAAATTTTTTCATTTTGCCACGGCACTGAACCAGCTAAGGAATTAAAAAAATGTTTGTACAGTTCTCGAGTTGTAAATGCTGCTCGCCCAGCACCACCTCCTTGCATAGGTATATTATTCAAAGTTATATCATTCACATTTTAAATATTTTCAGTGACACTATTATTATACTTTTTTATAAAACTATGAAAAACTTAGAACACATGTTGATAATATAATATAAGTAATCAACATTTTCTGGCTTCAATTGTATCCTCCTGTTATAAACACGAAACTTTTGTGCTGAAATTCCAAAGAAATTTTCCACTACCCTACGAGTTCTATAAAGACGATAATTGTAAATTCGTTCTAATGAATCATCTATAGTTGCTTCCCTGGATATGGTCGCATAAGTACGTTTTCAGAGGAAACGCTTCGTCACCTAATACAACGTATGGAGCAGAAATGGTGGTTCCCGGTAAAACTTCATCTTTTGGAATATTTAACGAACCACTTTCTAACGATTTTCCTATGTTAGAATGTGTTAATATTCCGCCGTCACTGTTTTTTCCATAAGCGCCCACGTTTACGGTTATAAAATTATAGGTACTGTGCATCAGCTAATGCAAGTAACACGACAGAAAATGTTTTTTTATAGTTAAAAAAATTTGTGCCAAAATTTGACGGTGCTTGAATAGTGACGTGTTTTCCGTCCAACGCACCTATACAATTAGGAAATAGGTCCAAAAATCATTTGCGATTTGATTCTATCTTTCTTCTGTGGGTAGTGGCATTACTTCTGACATAAAGTTTGTTATTATACTTTTACAAGTTTCAATTACAATTTTATACACAGTTGCATGACCTAGACGATAACTAAATTAATCTAAATAAATTATCTTAAAGGAATCTCCCGTAGTCAAAAATTTGAAACGTCAAATATACATATAATTCTTTTAATCACAGAAAAAAGTATAATGAAAATTTAATAATTAGTTTTAGTACGTAAATATTATGATTTAAATTTAAGTGTGAATACATGAATAAATACGTAATAAAAATATTTTCATTTTGATATTATTTTAGTAATAATATGTAATTATAGGAAAAACTTGTAGAACTCGTTGGAATAATATGCGAGACAAATACCGAAAATCAATTAAAAAAACAACAAGTGGGCAAGCCGCTAAAAAAGTAAAAAAATATAAATTTGATGACCAGCTACAAATTTTAAAACCACGTCTACAAGAAAGAGACACTTTGGGCAACATAAAAGATGTAGTTGTCAATGAAGACGTTGACATTTTCAATGAAAACGCTGCAATTCAAAGTGACGAGCACATGAACGCAATAGTATCAGACGGTGGCAAGCAGTTGCAAAATGTTAAACAAACGAGGTGTTCTAAGCCAGTTAAAAAATTGACCCGAAAACGTTCAATTTTTACATCATACTCTACTTCAACCACGCTGATGAAATATATTACGCAAAGACAGGAAAAAAACATGTCCAATGCCTCTCAGAGTAATCCAGTTGATGATTTTTTGGCAGGCCTCTCACCAACACTTAAGACATTCACGCCGTATTATTTAAACTTAGTGAAATCTAAAATATTTTCAGTAGTACAAGAGCATGAAATGAAAATGATCTTAGACGAAGAACAGTAAAATAAATCTCATATGGTGCCAAATTGTACTGTATCATCGCTAATATATCAACAATTTAATCAAAATATCATTCCAAATGCAGCTCAAAACTACCAATATATACAAGAACCAAGAGACGACATGACATCTACATCACATTACCTGTCCTCGCCGCCATCTCCACAATTTTCTAAAAGAAATGTTCATCACCAAATACATCGTATTGTTCATCTGCGCCACCATCCCCTGCAAATTTAAGTCAAAATATTTCTTTAAACGCTACTAAGAACCTCGCCTAAACATTCAAGAAACTACAGACATTTACCAATAATTTTATGTTATAATGTTAATTTGAATATATATTTTCAGTTGTATACCTACTAAGTTTTTTTTAATGTATTATGAAACTATTCAACATTTTTTAATAACTATGCAAGACAACATTTATTTTAAAAACAATTCATTTTTATTTATTTTACAAAAAAACATATGTATTTTAAAAGGATTTAAAATTTGAAAGCTTAATTTAATTTACAAAATAAATTACCATATATTATTATACATAAAAAAATTATACACGTAACTTAAACAAACAGCTAGTCGTTCTATTGGTGTTATTGCCTCTCTCCAAAAAGTATCTGGTTTTTTAATATAATTTACAATTTTATGTAACAATACGTTGAAACTGTACTGTGACATTCGAAAATATTCAAAAAATTTCGTTTCATGATCAACTAATTCTAAAATAACATTAACAGATTTGCAGTGTGCTAGGAACACAAATTAATCACTTCGCTAAATGTTTTCATTGACCAATGACCTATTATAATAATTTAGTTTATTTTTAATTTTAATTTTAATTGTATTTTCCAAAAAAAAAAAGGTTATTAATTTTAATTTAAAAAATATAGTAATCTTTATAACTGTTTTGTATATTCCTATAATGACTTAATAACTTTAAATTTGATAACTTTTTTTTAAATTCATTTTTATGTTTGTCTTATAGTAATTTGCTATTTTGTGTGAGTATATGAACCGTATTTGAAACTTCAAAATTTCTAATGCATTAGCGATTACATCTTAAGTAACAAAAAATAAATTATTTTTCTAATTTTCGCTGATCGCCAATTTTCTGTGTATTATTTTATAGAACTGTAATTTAAAAACACAAATCTAACTCGGTGGTGTTAAATAAACCATGAAAGTTATACAATTATGTATCTAAAATTTAAAATTTAATATTATAGTATTTTGATTTTGCCCACTTTTCAATAGGTTAACCCGAATAAATAAATAATTTTAAACAAGGTAGTATTTGGTCTGTATATAAATATACGTATAGGTACTTATTGAAAATAAAATTGAAATTATTCCATTAAAATTGTATAATGATTAGATTAAAGAATATACTTTGATTTTCAAATATAGAATACATTTTATGGTATTGTAAATAATTAACTATTCATTTTTATGCTTTATTTTCAGATTTTCAACTTGAAACTTGGAAATGTCAACACTTATGTTTTTGATAGTTGGTTGACTTTGAGATTTTAAAGAATATAAAACAGTAGTTTCAAGTATACTATATAAGTATATACTTACAATAATAAAATAATAATGTTTCATTATTAATATTATATATAATTATCGAACTTATATTATTTAGTGGGCAAATCATTTTCTCTTGACAATTGTTGACTTCTCTATCATTGAGTTATAACTAGGGTTTAGATTTTATAACATTTATACTGCTACCTACTAAAATATGAGCTAATAAATTCAATACAATGTATAATATAGCCTATAGGTACTATATACAGAGTGATTTTTTATCACGAATCACTCATTATTTCAAAAAGTATTCATGTTTTTGAAAACATTTTTTACACAGTTTCAAGTTGTTAAAAAAAACAACATTTTTATTAAAAAATTATATTTTTAAATATTTTTACTTTTTGAAAAAATGAGTAGGTCATGATAAAAGAATCACTCTGTACATCTAATTACATTGAACAATCATATTAAAAACACATAAATTAATGATTAATATATTTAAACACACCACATTACGTAAAGAACTTTAAATTATTAACATCTCAATTTTTCGGATATCCGTGATAAAAAAAAAAAATGATATTTTAATAAGATACTTTAAATACCTGGTATTTTAATTGATAGAATATTATTTATAAATTAGTTTTAGTTAATAAATTAAATAATATATTCAATCATATTGCTCATATTGGACTTCATTTGTTTGCTCATTGAAAATCACTTCAAATCAATTTATAATCTAATAATAATATTATTAATTTATCGAGTCACATTAAAAATATGTATTAATATATAAATATAAATCCAAGCTCTATTTATAGCATATTATAGTATTATACACTTAAAATTAAAAAAAAAAATAAATATATTTATATTTATTTAATTAGTTTCACAAATTCCGGATTTCAAAGATTATGAAATGGGAGAAGTGTACCTAGTAGTCTGTACTTAAAATCGATTTTCTTAAATATTTATTATTAGTTTTAAATCCGTTTATAATATTGCTACTAATATTTTGAATATAATAAAGTATCATATCACTACCTAGCTGTAGTGATCAATAAATATTAAATAGTCAACAAACTGAAAATCTTTGATCACTGTAACACTGAAGTCTCCGATGACAAAAATGTGAAAATAGAAATCAATTTCTGCCTCCAATAATAAAAGACTACAAAAATTTATTGATTCAGTATAGGAATGATGAACGTAGTATAATACGTATATAAGTAAGTACTATAATGTATAGCGTCTCATCGTGTTTGTATCCAGAGATAGTTATATTCATTTCTATTATTAATATTTTTGGGAAAAAATCTACTACATTAGAGAGCTACTATATTTATAATTCATTGTATTTTTTGGTTTATTCAAACACAAAAAAAAAAATTAATTAAAATATTAGCATTTTCACAAATTTCAAAATCCAGTGGTTGAGTAATTTATAGAGTTAAATTATGGAAATATTTACCTATATGTTTGAGCTCTATAGCTGCAAATAGTGAATAGAGAGGAGTAAATAAAATATATATGCATAAGTTAACAATGATACACACGATGAGACACTAATATTACTGTGTTGAGGTATAAATTAAAAGAAGATATCGGGTAAGTATAGTGTTCGTATAAACTATAAGTATCTGTATCAAAATGTTAATGTATTTTTTTTTTAGATTTACGCGCAACTACTACCAATCAAAAACATTCAATGTTGACGATAACCTTCAATATTTTTTTTTTTTTTTTGTAAGAGATTTTAGTAATTTTTACTATCAAGTTTGGGCGGTTATTTGTAATCATATTATTAAGCGTAGGTTAAGTGAAAAATTATATATATGTTATAATAGGTTATAGGTATATAATAATATTATATTGAAAAAATATTATTTTACAATAATTATTAAATACGGGTGATGGATTTGAGAAAAACGGATTTGTTGATCCTTCAAATCCACCACAAGCATGACGAGAATGATAATTATTTTTACATGTTACTATTATTTCTATGCATGAATCATAAAATACATAATACCATGTAATAATAATAAAAAGTGGGCAAATGGGTATCGCTCTGCTGTATAGTAGAGACGATGAGTGGGTCATTGTGACCCATTTGTTAAATTTGAATGCAATGAAAGGTATCATTGTATACGAAAAACGGTTCTGAACGGAGATGATTTGTCAGTCAATGATAATTAGTATAGGATATATTATATTATTACCTATATTTAAATTGTAGTATATCGTTATTTTACGCGATTTCGTAAAAAATTAAATTTCATACGCTCATTAAATTTTTTCTATATTGACGCTGGAATTTTTTTTTATAGTTACTTAAAGGAAAACTTATGGATAACCTTGTATTGGGATTTTTAACCTTAGGTATAAATGACAAAAATTTTATGAATATTCAACTTCAAAATTCCTTGCAAATTTTCGCGATGTTGATATATTTCGTAAACGTTTTAACTTTAAATGCTTATAAACAAAAATTATGACTAACGATTTTTGATTTTTTTACTACGATAAGTAAAACTTATAATAAGACTTCTATTAAATTTTAAAGATTTTTTGGAGAGCCAATTTTTTTTTATCGTTATTTCAAGAAAAAAATTTCAATGGTTTATAAATAGTTTAAACAAATTCTAAATATTTTGAAAATGTAATCGTAAATAGATACCGCTAATATAAACATTTGATGAAAATTTCAAGTATTTACAATGATTCATTTTTGAGTTACAGCAAAATCAAAAAATCGATTTTTTCGAAAAGTGGTTACGCGTCAAAATGTTCCCAGTACCAACTAGATGAATATTCCTTTTCAAAGAGGGGCTGAAGTCAAAAATCAAAGCATTATTTCTACTCTAAAACGTGACGACAGACACAAAAATAAAAAAAAACACACACATCATTGTAAAATCAATACATTCATCACTCCGTTCAGAATCTAAAAAATATTATAAAATGTTTAATTATATTGTGAAACGTAATCTACTAATATCATACTGCTGATCTTCGGCAAGTAGAAATATTTTTGATTCTAGAACAAAAGTCACCTTCCTTGCCATTATCCGTTATCCAAGCGACCAAGCATGTCCCAGTGGTGGCAAGGGCGATTACTCCGCTATCTCCGTCGAATTAATCAGAAAACTGCCGTCATCGTCATCAATGTATTCATTTATTGGATGGCTTAAGAACAGTTAAAGATTAAAAGTAAAACTCTTAAAATAATTAATACTGCAATAATTATAAATTAACATGAACTTTATGTTTTACAATTAAGATGTTCGGAAAGTAGTCTTAAGGGGATTGGAAGCGGTGACTTTCTGTCTTTGTCTAACGTACGTGTAACATAGCTATACGCCTGACAAAAATTAAGGTATTTCTAGTTGTTCGATTTGAAATATGTAAAGATGTTTTACTTGGTATACGAGTTTACTTTGCATCGATCGAAGCGCTTTTTCGATTGTTTTATTATTTAAAATAAATATTTTAAATTTTATAAATTTGTCAATTTTTATTATTAAATATATTAAAAATATGCTTCGACCGATGCAAAGTAAACTTGAATACCAATTAAATTATCTTTACATATTTTAAATCGAACAACCGGGGCAACTAGAAGTACCTTAATTTTTGTCAGGCGCGTATAGCTATTTTTCTATATTTCACGTGTGTAAGACAAGGATAGAAAATCACCGCTTCCATCCCCCTTAAACCCGAGTAGAAATAATTTAATCGACAGTTTACGTGGATCTTAATCTTAACCGGCGGCGTCAAGGTGCTCAATTAAATAATCCCGATAATTACGTCTATTGGCCTTTCTGAAAATTCCTATGCCATTCGCAATAATTACAACTTTCTATTAGATGGCGTATAGTTTATATATATATATATATTACAAACCAAAGATGTACGTTCATAAGTTATACAACATTATATCTACAATAATCCGTTCCATTATTTGTTATTGCTTACGTATTTTATTCAAAACGTTATTACATTAAATTGTATTGATTCTATGAACCTTAATTATTCACTATTATTAGTGTTCTTATTATTTACTGTAAAACGTATCGTATTATTGTTATATTTGTGTTATATATCCGTTAGTCGTCACTCGTCAATCGAATATCGTAATCTATGTTATTAATTCTTGTACTCGCTGCGTACCTATTTTATAATAGATTTACTTTAAATATTTCTTTTCATTTTCGATAGGTATTACTGGTTTTCCTCAGTAGAAATTTTATTTTGATATTATTTATTACAGTTTTTCACAGATATATTTACCGTTTTCGAATCGTTCTACAGTTTGTTATTCGATCATGTCCCAATAACTTCGGAGTTCTGAATGTGTTTTCCAAATTTTGTAGGTACATACTTTTAATTGTTCATTATTTTGTTTAAGATTTCTAAACATAGTATACGGAATCTTTTCTTAAATGGTGTTCGTTATTTTATGCTAACCAATTACTTATTAATCGACGATATTCGATGTATTTAAACTGGTACTGTATCAATATCTATTGTTTTCATTTGGATATTTTAATTGATTTCTATTTTCATCTTACTAAATAAAATATATTCTTTCATAATACGTATTTATATAAACACCAGATTCTAACATCATTTACGTTTTTTTGGTTTTCCTGATTTGATTGTTTACTTACAATAAATGGTTATTTTACATATATTTTTATTATTGCATACATTGACAATTTATGGAATCACGTTAATAATTTCGGATTAAAGTTGATCGACGGTATGTTACGATTACCTACATATATAATATTTACCTAAATTTAACTTACATCCCTACACTTGTATTTTATTACTACGTGTATTTCTGAAAAATTATACTCACAGCTATTGAAGTCTGTTTTCAAACAATTTTGTCTGTGACAAAGGGACTATTTTCCGGTATACTGTTTTAATGCGAGCTACCGCTCTAATCATTTTTTTCTAACAATAAATACTCCTACCAACTGCCTACCAATCTATGCATACATAATACAAGTATAAAGCGTTTTAATATTTTTACTGAAGAATTGTTAATAAAATGTTAATAATTAATGTTATAGACATCTCAGCTTATTGAAGTATTAATACTAAAACTAGAATAAGGCAACTAAATTAATTAAAAGCGATTAGACATTAACGACGCAAAATTGGTCGAGAGCAAGAATTTTGTTATTGTTAATATTAATTATTTTATGGTCGATCGCTGTCTATATTGTTTTCGTGAATCACCTGGGAATCTACTTTAATTGATTTAAATATACTGTAACATATTATTATATATTTTAAAGATGGTCATGATTAACGTAACTTAAGTAAATAATGATTGTAAATCTATTCAATTTTTGGCAACGTTTTTCATTGAATAGATTAGGTTAATATATTCGAGAATGTAAACAATTATTTCTTATTCTTTGAAATCTATTTTATTAAACATGACTTTCCATATAACAAACGAATATTAACGATTTACTTTGTATAAGCTCCTCTATTAGTGCATAATTTATTTTTTTTTCCTTTTTAATTGTAATAAAAAATAAATAAAATACAAATACTACTTGACCTTGTGAACACAATGCATTCTACTACGAAGATTAATTTTTGCAAGGTTATAAAAACCGAGAAGTACAGTAATTACTACTTCGTTTTAATGGTGTTCAAAATTCTTATCTAGTTAATATGCGAAAATGGTATGGATTCGAATAATCTGCATTGATCCAAAGGTCAAATAAGTATTTTCCTCCCTTTAAATACCTTCATTCTTAAAAAAATCTTCAAAATTTAAATATTAGCTGTTGCAATTTTTATTTATCTTTAATATACAGGGTGAATAGGTACAGAAGAAGGAGAACGATGATAAATTTTAGTAGTAAAATATTTTTAGTGCTATTATCTATCATTGGTTTTCCGCTTCATTAAGTTACTATCAGGATTACCCAGGTGAAAGTTGTTATTCTTATTTATATTATTTTTATATTAATAAATATATTTTGTTATTCGTTGCTTAAATATTGTTGTACTTAAATAAGATAGGTACTTATACATAATAATGATTCAAATACGAACAAAAAGTGCACTTTCAAATTTTTTTTAGGAAATATAGGTAAGTACTAAATACATAATAGGACATATCATTATATTAAATCTATATTCACACCATCGTCATCAAAGATTTTCGTTTAAATAAAAAAAAAAACTACTCACAAGAAAAAAATATGTTTTCTGCCATTCTAACTAACAACATATCGATTAAATGTAAGTTTACTGTTGATTTTGTTTAAAAAGTAGTTTGTAGACTTGGTTTTCAGTAAATGCCTTTCAAAATAATTATACAATATAAATGTTGCTTGTGTTGCGTGATTCTTCAAAACAGTGGTCAACATTTTACTAGAATGATGAAAGGGCTAGGTACCTTAGCATTTATTTGTTAGACTATTTTTAAATTATAATTGTGTTATTATTAATATTGTGTGTGTGTGTGTGTGACCATACGAAACGCGATAACGTCACGTCGTTGGCGTGTAGAAAATTCCACTTTCAAAAAATTTGCTAAAAAACGCAACTTATATTTTAAAAATGTATTTAACAAGATGTACACGTTAAATTTTTAATTCTAAAAGATACAATTATCTAATTATTTATTTATCTTAATTATTAATTTTAAAACAATATGTGTTTCATTTAATTGTTTTCTATCGTAACATTTTAGAGATTTAAAGATACTTTAATCTTTAAATTTAAAGCCCGTTCATGGTAGCAGGAGGTTGTCAGTTTAATCTAATTGGTGCTTAGACTGCTTAGAGTAGACAATTTCTATTAAATTTTAAAATAAGTAGAATAAAACTAAATTAATAAATATTAATATATTTTATTATAGCAATAGTAGCATACTAGTGTTGTCTAAACATGATATAGTTTTCATAATAATCAAAATATTTGAACTATTTTAAGCTATTCATATAAGTAGATATTCAATATTTTTATATTTATATTTCGATTTATTTTCAATTTAGGTATGATACAATTTTTGTTTGTAAGTGATGTTGAAAATATATGACAAATTGTTCCTATAATTAAAAATTATCGAAAGCAACTTTCCCTTTTTTTTATACTATTATTAAAATACCAAATTATTATTTATTTGTATTGCTATATTTTATTTATTTTTTTTGTACTATAATATCTGCCACATATTCATTTCTGAATAAGCTACAACAAAAATAAATTTGGTTTTTAGCAGTTATATTAATGCAGTGAAATAAAAATAGTTAAAAAAAAAGGATGGTAAAGAAGGAAAATAAAAGTAAGATTTAGATACGTATATAAACTTTAAAATGTGAATTAAGGAGAGAAAACAAATGTGTACATACTGTACATTTAGGCCATAAGAAATATTGCCTAAGGAATATAATAAATATATACTATAAAAAATCTAAAACTTTCTTTGTGGTCTGATAAACATCAAAAACTACTGAATTAAGAGTATGTGAAACACCAAATATTTATAGCAATTATTGAATTATCTATCAGTGTTGTGCATTATCTAGATAAAAATAATTTTAATTAACTTTTTATCTCATCTTTTATTTAAATAAAATGGTTATCTGCGATATAGGCTGGTCCAGAAAACAGTCCAACCCCCTCGCCAGCCTCCTCCCCGCCACTGAAAATATATACGATATAATAAAGTCATAATACATTATAATTTGAGGAATAAATTGAGTATATTATAAATTATATTAATTGAATTAAGGATGTTTGAACAAATAATGAAATAACATCTTTTGTCTTTTTATTATGGATTAACCTACTAGTATTGTCTAAAAAGGAAAACATTTACTACAATTTCAATAAAATAAATTTTGAAATTTGTAAAATAAGAAAAAATATTTTATTTATTTATTATTACCTTTATTGTGTACTAGTTACTGGATGAAAATAAATAAACAAAGGTATCCCAAATCATTGCATTAAAGTTGAGTCAAACAAATTCATCTGTTTATTACTAAACACAATTGCTTTAATTTATATTTATGAAATATAAGTAAAAAAAACAAAGGTATGTAATATTATGTAATAAAGAAATTATCATTTTTTTACTTCATTATTAATATACAGTTGTTGAAGGTCTGTAATTAAACATTTTCTTACATAAGGTACATAAAAAATATTTAAAATTATTCTTAAAACATGTTTAATTATTCAAAAGTTTGTACATATTATCTATTTAGAGCATAAAATATAAAAACTTTTATATTATATAGCTTATAGCTATATTATTATGTTATCTGATACGAAAATATTTATATTTTTTTTAAATAACCTCACTGATTGTTGAAAAGAACTTAGCCCACGTAAAAAAATATTTGCCTCACTCTGCCACCACTGGAAAAAAATTCTAGCGCCGTGCTTGCAGTGAGATAAATTATCTAGATATTTTAATATCTTTTATGAGAATTTTATTTTTTGTTATTGCTGTTTTTATATTTGTTTTAAATTATAAGTTCTATTTGTAAATACCTTCAATTTGAATCTCATAGTATGTATAGTATAAGGTATTATAAACTGATTAAAAACTCAATATGTTTAAAAAAAAAAAATAGTTTAATAACATAATATTAATGTTTAAAAATTATTATTGTAGGGAACTAAGCAAAAAACAAATTGGTTTGTACTTATTATGTTTGTGTCCCAAAATTAGTAAAAAAAATAAAGATAATTTTAAAAGAAATAAATCATAATAATATAACCTAACAAGCACGTATCCAGGAACAATTTTCGGGGGGGGGGGGGAGTTGAACCCCTACAATTCCCCCTGTATACGATTCTGTAATCTAATACTTTATATTATTTTATTTATAACAAAATTGCCAATTTACAATTAATGCATGCGTTTTGTTATGTCAACGGAATGCACTTTACGATTTATTTTAAAAAGATACAAAATGATATGCATTAGAACTTCTACGGTTTCTCGGATTTAAGCTATTTAAAAATGTCTAGATCTAATTAAAGATATATCGATACCATTCTGACTAACATACATTGCTCTATTAATCTTAGATTCTAAATTATCATTACAAGACTCATGGTTTTTTTAGTTAGAAGATATTGTAATTTTATGATAATAATATCAGATATAATATTCAAATATAAAAATATCTGAAGCCGTCACTGATAGACTGATAATTAATAAAGATGCCCAAAGACAAATAATAGTCAAATAACTGTTGTTATATAGTCATAAATCAGTATGATTATGACACTTGCTTATGAAAAGAGATTTAAGCACTTTTGGGTTTTGATTTCTCGATCTAGTACGGCAAAAACAGATTATCTTGAATCGTGATTTAAACGCTCGTGGAGGATCGGCATGATGTTGACAGCGGTCAGCGGATGCTCGCCATTATTATAGAATGTGTTGATGATACCAAATACTCTGTAAAATATTAAATCTAAGTATAAATGTATTCTTTCATTAAAAAATGTAATAACATGCCTTCTTTTAAAATGGTTAAAAACCAAAAATTAAAATACAAAATATGAATTTGTAAATTATGTACCTAGTATCTACTAGTTTTATTATTTATTTTACACAATATAATATATTATACACTATAATATATCTACTATAGACAAGTAACAAGTATATTATTCTATAACCTTTTTAGTTTTTTTTGAAATTATTGACGCATATGTTCAAATTGATTGGTTAGCTGGTGGCTCCTTGACAAAAATTACAACTTATGGGTTGCTTAAATTTTTTACTTTTACCTCTAACCCTAAAAAGAAGAATATGATCACCAATGACTTGATTACAGAATCAACAAAACCTTAAATGATATCCACTGACGATTTACAATATAGACCACTGATTAAACACATCACATCAAATGAAACTGAACAAATACTTGTTTGGTCTGATTTTTTTACATAATTTCAAGTTGTTAAAAAAATAACGTTTTTATTAAAAAATTGTATTGTATTTTTTTAATTTTTTTACTTTTTTGAATGACGACATAAGAGTCTTAATTTCATATTCCAAACGACAGTCATTTTTCGGGGTAACCCTGTAGCACTCATGTATCAATATACTCAAAAAATTATTCTGTTTTGGAATATGAAATTAAATCTCATTGTTGTCATTCAAAAAAGTAAAAACCTTAAAATATATTTGAAAATATGATTTTCAATAAAAACGTTGTTTTCTAGCAACTTGAAACTATAAAAAAAAAAGTTTTAAAAAACATGAATACTTTTAGAAATAATGAGTGTTTTATGATAAAAGAATCACCCTGTATGTATATTTAAAATGGATTGTGTTTATTTAGGAAATTTTTCCGCCGATACACAAATGTTCGTAGCTACTTAAGTATGGAGTTGCAAATTTCAAAAAGCGTGTTACAAATAAGTTGCAAAATATTGGCATAGATATGGAGCGGATCGCGCAAAGTGGGGAGGGGGCAACTTCACGGACGTTATTGAGTGTTTATTAATACTATAATTAATAAGTATTTGATACACTCTATAAGCACCTGTAGAATAGTATGTATAGGAAACCATTACGATTCCAGGGGAATACGTATGTCGTGTGTCTTATCGTAGACTTATTGTCATGGCGTATCGGAATCATAATAACCGGTACGGTATTGCAAACGGGTTTGATCTGGCGAATTTGTAGACAGAGTATTTGACGATACGGTTATTTTTATTACGTCCTATGGTTAAACTGCGTTTCAACCTAGAATACAGGCGATGTAGGAAAACGGCTTCTCTATACTCCGATACTCGTCCATTCTGCCGCAATCCCACCACGTCTTAAACCAGCCATAACGCCGCTACCGTCGCCGCCGCCACTAACACGTGATTACGGAGAAGAGTGGGAAAAATGTGGGTACGAAGCCGCGGAGCTCGTTCATAGAATGCGCCAAAGAGTAGCGCCCTAGTCTCAGACCTTAGTAGCAGTAGTACATAATTATTACTCAGTGTGGTACATTCCACCAATTTGGTGGCACTGTTTACTGTTAATGCGAGAAATTTTAACGCAGCGCGCTGTCATTCTGGATTTTAAAATTGTCATTCTTCAGTCTTCTGTATTCACAGACACAATATACGTCTACGTCCGTATTTGAATTCAAAAGTTAACCTTTTCCTCGGCAGGCGTCCTATGTACTAATTCATACATAGTATTGTTACTAATTTACCATTGCAAGTGCCTACATACAAGTAAGTCATAATATCTATAGAATAAAATAATCTTCATTCTTCATTAATTTACAACATACCTACGCAATCACGATTGTTTAATGTAGGATAAGTAAAAATTAAATTGGTTTTTCTTAGGTACCTTAGAAAAATACTTGGAACAAATCGGAACAAATCTAGTTTAGTGTCCACGCGAATTTTTGAATTTTTTTTTAGAAACCTAGGTAGATCAACGTTTTAAGAATAATGGTGCAAAATAAAATTAGCGGAAATCAATAGTTTTTAAGTTACTGCCTCGTGAATTTAGCGATTATACGTGTTTTACGCATTCGCATAATGCTTTATTTACCTATTATACACGGAATATAATATTTAAAAATTAAAAAAAAAAAGAATAAATATCAATACCTACCTATACGATTAATGTACTAATAACAGTGCCCTATTGAGTTATATAACATATTTACAACATCAAAGTGTTATGACTCAAAAACTAAATTTGACAGATCAATTCTGATTGCACCATCGTTCTCAGCGTAAAAAACCTCATCAATATGGTAGAAAAAAATTTAGAAAACTGCGTGGGCGCTAAACTAGACTTATACCAAATATTTATCCATATATGTAAAAAAAAAGCGTGCAGGTACTACATTCTCTTAAAAGATAAATTCGGACAAATTTGCTTTATCTGCGTTCCACTAATTAAGGTAATAACATTCTCAATGTTGACCACTTTATGTGAAACCGCAGTTTGTTACACATTTATGGGTTTTTGGTATAAAAATATTGTAATTTCAAATTTCCAAATATAATAATTGATCAACATTAATAAACAAGAATAAAAACATTTAAGAGTCCGTGTTACCTACTTTTTAAATTTATTAAATTAACAAAAATTATTTTATGTATTCGGTATTAATATTTATTTCCTAAGATCAAAAAACGTCAAACTCAAACTTAAAATAGTATACATGTAAAATTGGAAATTTTAAAATATTTCTGCCTTATTTAGTGGACGCATTGCACTAGGCCGACAGCGAGGAGTTGTACGACCTTATTTCCTAAGATCATGCTAATTTGTTAAGAAAAGTGTATAGTGTAGACTGTTAAAGATCCATTTAAATTGATCGGTACAATTGCATGATATTATTATTTTTATTACTTAGCTAAACACTTTAAATAATGGCAAATGTTATTGAGACAAATAGTATGGAAAGCACAACGATTTCATACACCAATTTGGCGCTCCTGGCTATAGCACTAGTATATCCTGCCTTAGACATATCAATAAAACAATACTTTTTAAGAATAGTAAGTATTTTCATTAATATAGTTTAATTAACAAGTATAATACAATTTTTTTTCTTATTTCAGATCAATATAATATTGCAAAAGGTCATGTCATCAAAATATTGGAGAATTATGATATCATTGATTTGTATTACAATTTACTTTCAGATTTTCATCATTTGGAATGTAACCTTCACAAATGTACCTGTCATTTATTATAATTATGAAAAACTTGCTTTTATATGTATTAATTATATTTTTATTATGTGTATTTATTTTGATTGTTTTAAATATAGGTATTTTTTTTGGTTATACATTTATTTAAAATAGTCCAAGTTGCTTTTGGAGTGAGTTTTTTCAGTCAAGTTTTAAGGTAAAGAGTTATTACATTATATTTTACAAGCATAATTAATGAAGCTTAAAATTATTTACACATAATACATATTATTTTTTTTCTTTATTTAGCATTAAATTCAGAGACATGTTACCGAACAATATATGTATTACAGAAATGTATTGTTTTAGACTTGGTAATAGATCATTGTTTACATTTTATGTACAATTTACAATACTTGATATTTTATGTTATATATTGTGTGTAGCATGTGGAGTATATTATATATGTAGCGAGGTATTGATTATTTTTTAGTTGTACTCTAGTAATAATATAATTATATAACATATTGTTTTAATTATAGCATTGGAATTCAAACCATTTATTTGCATTTATAACTTTTCTGTTCTGACTGAAATTGAATTTCCATATAACATTAAAAGGAGATTTTATTAAACTTTATTCAGGTAATGTTAAACAATGTTTAAAGTATTATAATTTATTAACAAAATACAATATTTTACAGTTCTGAAGATCATTAAATGGTGGACCAATACTAATACATGCATTATTTAATCAATAATTATTAATCATTTTTTGAATCTTTTTGTAATTTTATGTTTAATATCAGAAAACAAAATTTTTTTTTATGCTTTTTATAAATTTCAAATAAATAATATTAACATATTATAATTAAAATGTTTATGTTTGTCACTTTGATTTTATTCTACAATATACAAGTATATATTGTGTACAATTTTACATAGATAATAAAGCATTCAAGATATTTATATAATATTAAGTTAGTATCTTTAACCCTTTCTTCATATTTCACTTTCAGAAAATTTTTATACTTGGGTTGTTGTATGACGGTATCTATAAAATATAACTACTAGTATTGGAGAATAAAAGTTATAAATTATTTATCTGTTTGATGATAAATTTATTGAGAGTAATTTATGCACAAATTAAGTTATTTTTTAAGCAGTTTTTTAATTTATTATTAGTCTATCATATAATCAAATTCTAGAAAAAAATGTTCGTACACTAATAAAACAAGTTTGATAGTAAATTAATTAAAGTAACGTAAAAGAATCAGGAACATAAATTAATAAAAATAAAAAAATAAAAACATTATTTTGTATATTGTAAAAATTATAAATGTATAGGTATTTATTTCTAACTATGTTTAATACAATTATTCAGAATATAAATGAATAATATAACTTAGGATAGTTTAATATTAATAAATTGTTAGTAATATTACAAACTATTTGATTTTTAAATCAAATTTTGTTTAGTTAGAAAAAAAATTGAAAATTACAAATAAATAGATCAAACTAAATACCAAATAGATTGTTTCAAAAATCAAACCAATAAAACCATCATTAATACTGCATTTTATGAGGAACAATTTGTTTAGTATTCTTTGTTAAAATTTTACAGACATAATATATATTTTAAAGTTTAGATGTTACAATTTTGGTTTGGTTTAAGTTTGTTGAATTTAATTAATTGTTGATTCATTTTTGAAAATTAGGGTAAGTACATATTACATACTATAGATTTTATAAACAGGAACTGCAGTTACATTTTAAATATGTATAAACTTTTTATTTTATTATAAAATCAATATTTTCAATTTATATAACCATATAAGCATCAGCATATAAAGTATAAATTATAATTATGTAATAAAATAACAATATCAGTAGAATTTTGATACAATTTTGTGAATCTACATAAAAGAATATTAAAGCGGTTGACTTTTTGCTTTACTTAGTATAGTATCTCAAACTAATTAAAACATAGTAATTAAAATTAAATATTTTGTAATTCATTTAATTAATAAGGTATCTTTAATCTAAAACAAAATAAGAATTAAATATTATAGATTTATACTATTTATACTGTTTTATTAAGAAAACTGATTTTTTTTTTTTTGTAGAATGAAATTATTAGTTGTTAAAGATTTTTTTGTTAAATTTATTTATTTTCACTTACATTTTTAAATTAATTATTTTTATTGATATTATAACCTATCTGGAACTACATATTTAAAAATATTTAATTACATATTATTAGAACTAAACACTAAACAAATACAGTTCAATACCGCATAAAATGTATAGTCCATTTACCCATTACTGCATAATATAAATATTTTTTAAGTTTTTAATAACTTAGTAAATAGTTTAAGTTATTATGTTTTATCAATATAAATATATAATGCTTAGCACATTAAAAACTTTAAATAAATGGTTAAAATATTAAATATTTTTTTTATTATTAAGGTGCCACTACACCAATATTTGTTTTCTCTGTCTATCTCTCACATCTGTGGCAGCTATCCTATAGTATAGGTGTAGCGCCTGCTACACGTTTAATTAGATGTGGACGGGATGGGTTGTCTATGTAATTTTTGTAAGCGAATACTTATACTTTGGAATATTTTAATCGTATAATAGTAACTATTATTTTTTTAACACGTTGAATAAACTATTCAGTAGATGAGATGTTATAGGGATGAATATTAATGAGAGTGAATGGTTTCTTCTTATGTTTCACTACACCTATATTTTTAAGGATAACCGCCACTGTTTTACATAATATAGGAATAAAGATATTCTGTATTTCCACAATTATGACTTTCTGGTTCAGTTTAGGGCAAAGGCACCTATTATTTAATTTTTAAAAAAGAATAGTTCCTGTGCATTGACTAGATAAATTTTTAATTTTTACATTTTTGAATAAGTTATTAATGGTTAAAATTAATCAAAATTATTTTAAATTAAAACATGCTTATATTTAAAAAAAAATGTAAATTTTTAGGTTACAGGGTAACCTTGTAGGTAATAGACAGATGTATGGTGGTCCCTTAATTATTTATTCAAATTTATAAGTTTTAAATTAAAGCATGATTTTTAGATATACTTAATTAAGGTAAGTTTGTTTGATAACAAAAGAGCATTGTGGTGTATTAGTTTAATACTCTTCATTTTTTTTTTTAACAAATGAATTAAGTTAATATTCATTAACATTAACAAATTAAAAGAGTTAGCTATCATAAAAATTGTATGTGTGAAACTGGGTTATTGGTAATAAAATAAAACTGTGCGGATTTGTTCCTTGGATTTTTTTAGCATTACCTAATATCAAAAATACTACACCTTATCCTAATAAACAAGCTTTGAATATATCATAAACATTACGGATCACGATCAGGTGTAACAAAGTGATGAAGGAAAATTTTATTTTAAGTTGTAGATTTTATTAGAACTTATGTATTACGTGTGTAGCTTCAATGTATGCATCTATGGTTTTGTCTTCATCCCAATCTGTTAATTCTTTGAACTTTAAAAGTTTTTCATAATCCAGTGGAACTTTCAGATTATTGCAAGGTGACTGTACAAATATAACATTATATTTTAGTGATTTATATTTGTTTCAAAATTTAACTGTTTACATTACCTTAGGTCTGTGTAAGTCCCAAAACGCACATTCTTGGGTGTCCATTACTTCTTTTTCATAGCGATCATATTCTTGATGAGCTATTTTTATTTCTGTCTCTGCTTGCATGTTTATATTTCCCCATTCATTGCAATAAACTTTTTTAAGGTACTCCAAGCGCTCAATTTCGTAGTCAGCCATATCTGAAAGATCTTTTACTTCCATTTGTTTTTTGCACAGGTATACAGCTAAAAAATAAATATAATTCTATTTAAAATAAAATAAATGTTATACCTACTTATCATAAATTAAGGACCTAAATAGAACCAAAAACAATTATACTGGTTTATTTCAATAACCAAATTAATAGAACAATCGTAACAACTATTAAAAAGAACAGTTAAGAACTGAAATTATTATAAGAAGTCATGCAGGAGTGAGAAATCTAGGACTAGATACTATTTTACTATAACCTATCTATTAATTATGTATGACAAAATAGGTTACCATGAGATATAATTTTAGGTTTTAAGTAGTATATTAACTTAGACCTTAAATTATACCAATATCTATGGCACAAACATAAACACTATACAATTTAAAATAGTATGTTTAAAATAAATACGTGAGTTATTTAAATTAATCATGGCTAATGATTTGTAAAATTAATAAAACCACAAGCTTTTTGAGTTTAAAAAAATATGTATATATAGTAAGATAATTAATTTTTACAATACCAAAGAAGGAATATAAGTTATAGAAGCAAAGGATTCTTTTAATAATATTTTGTATGATTATTCATTTGTTCGTGAGATTTCATAATAATATCTATAGTCTATACACTGTACATATATAAGTAAAGTTTGTAAAAAATTAAATTAAATAATCATATCTAAACTTCAAAGAAAGAAACATATTAGGTACTATACAATATTAATTGCTAGTATATAATATAACAAAATATACCAATTTGGAGATTTAATATTTTTATAAGATGTCTTTAGTAGAAACTGTTTTATCATATGATGCTGAAAATTAAAATGTAAGACAATTTGGAAGCTTTAATGGAAAAATAATAAATTATAGATATATATTGTGAAAGTAATTTTAGTAGAATGAATTTAAATTTTTTTTGTTTTTGTTTAAAGTAATTACTAATTAGTAAGAAAAATTAAATTAAATAGTAGATTTTGTTTTTTTTCAACAGTTTAAAAATTATTATGCAATTTAATTTTAATATAATTTTTTTTATAATAGTCATTCTTTAACTAAAAAATAACAATAAAAAATAAATAAATTTTATTTTAATTAATTAAAATTGCCAAAATAGTTTAAACATTAGTTACCTAGCCTATGATTTGTCAGTTATCAGCATAGTATTGAGTTATTTCATTGATTTTCTAATGTTATTAAAAACTTCATTTTAATTCTTAGGTAATATCAATGAACAAAATAGTATAAGTACTATAGTTATATCAAAGAAACAATAAATATAGAGTATAGACCACATAACAATTTAACATTAGGAAATGTTATGAATGACTAGCTGGCTCTAAAAAGTTCAAATCTGCATTAGAAACACTGGATGTCACTTAGAACATTTATAAATAAAATGTACTATATTATTTTTTTATGTATTAAAACCATTTTTTAGTTAAATTAACATTAGAAATAATAAAAAAGATTAATTTGAATTCTTAATAATTAATAAATTTAATCTTTACTAAAGCCTTCTCTAATAATTAAATGTTTCAGATTGTTATAAAAATCAAGGTTGATTAAAACATTCCCTTTATGCATTGTTAACTTAACTATTATTTTTAAAAAACCAAAAACACTTGTTTAACTTTGTAAATATTAACTTTCAGAAATGACTTTTCAGATTCACTTTACAATATATATTATTTATAATTATATTTATAATTACTAGAGCTCAGAAATTGATGACCTTAAAAACATTAAAAAAAAATACAAATATAACATACAAATGACAGAAAATATCTTTAAAAAATAACCTAAAAAATTACAAATATTTGTTTTAAATTAATAAAAATAATTTTTTTTTCAATTTTACTATAAAATTCTATAAAGCTTACAAATAACTCAAAATATGACATAAAAATGACAAAAATTATCCTTAAAAATTAAATAAAATTATAGTAGCCGTACCGACGTTTTAATTTTCGGCATTTTCAAAATATTACAAAAAAATAATAAAATTTAGTTACAATAATATTCACTATAGCATGACAACGACGACTGTACGGTGAGATAGGTACTAATCTTAGTACTTGGTAATTTCAAAATTTTATGTAAGTTATCGGCATAATGGTCGACAAGAAATAATAAGAAGTAAAATACCTAATATGAAATCAATAAAATCACAAGAAATGTGGGAAAATGACCTAAAAATGTCAAAAAATACAAAATAAAAATTAGCTATTCAGATTCACATGCTAATGAAACACATTTGCGGCCAGAAGAGCATTGTCTAAAAAGTTCCTAAAAAAATGCAAAATGCATCAACTTTCGAGGCCTAATAATTACCATTATTAACATTATTAGAATATCAAAGAAATGTTGCATCAATGTAAAAAAATTTCAATTTCAATTAAATGATTAAAACAAGTAAATTTACCATGTTATAAACATAAACTAGTTCCTTGAAGGTAGGTTTGACACTAATTGTTATGTACCAAAAATATGAACAATTATTTTTTATTATTAAAATAATTTTTAGTAAATTAATTAACTAATAATTTATAAACAAATGATTACTTATATTATCACTTATCAGATATTATATAACAATATAGTATAATATAAATATAATATCACATATTATATAGAAAAACTCCATAGTATCTAGTCACTTAAAAGACAAAATACTATTACAAAGGAAAAAAACCAATAGTCTTGTTAAAACTATAAGCTCATATAAATTAGTATCCACATATTTTCCAATAGGAATTTTTTATGAAGAGGTTTTACTCTAATTTAATGTTATGTATTAATAATACACAAAAGTTCATTGTTAAAATTCAAAAATAAAGTTTTATTATTTTAAAAATAATTTTATATTTTATATTTAAAGGAATATTGGCATATAAAAAATGTTACTATAAATTTCTAAACTTAATTTAGGATATTTATCAAACAATAATGAACATATGGTATAATTTAAAAACAATTAATACAATTTTCATGTTTAAACTATTGAACTGTTTGAAGGTATAATACTATTTAACTTTAAATTGGTTTTGTTAATACGTTTTTAGTATTTATAGTCTACACCGCATATATATATATATATATAATATATAAATATAATATATAATATATAAATATATATGTACCACATGTATAAAAAATTATCCTTTATTTCCAATTATTAAATTATGTTTAGTTAAAGAATCTGCTTTTTTTGGTGACTAAATACGTCTTGAAGGTTTATTACTACGACTAAGATTTTTATGCAGTAAAAAATTGTAAAATAACATTTTATTTACCAAAATATTTAACAAAAAAAATGCAAAAATCATTTTTTAAGTCAATATTATTTTATGATATTATTATATTATGATTTTTTTTTAAATTTTCAAATGTGAACGACTGGCGATTAGATCGAAGATTTATATTGGCTGAAACTCTTTTCCACATCACACGATGTTGTTGGAGCATATTTAAAAATTAAATGATGCGATTTGTCCAGTATTTAAAATAATATTAACATATTTTTCTTCCGTTTTATATTCACCGTTTATAATGCTACACATTTTTAGAATATTCTAAAATTATTATTAAATTCTTCTTCTTTAGTATTACGTCCATTTTAGATAGGTAGTATATTTACGACAATTCGATAAATAAACCAATAATTATTAACATTTATTAAATAAATACCATTTAAAATTAACAAGATTCTCAAAAATTTATATACATACAGTTATCTTATATTATATACATTATACTTATTTAACTTTGTCAAAATTGAATTTTTAACCATAGTATCTACATTCATAGGTAACAAAAACATTTAATATTAATAATATTTTTAATAAAATCAGAAATATTTTATTGCTGGGTTTGGATTTGTATATAATTGTATTATATTGTTTGCATTATTTACTGGTTGATATTTGACGGTAATGAATGTTAAATTAGGTTAAAATATAATGTTCCGTGGAGGTTTGATTAAGAATATTAATATTTTTAGAGGTAGATATTTATTATACAGCTTATTAGTACATATTTTTACATTTTACATTTTATTATAGCATATTTTGAAATCATATTTAGTCTTTTAATGGCATAATATTGAACTATTTTGAAATCATATTTAGTCTTTTAATGGCATAATATTGAACTATTTTGTAAACTTATAAGATAAATGAGAGCAAAGACTAAGCCAATAATTTTTATTGAATATTTATCGAGATAATACAATAGTCATAGCCACTTTATTATATTAATTATTAATATATACTACATACATCAGTAAGTCTATAGTCAAAGGTATTGTCCAGATATAGCATTATATAACACACAATATTGGCATCAATAATGCAACAATGCAATTGATTGTAAGGGATGACTGTAGAGTTGTAATATGTATAATTTTTTTAAATTTAAAAAGATTGAAATTCAGTCAAATTAATTTTAAACATATAATGGCTGATATAATGATTATCAACTATTACAAGTTTACATTTATTTAATATTCATATTTTCTTTAATTACTGAGCAGGGTATTTGTGATTTTATCAAAAATTACTAAAAATAATAGTGGAAGAAAGGCAGTTACTATGATACCAGTATACGTAGTACATCTGTATGCCCATGACATTTATTTTGTCATGTGTACACCAATAATATAATTAAATAGATACTTATTGGATAAAATATTATGATTAGAATTTTTATAACTCACCATACTGATAATCTCCAGGTTGGGGTATGCTAGATATCCAAAAATTAGGAGTCTATAACAAAGAAAAATGTGAATAATACAATTTTTATTGTAATTGTAATACAAGAAAGGTTAGTCTACTTGGTAGTTGGTACCTGATTGTTAGTTTGTTTATTATTAAAATTTGTTTTATTATACCTAGTAATTGTTTTTGTGGTTTGCATTGTTAGTATTAGATACTAATTATTTAGTGAGTAGGTATTTGGTAGTTTCTCTGTGGCGAATCTATCTAACTACTTTACATGCAATCCAATCTCGTTAAGAGGTATAATTTTTAAATTTATTTATTTGAGTGTAATTTTCATAAGTACATATACTAAGAAATATGTTCTTACCAAGATAATTTAGCTATATTTTGAAGTAAATAAATATTTAATACTTGGTACAATAGTATAATCAAATGCAGTATCAAATCAGTCATAATAACATAATGTATAAATAAAAGTCTAATAATAATTATTTACAAATATAAATATGATATGTAATATAGATAAGTTTAAAAGATCGACATTTTATAATCAAACAACCCTTGCAATTTTTGTAAGTTTTTTCAATTTCAAAACAAAAATTAAAAATTGTACTCCTATCATTACCTATTCAATGTATTTGTCTCAATGTGCAAATTAGAAGTTGCTGATTCGTTTTTGTTCTATTTATTATAAATAGCACTAATCCTTTTATTGCTTGCAATATAGACATTAAAATTAATAGAAACATTAGAATTGATGATCAACCGAATCTTGTAGAATTCAGCGTTAATCGTGATTATTGGGATTCATGTGTTTTACATAGTATTTTTACTCGACAGTAAAAAATGAAATCGCTTAACCAAAGTTGGGATATACACCGAAGTAATGAGAAGGGTTTATGAGATATTTTTATGATGTTTATTTGAGAAATGGGGGAGTCTGGTTATTTTAATGTAGGTAAGTAAGATTTACTTTTGGTTTGGGAAATGGAGGTGCGGACCGAACGATATCATCTGGAATTTGTCGGCGTAAATGTCGAAAGATCTTATAAACACGACAACCCTTGTAGTTAGCCGGATGATCACCTTGGCATAATGCACACATAGCTGGAGTATTCTCGGGTTTAGTACATTCTGATGAAGCATGATTTTTTCCACAATGCACACAGCGTGATTGGAAAACACAGTCGGGCCACACATGGCCGAAATCTTGACAATTTTCACATTGTTCAACTGCACCTTTTTTGTACGGTTCTTCAAATTCAACATCTATGTTTAGAAGAGTATCGATACTAAATATTTTTTCATTTATATGAGATGGTTCAAGGTCGACGGTAAACAATGGTAGAGAAACATTCGTCTTTTTGTGTTTCATATTAAATACTTGGCGAACAGAAAAACCTAATATCTCCAATTCTTTTTTAATCTTTAGGACATTGGTAACAGGAGGTAGATTTCTCAATATAACCCTGAATGATTTTTGGGTATTTTTGAGTGATTTGTATGACGTGTAATACAGTATATTATTATCATCCAAGTAACGAATAGTCTTCCTGTAAGTTTCTGGTTGAGTCGTTTGTATTTTTAGGTGATTAAATGAAGCAATAAAATTTAAATTGTTAGAAGTGTTAGAACCATCTATTTGTCTTAGTTTGTCAATTAATAGCTGTTCAAACTCCTCACTTTTGACACAGTGGATGAATATTTCAGGAGGTTTTTCAAAGACTTGAGAATTACTAACAGACGATTCGCGTTCATTACTTATCAGAAAATAATTGCTTACATTAGCAATATTATTATTTTTGTTTTTGCAGTTATTCATTTGGATACTAGTGTCTTCAAATAACACGCAGTTCGACGTGTTAGTCATGTTGAAAATGGGTTGATTAGTTTTTCGACTATATGTAGGAATTAAATCAAGTAATTCAAAACTGTTGCGTCCGATCGGATATCTCGGCTGACGAAAAAATTCTTCATTGTGGGTAGGGTTGAATTCCTTGTGTATATCACTTCTATTTCTTTTAAAAACTCTCTAGACAGAAAGATAAGTATTAATAATTGATGTAGGTATGTAACTTTAACCAATCCGCTGCCAGCTACATGTTGGTTATTATCCAAACTAGTTTTCGTTTTTAACGAAAAATGTAATTTAAAAAAATAATGTATGTCTATCGAAAATTTAATATTTTAATATATTAACAACTCTCTTTCGAGAACGTTCTCAACACTTTCGAATCAAGCAAATCTAGAAAAAAAATCTTTTAAGTAGACTTTAATTTGTATTTGTTTTTTTATATCTATATTAATTTTAACTCTATAATTAATTTGTAGTATTGGTTAAAAAAATGTCTATGTAACAAAAGTTTATTTAAGACCTCTCCTTGAAAAATTTTCTAGTCGCTTTGATAATAAATTAACATATAAAATCTTTTATTTTTATTTTTTTGTAAAATTAGAGCCCACAGAATGGATCAACTTTGAGTCACTAATTTCATTAATCCAAATATAATCTATATTAATATACATTATATTAAGTATTTTATTAAATAATAAAGTGTATCTATGTGATTTCCATAGTATGAATATAATGTATAGATATGATCGCGGACTGGCCTGTCGGCCTTATTATATAACTTGGCCTTACAATATTTTTAAGAATACAATATGAAAACATACGAATGTGCATCTTATAATATGATGAATTCCAAACACTGGATAATACACAATGTTTATGCCGAAAATTAATGAAAATTTACATTTTATTTTTGTTATTTGCTTATTCTATTTTCGTTCTGATTAAATCCTTATACGAGCATACCCCACGCCTCACTTTACATAGACCATTAGACCCATAGTTTATGATGGCGAAGGATAATATTATATCGTGTAGATCAAAACAATGAAAAGGATGCTTATTGGTTAATAAGTTAATATACTTGCAAAGTTGCAAAACAAAAAGATCGAATTAGTTATTTTATTTTTATTTAAATAAATTTATTATTATTAGAAGTGTACTTATATTTTATTTTAATTTGATGTGATTATTTATTTAAGAATAATAAATATTTATGGATATATATTAAATATTTTTGGTATGATGTAGTTTTAATTCTTTTCATAAATGTGATTTTTCTGACTGTATACCTGGTAGCCAAATTCCTAATTTATATAGCCTGTAAGTGTTGTATTTAACATGGCCGTTGTCGAGGCCAGTAAAATCACTAAAATGTGTAACCATTATTTTATTATTATCTGACTGATGTAAGGTAATAGTCCACAATTACAGTAGTAACTGGTAAAAAAACGTAATAGTATTTTTATAAAATACTATTTTCGGTAAAAGATGTCCCAAAGTTTTAAAATCGCTGACTGGCCTGTCGCCTACCCAAACCGCCCCTGTAACTCACTTGAAAACGGTAACAGTGCTGTTCGTCATTTGTCACCTTTATCTGTTGACGAGTGATCGAGAAAAAGAAACCATATGAAAATAATAGATTTGCCAGGTACAACGCATTCTCTGAAATATAAAAAATAAAAAATAATATAAAAGGCTTCTTTGGTGATTAGTATTTATCTATTTATTTTTCTAGCCTATTACCTATGGTCACAATTTCTGTATAATACATTATCCAGTTTACCAAATCAGCCCCTGTAAAAATAAATCAGCAGTGCGTACATTTTATATTATATTAATGTATATCAGAATATTCAAACTTTACTTAGTGAGTAGTTACGATCTTTTATTGAAAATTAAGTGACCTATCCATGTCATTAAATACGATGACCTTTATATTTAATATTACATAACAGTATTATGATTATGTGATTGTCTTATGGTTTGAACTTTAAGTTGTTAGAAAAAATATTTTAAAACCGTTTATGACCATTAACTTGGAATAATCTTTTTTACGTGTTATACTATTGTATAACATAAAATATAGAGATAAACTCCTTAATATTTACCAGTAAAAACGGTTGGATGTATGTAATCCAACGTGATATCTCGACGCAGTGCGACGCCGTTGACCGTGTCTTGCATTCGATCCACTAACTTTTCCATCTGAAAACGTCACACATAACAATTCTTCTCGTTAGTGATGATAAAATAAACAAATGATAATAATATGATCTGGCCCAGTCCGCCTACTATTATAAGTTAACCTTCGTTGTAATTATAGTGATAAATAGGTAAGCGACGGTAACAGAAATTACATTTTTGAAAATCATCACGTCTATCATGCATTTGGTCTGATCCATTTCGTTAGATATAAAGCGCAGCGAGACGCTACGTTTGACGTATCTATTGGCTTCATCCATATTATCTTGTAATTTTTTTCTTATGCTGCAAATAAGATTCAAAACCCTGCAATCGTATAATACAATACATTAAAACATGCAATACTTTAAACGGCAAAAAATATAACAGGGAATTAGGGGTTCATACATTTCTAGAATGGTTGAAGTTTCGAATAAGGTAATTCATAATCATCGCATTTTTCAACGATTTATGACACATTTATATGTATTATACCATTATTATTACAATTTATTAATTTTCGACCGTCCAAAAAATATCAAAGATGATATCCAAAAATCTCAAAAAGTTGTAAAGATAAAAATTGCTTAGAAAAAATATAGGAATTCAAATCCTGACTCAAAAAAAGTGGTTATATTTAATAAATTTTTATTTTACTGCCCATGCACGGACAAAAATAGTTAACAATTGGAATTTATCAAAAACATGTGTATTTAATATCCTGTGCGCAGTAAAAAAAAACTCGAATCAAATTAAAGGTCATGCGTTCGAAATATTTCCTACTACCTATAAAATTGAGCATACGGTATAAAAGCTACGTAATGGCTAATTTAAAAGATCAGACTTTTCTGAAAAACAATAGTTAAGTTTTATTGTGTATGATTAATACGATTCAGATTAAATCGTCAAAAATATCTATTCATTGTAGAAATATTAGAACGGTACGGCGGGGTAAAATTTGTGTGCACATAGTATAAACCTATATAATACTATATTATTCAACACTAGTATTATTATTGTGGCTTGTCAAGGGAGAGGAAGATATTGTGTTATGGTGTATTTTGTGTAATAAGAATATATGTTCTTAAAAAATATGTATTATGTATTTTATACATACTCAATATAATATCTAATACCATAGGTAATAGGTTTAAAAAATTGTTCACTTTGAGTGAATTTTAGTAAAAACTACAAAACACCAATTCTAAATTTCTATATAGTATACACCATGTACCAATCAAGGATACGATCATCCACAATATCCTCTCATTTTGCTTACCCGCATCTGTATAAGTACAACAATACAAAAGAAGTAAAATCTAAGTTATATAGTTTATTATATAACTACAGTGTTGGGTATAAGTACCTATTAAGTAAGTTTTAAAAATAAATAAAGATACTTTACTCTTCGCTACTCAAATAACATTTTAATGAAATTACTTAATTTATAATCTAAACAATTAGGTACTAAAATACATCCTCTCTCCCCCCCCCCCGGTTACTCTGGAGTTACGTTAATTCGTTACTACCCAACGCTGTTAAAATTTAAAATATACCTACTATAATACAGGATACATATAGCATTTACGTACCATTTCAATAAGAAGTTGACCATCGTTAATAACCGTTTGAAGATTAATTGAAAGATAATAATATTATGATGTTGATGGGAGCGTGCGCGATGATTGTGTGGTTACACGGATCACGGACGGACAATTGTTGCAGCTTTCATGGGTACAGGAACGAATGATGGCCGAACAGTCGTCGATTGATGGATGTCGTACACCTTGCACACTTACGCAGGCGCTTTCAATCGGCTGCTGGGCTGATCAGACGATAATGAAAGTGAGAGCGCGAGCGCGAAACTCGCGAGTATATAGCGATGGTGGTGTCGTAGGAGAAAGTATTATATTATTATACTCCGATACGAGGGTGGTGGGCAGAGTCTCGTATAAATCGATAATAGCTCAGAGGGTGTGTGGTTACAATAGTAGTGATAGCGTAGTCGGAATTTTTATTGACTCCCTATTCACTTTTGGGTATATACTATATAGTAGCACTCAAATAAAACAGTTGATGATTTAATATGATAATTTTAGAAAACCGAAAAAATAATTTTTTAAGTTCTAAGTGCCTATATTCAATCGATTATTTTTAAACTTGAAACCTTTTCTCCAAACTTCATAGAATTATATACATATATGCTGCATACACATGATGAAATTGTCCTTTTTCTAAAATGGAAAGCGTTTTCTTTATACTTGGTTACTTGGTAAAATAAATACAAATTTCATGAAGTGGATATATTTTTTATGAAACGGAAGTCATTTTTTAATAGTATTATTAGTAACATTTTACCTAATACTTTTAATGCTTTGGTTCATTAAAGTTCATCAGTGCCTAATTTCCAATTTCCTATTATATATAGCATATATAATATATATTTATATATCTATCTATCTGTGTGTGTGTGTGTGTGTGTGTGTGTGTGTGTGTGTAACAAAATAACATGTTTATATGTGTAAATATTTTCAATGTAAATCATCTTGGGAATCACTCATCGTCCGATTCTCATGCGGGTATTCTAAATGAAAGAGTATATAACGGAGCAAATTATAAGTATAGTTTTATAGACTTCCGTCCACAGAATATTGAGCGATAAAACAGTAGGTAATACACAAGTGATGCTATCTGCCCAGGAAAATAAAATTAATTTAATACAAAATATGAAAAAACTTTTTCCCTAGTGAAGTCGGGTTCAATACAACTAGAAAAATTATTAATATTTTTTTAACTTAAATTTTCTAAGTTTATTTAAAAATAATCTGTAAAAAAAATGTTGAGGCAAATGTGTGAGAAGCTCGGTCAACACCCCTTCGCTGCAAGTTATATTTAGAAGCACACAGAGCACAATAGAGAGATAGCAAAATATAATATTATTGCATCTCAACAAAAAATACTTTTATTTGACGTTTTTCTTATGTTTTATTTTTATTATTTCAATTAATTTTTCACTTATGATTCAGAGTATATAAATAAATAATATCGTTGTGACATTTTCGATAATACATGAATCTCATTACCTATTTTATCATCCGATCTCCGATATATTTGTAATTATTTAATACTTTAATAACCCAGGTAGGCTATACTAAGGATATAATCAAAGTCCTGGAATGCTGGTCCTCAACCTGAATTATTTGTATACTATAAATATAGTGATTTTGCGGACAACCAGTTTTTTTAGCAAATCAAAAAAAAAACGGTTGACATGCTGGTGAAATGTTTCAAAAATTAAAAAAATTCAATAACTTCGCTTTTTAGTATAACATAATTTTGCGGATATTTGCGTAATTTTGCGTACTAATTTTGAATTTTTGCGGATTAATTTAAAAAAAAAACACATTTTACTTATTTTAACATTTTGGTAAAAATTATTTTCCCATAATATTACGTTTAGTTAAATTTTAATATGATTTTAAATAGCGTACCCAGATATAAAATAAAAATATTATAATTTGGTAAGTATTCACCAAACAATATTCAAAATGATACAATTTATTCAAACATAAAATAAAATCGAACACCTACAATTCATATTAATGGTACGAATGTAACAGGATTCTCCTTTGACTTAAATAGTTGTATGATACCTTTATCCATAGCAGTGGCTTCCAAACTTTTTCCTATCGCGGGACATTATTATAAGTCACGGCACACTTTGGATAAATATTATCTACTTATCGAATAATACGTAAGTAACATCTGATTTGATAATTAATCATCTCATAATTTTAAAAGAAAAAATGAAAAGTACTTCCCAATTTTGCCTATTATTTATTAACAAATATGATTGGGTGAGCAATCCTTATGCAGTAACATCACTACATCAGATGTAATATCACATATATAGGATTAGTTGAACAAGAACAACTTTTAGAACTTCAATCTGATTGTTCATTGAAATTAAAATTGATTTAATGAACTTAAACTATTCCAGTTTTGGAGTCTTATTAAAACATAGTAATCGATAACTACAGAAATTGCAATAAATATATTATTACCATTTTCTACAACATACCTCTAGGAACTTAGCTTTCCCGCACTAACTAATATTAAAAATAAAAACATGAACTACTTTTATCAGTTAAACAATAAATGCTGGTTTGTTTATCGTCGACCCCTCCTAGAATTGAAATATTATGCAAGGTTTTACACTAGAATTTATAATTATCTTTTTTTTGTAATTTTTAAGTTCATTTTTATATTAATTATATTTAAGTATTTTAAAACAAATTATTATATGTTTTTTTATAAAAAAAGTTCAAGTTATCGCGGCACACCTTTCAAATTTCACGGCACACTCATTGGGAAACACTAATCTATAGTGTTTACTTATGGTAACCAGAGGTACTCTTTTTCGTAGGACAGTACTCTTTTTTGACGTGTGTCCTAGCGTCCTTAACAATAATGTTAAGTACATGATATTGTACTCTTTTTTTAAAATTATTATGGGCTAATACGTGTTTATGCGTTTTTACTGTTTTTTATAATTTGATTATTAATTTATATTTTATGGTTCGACCTAAAGCATTCTTATTGGTTGGTAGCACGATTTAAGATATACTAAATCGTATATATTTAAGTTTTACACTTGGTATTTTTAGCTTTAAAACATAATTTATACTTTAGTTTAAGTTTACTTTAAATTCATCAACATCAAAGTGCAGTGAAAACTTTTTATAACGAATCTGAAGGGACCAAGAGATTTCTTTCGTTATAGTGAGTTTTCGTAATAGAGAGGGCTTAAAAAAAAAACAAAATTGTTGTTAGAAATTACGTCGATAATAAAATGAATATATTCGATATCGATAATAATATTATTACGATATTAATAATAATAGGTTTATTTTGTACATAAGAAAAGTAATAATTTAAAAATAAGTAAAATAGTATTATATAACAGATAGATTTGAATTATATTGTCTCACTTCTAAAAAGCTAAAAGCTTGTGCTAAGAAGTGAGAGTTTCTTATAACATTTAGTATATAAACGATAAACTTAGAATTGTATAACAACATAGTATAAGCTAATTAAATAGGGAAAAAAAATAATAATAAAACAAAAGAATAAAAGAAAGGGAAAGATTTATATTAAGTGTAACATTATCAAACTGGTTAAACCTAATATATAATTTTAATGATTTAATATTATTAAAGTTAAAAAGATTTAAGTTTAATTTACGACACAACAATGTACATTTGTAAATAGGACTTTGAGAGTGAGGTGTTACAGTCTTATACATTCAATAGAATTTAGATTAGAATGACATCAATGATATCTAAAACATATTTTAAGCTTTTAAAATTATAAAATAGTTTTCTGATAGTACATACCAATTTGTCTACATGATAATTCCGTTTTAATTTTTCATCGAATATTAACACTAAATATTTAATATGATTTACTCTTTGAATATGTAGACAATTACATGATACAATTTTATTTTTACAATTTATGAAATGTGGACATATAAAAAGATTATGTACGTTAACTGAATTAGATCTAAGATTAAATAATATATAATTAGATTTTTTTAGGTTTAACTCTAAAAAATTATTATCATACCAACTCTGAACAATATCTAATGAAGGATTTACCTCATCAAATAAGACTTCAATACTTTTATTATTAAAAAGCATAACCGTATCATCGAAAAAACTATAAATATCACCTTTTATAGAAATATTAAGAAGTCCATTAACATAAATATTGAATAATATAGGGCCTAAGACAGAACCCTGCGGAACACTATATTATTTACATTAATAACTCTAACTATTTGAGTTCTATATAACTTAGGTATGACTTTATTAATTTTAAAATATTACTTCTTATCCCAGCATAGTATAATTTCTTAATTAATAGATCAAGATTTAGGGTGTCGAATGCTTTTTTTATATCAAGAAAAACGCCTATTACATAATTACTTTTATCAACATTACCATAAATATAATTAGTAATATGAAATAAAGTGTCATTAGTAGACATTCCCTCCCTAAAACCAAATTGTCTACTAGAAAAAAAATGTTGTTTATTTAAAAAATTAATCAGTCTGGCTTTAATACGTTTTTCTAAAATTTTTGAAATTGAAAGGGTTAATGAAATTGGTCTATAATTTTCAGGTAAGCACCAGATTAAATAATGGGACAACAAGTGCTTTTTTTAAGTTATGAGGAAATATACCTAACTCAATTACTTTATTAAATATTATTGCTAAAGGTTTTGAAATAGTTGTAGAAGTCATTTTTAATACCTTATTTGATAAACTATTTTCATAAAAAGAACAATGATCTTTAATCTTAAGTATATATTTTGCTATTTCATCACAAGTAATAATAGTAAAATATATACTTTCAGAGATAATTATTATAACAACCCTTATTTAGATCTTAAAAATTTACTTTAATATAATTTTTATTTAAAATATTTTCATAGATATTCTTACCCAGTGGCGTAAATTGAGTTCAATTTCCAATTAAATATTTTACTATCAAATATCATAGTACCCTAATTGTTTATTAATAAATGTACTGTATTTTTGGAATTATTTGATGTGTTATTAGTTACATATTCAATTGTTTACCAAAATTTTTTAACATTACCTTTATTATTATTTATTTTGTTATGATAATAAATATTTTTAGCTTTCTTAATCAAAATGTTAAGTAAATTTCTAAATTTGTTATACTTAAAAATTAGTGTAATATTATTTGGATTTTTAATTTTTTGACCATACATTTTTTCTCTGTGTCTGATAGAAACAATGATTCCTTTTGTTATCCATGGTTTTAATTTATAGTTATAAGAATTACATTTTCTAGAAATTATTTTGGTAGAATTAATTATACATAAATCAATTTTGTTCATAATAATAGTGACATCATTATTAATGTCTTTACTAATTAACATATTATCCCAATTTAAATTATTAATACTTAAATTTAATTTATTATAATCAATAATTGGTAAAACTTTATAAGTAGTATTACAATTATTATACTGTAAAAGATTATTAATTAAGTTAATAGATAAGATTATACTAAAATGATCTGTAATTGAAGAAAGAATAACATAAGAATGAATATTAATTGGTAAAATTCTCTTAACGAAGAAATGATCTATGCACGAAGCAGAAGTATTTGATTGTCTCGTTACATTATTAATGCATGAATTAAAACCAAAACCAGCAAAAATATTTAAATAATTAATAACATTTAGATTATTACTTTTTTATTTATATCAATATTAAAATCATCACAATTAATGTGATTTTTAAGTTCAGAATTTTGTGTAAATAATTATTTAATGACGATAAAAAGGCATCACTTGGGTATCTATAACATCCACTAACAATATGCTCTATACCATTAATATCAAAAATCACTTCAATGGAATTAACATGAGGTTAGTACAAACATTTTTAACTGGGTACCTATTCTTAATGAAAAGAGTAACACCATCCGACTTATTATTTACACAGAGAGAATTAAAGGATTAATAACCATTAATAACAAAATGTATTTTATTTAAAAGCCAAGTTTCATATAAAACAATAATATCGAAATTAACTACTGAGGTACTTAATAATACCAACAATTCATCAAAATGGCACTTAATACTACTTATATTCATAGCAAATATGGAAAATTGATTATTGCCTATATTTAATGTATTTAAATCATTAATATTTAATGTTACAATTGAATTAATCTGATTAATATCAGATATACAATATTGAATATCGTTATTCATTAATTTATAGAGTAATTTGCAAAATAAAAAAAAAAAAAAAAATAATAATAATTAATGTATTTTCATGGCTATGTCACCTAATTCTCTAATACGAAATACCTTAGATTGGTCGTCTTTACGTATTAAGATATCGCCTTCATTTATCCAAACATATTAATAACGTTTTTCTCTTGCAGCCTCCTTTGTTTTATACAGTAGATGTCTTCTGACCTTGGTTAAATGGTCATTGATGTGAATTTTCACAGTGTTGGACCAATTTTCATTAATTTGATTGGCAAAAATAGACGATTTTTTTACATTTTGTCACGAGATTAGACTTCATATCTTTATCGCTTAACCATACAAGTATTTTGGAAAATTGATTATTTTTAATAGGAATTCTTATTGCTTTTTCTACTTGAATTTTGACATTAAGTTTGCTACCAATTTCCTCAGCAATCTTAGCACAATCTTCATCTTTGGAAATAGGTATTCCGGGTATTTCGAAATGGTGTTATTAAAGTTATCAAATTTGTTACCCATAAAACTAATGGAACATACCAAACTTTGTAGTGTGATATTATGTTTATTAGTTGATATATCTGATACACAATTAATTTTACAATCCGAGCAAACAAGTTTAGATTTAGTATTTTTTGTCATTTCATTGAATGATGTTTCATTATAGCCCTGACAGTATTAATGAAATTCTTTATTACAATATTAAATAGAGCCGTAGTTATAGGGCTTGACAAAACTGGCCCAGGCAAGAGGCGCAACGAAAAAAAGGCGCAAAATCCAGAATAAAATATACCATATATTATACCAATTATTAATAACATACATTTTATTTATAATATGGGCAAAATAATTATACTAGAATAGCTACGCTATAGTACTTTATTATGGCGTATTGTGTACAAAAATATTACAATTTACAAGTGTTAATAAAATAATAAACATAATGATTTTCAAAATCGATTATTATTGTTAACTCATAGCTGCATGTTTAATTTAAAATTAGGATTCTAAATATTTTATTTTAATATTTTAAAGACCTTCATCAATTTATTCATATTTATGGGAGGTATTAGATAACTACTCCTATTTTAGTATTAAGTCTTTTTGTATCAGTCATGAAAGAAACACGTGTGAAAAAAGTTATAGTAAACTGAAAATTATTAAAATTCTATCTAAGGTCTACAATATCACAAGAAAAATTGACGAATATGAGTATTATATCAATTGAATGTGAATTGGCTTCAAACTTTAATTTTTTTAAATGTTATAGATGAATTTGCTACTACAAAAGCACAAAAAGTGAAATTTTGAAATGTATAAAAGTACAATTATTTTTTAAATTATTATAAAAGGTTACAATAAGTTTGGCAGTGTTTTTTTCTTATTAAATAAAATAATTATTATAATAGCAAATAAAAATAAAATAAAATAACGAATGTCTTTATATATGTAAGTACGTGGGGGGAGGGTAAACAATTTTTAAAAGGGCGGAAATATATTAAATGGCCAGGAGCGTAAATGAACATTGCTACGGCTCTATTTATATGTAGAACCAATGGCGGCGTCAGGAATTTTTCCCAGGGCGGGCCAAAGGAAACAAACATATATTTGGGCAGGCACAGTTGAATGGTAATCGAATAAAGGGGAGAGGGGTTTGACCATGGGCGCAACTAGGGTAAAATGTATGGGAGTGCTAAAACCTATGGTACAACATAAAAGCCCCCCATTATTTATAATAAGCAAAATTATTATAAAAAAAAAAAATTTTAATATAATATCATAACACTCATATATTGTTAAAATAAATTAATTTTTCTGTTATTAGTTAATGCAAACATGTTTAAAATGTTTTCAGTATTTATGTTATTAGTAATTTCTCGTTCAATATAATTTATTGAAGCTAGATTTTTAATACGATTTTGTTGCATGCTTGTTTGAAGCCAATTCTTCACTCTTTGCATTATAAAAAAAGATCTTTCACAAGTAATTGTTAACTGCAAGTATCTAACAGTTATGAATTTATGATAATTTTAAAATGTACAGTTCAAAAAGATCATAACTTACTTAAAAATAATAATAACATTAAAAAGCTACGCGGGGCCCTGGATAATAATCTTACCTTTAAATTTTATAATAGGTCAATTCACTTTAATATCAAAACTAACAGTACAATACTGAAACTGGTGAACGAAAATTTGCCATGTTGTACGTGTGTAAGACGAAGACAATACAGGCGGGTACTATACGCCTTACAGTCTACAGACTATAATAATAAATGTATTTGAAGTTTCCATTTCTAATATTTTGATAAATTATTAATTTTACTGGTCAATACTCGTAAATTATTAATTAATAAATCAGAAATGTTACAAGTATAAAAAACCAGTATAGAAAACTTGGGAGTGCTAATTTTGATATTGGGAGCACTCCCAAGCTCCCTTCTAGTTGCGCCCATGGGTGTGATAGGGGGGGTGGCCTGGCCTGACTCCCTGAGTGTCCTTTTTTGGATTCCTTACCTTTGACCCTATATATATTATAAGTACAGTACTTTTGTTATAAAAATTGTTTATTTCACCTCTTAAGGTTTTTAACCTCCCGCTTCTTGAAAAATGGTGGTTGAGTCACAATCTCAGTGACCAGGAGTTTTGGTGAATGAGTTAGGAAAACCAGACCACGAAATTACTGGTATATGTTCTGTTTACGTAACAGCACTTAAAAATTATAATTTCAATTCTTAAATTTAATCAAAATTTTTAGGCGGGCCATGGCCGCCCTGGCCTTTCATTGGCGCCGCCACTGTAGTAGAACAGTTAAAATAGTCATTTTTAATAATTTTTTCGAAATATTTATTACAATTCATGGCAATTTATGAATATTTCGGTTTGTATATTATTAAACTAGGGTTTTATTAAACATTAATTAGTAACGATAAGAAACACAGATAACCGACGAACCGTAAATATAAACGACCGTACTGTTCAACATAGTTAAACTGAAACATATTAAAAGTAGATAATGAAATAATGTACTCGTTCTTGGATATTTCGGTATTTTTGCCGATTAATTTTATAATTTATAATACTTAACAGGTAAATAGTGTAATGAAACATAAAATATTGTTTCGTTATTGAGAGTGACTAAACGTCATAGAGAATGAATAGACTAATGATGGGTTATAAAGCAAAACAACCAATATTATGTCATGTTTACGTTATATATAGTTTTTCGTTGTAAAGAGTTTCGTCATAAAGAGTTTTTACTGTAATTTCATCATAAAGACACACACTAAATGAGTTGTCATTATCATTTCAAATAATTGGTTTTTATAATTGATAACAATAATAAAATAAATAGAGTAATCAGATGAAAAAAAAACAATTTTTATAGAAGGAGATGACCTATGGAAATATGGGTTACGCATCGGGCAATTACGACAGAGAAGGAGCTAAGTTTTAAAATGTACTTTTTTTAAATTTTTATATCTGGTCACCATAAATATACTATATGCATTGGTTAACATACATATTACAGACTACTGTTGATATAACAAGTATAACCGTTTTAAATGATTTTTAGCTAATTGCTATTAGTTATTAGATATTATATAGTCTTGTTTGCACAGTGGCGTAGCCAGGATTTTTTTGAGGGGGGGGGGGGTTGTAATACAATAAAATAAATTTACAGCCATGATAAAATAATAAAATAATTGAATGATAATGATTATTATCATCAGTGCAGTCGATAACGTAAATATGACATAACAGAATACATTTTACCACGACCAAATGATTGTATTCCTATATATTATTATAAATATTATAATTTTGATAAAAATACTGCCGAGGGGGGGTGTTGACCCCCCTGAATACGCCACTGTGTTTGTAAAAGAATGCAATCATTGAAATCCAAGTTAAAAGTGATAAACATTATGTAATGCTTTATGCTTTATACCTTTTTGTTATTTTAAATAAAATGTATGCAATAATCTAGTATTATAAAATTACATTTTCAAAATATTTAGATTAATTTTAAGCTATTACCTATTTATGCCATGCACATATTCATACTATTATACAATAAGGTAATATTGACTCACAAATTAATAACTATAATATAATATGATACAGTGGCGCAACCAGAATTTTTTTAAAGTGGGGGGGGTCCAAAAATATAATTGTTTTAAATTAACATGCAAATTTAATTATTATTTTATTGTTTGTTTAATTTGAATATTGTAATTATAATGTAAAATTGAATGATAGTTAATTGTAAAAAATAAAGGTAGATATGTACAATGTTGTAGTCGTTGTAGAGTTTATAAAATGAAATCTAAACGATGTTTTGTACTGCTTAAATGATTTATTACTTCCTCAGGTGTTACATTAACTTCGTAGTGGATATTGAGAGCACGCTTCTACAGTACCCATAGTGTTTCTTATTCCTTGAATATTGCAAGCATATGATACGGACAGATTGAGATTTTGGGCACTACAATGTATGTACAATGCACTCGGATATTCTTTTCTAATTAAAGCTGCGACACCACCTAATTTTCCACTTATACTTGCGGCCCCATAGATTTTTTATCTAAATATTTAAGCTTTTTAACTCGGTAATAATATAATTTGCTAAGCTTTGATCACTAACATCATCCACGGGGACAATTTTTAAAAAACTATCACATATTTATTTTTTTCGTTTACGTCATAATATCAAGTACATAAAGCGAATTGTTCAACACCTGATATATCTGCCGTTTCATCGGCTATTATTGAAAAAAACGTATCGTTATTTATTTTTTTACAATTTTTGAAGTAATAATATAACAAATATGAACTATTTCATTTTGAATTTTCCAGCTGATATATTGAGCATTTTTAGAACAATTTTCTCTGGCTAACTTAAAACTTTCATTACCAGATAAAGTAGTAGCCTTAAAAAAAAATCTTAGTAATCACCTAAAATTGCCTTCGTTTTTTAATGGTTCATCTGTATTTAGTGGTTCAGAGTCGCGGTGACCTTTTAGAGCTAAGCCTTGCCTACCACACAAGATTACCGAATTAATCACAGGGATTATTATTTTTCGATTATTTTCTTTCTGGATTTTTTCCGCTTTGTTTAGTTGATGGTAAACAGAATCCACTTTTCCTGTAATAATTGACGAAATTTTTTGAAAATCTATTACACTATTTTAATGGTAGTTAGTTTTTTCGTGCGTAGAAGACTTTTCTAAAGCGTATTTCCATTTGCTAAAACTTCGGTGCAAAGCTGACTTAATAGCTGACTACCTTTTCCACCTCTACATTTGGAAAAAAGCACACAATATTTGCAGTAACCACCGTCTTCTATATTACTATAAGCTAACTAATTCCATTTTTCTAACCATTCAAATTGAAATTTTAATTGTTTTTTGCCATACAGAGTAGAAGGAAATACTGGGTTCTTACCTGGTGACCATAGATTTTCTAGATGTTGAATTTTTCAACATTAGTTAATTTTTTACCAACCAACAGCTTTATATCAAAAACACTATGCACATTTGAAATGTCTAAACCCGATTGTATTTCTGAAGTTTGGATTTCCAGTAGTCCTTCGGGTTCTTCCACCCTAGGGAGCTTAGCCAGTACATTTGATGTTGTAAAATAACTACTTTTGCTTCATTTACTATTTAATTAGTAAAATTAGATTTATATTTATATTATGCCGAAAAAAAAATATGAAAATTACGAATGGTAACGACAACCGATCTGTTAACAGTAAACAAATAATACATGATAGCGAATTGTATCATAGCGATAATGTAGCGATAACACCAATTACTATCTATGAAAGCGTGTGACTGTATCACCATACAATGGTGATATTCAGAACAGTTACGTGATATTGTGGTAATCATCTGCAACGGTGACTTCTCGATCCGAGCTTGCACGTTCTGTATTCTTATCAACTACCTATCATACATTTTTATTATCACAATATCACGAAGCTCAGTACTGAATCGAATCAATTATTCATTTTTGTCAAACATTTTTATTATTTTAGAAAGATATGACACGGTTCAAGGGGGGGGGGTATCCGGACCCCAAGTCCATTAAGACTAATGTTACATTAATAGCAATATCAAAAAGCATATAAATTATACTTAACATAGGCTGACAAATCATCTTCCCTCAGAATCATTTTCGTGTAAAATAATATACCAATATATCATTGAATTCAAATCTAACACATCCATCATAGTGACCTACTACTCGTATTACTCGACACGACGACACCTACTACTAGCACATGCATGCAGCAGAGCGGTACCCACTAGCCCACATTTTCTTTAGTAATTTTAATACACTATCTCGGATGTTAATACAAATAATTATTATTATTAAAAAGGATTAAGGATTAATACTTCCTTTTGTATGACTACCGTCCTGGTGATAATGCTCAATTTGATAACGGCTGACTGACATGGATGCTATCATAAGCAAACCAGGACACTGTTACAAGTACCAAGGCCATAGTTTCTGCCACCACCGAATTCTGACATACAATTACTACAGACCACGGTAGTTGCAGCCCACCACTGGACCGGTTCGCTCGTGGCGCGTCGTTTTCGTCCGTCCCGTTTCTATCCGGTTGCCGTCAGTTCAACGTTCGTCGCCGCTCAGACGCTCAGTCGTTACTCGTCACCCCTATCATGACTCCGGTACCTATAGAAATCATCGATACCAAGATACTAAAGCCGTTTAAATACCCAAGACTTGTGCACGAAGGTTACCTATACCATTTTCACAAAAAATGCAGTCGTCACCTCCGATGGAAATGCAATCGTGTTTATTCGTTTAAGTGTCCGGCGGTGCTCAAGACGAACCTGGATTTGCTAAATCCACGGTGTGTCGCCATCGATCACGAACACGTTCACGGAGACGACTCGATCGCAGTCGAACAATTAAAATTAAAATTGCGCGTACTCCAAACTTCGACCTTAATCAAGTAAGATATTATAAAAAAAAAAATGCACACATACCTACGCACATACTAGGATACGTATATGTATATTTAATTAAATTATTGTACCTCCATAGTAGTGCGTTGGGAGTTCCTTAAGACCATTAATTTCCCCATAATCTTGGTTTATAAGTTATCAATTAAGAATATTGATAATAACGTGCTATGTTATAATAATTTTATGTACTGTTTCCAACATTAAAAGTATTTCACACAATGCAGTATCTATATAATATTATTAATTATCCTGTATTTTTATATTAATTTATTTTTTTTTCATTTGTATTATTTAGGTATTTGATGATTGTTAAATGATTAACCGACAATGACTTTATTTTTACTCCATAAATAATTCATTTCATGATCTTAGCTTAACTATTAGTTCTAATTTAGTTGCCTTTGATTATTGAATTTAATTATTTTAAAACTAATAGTGTATTATAGTTACGTATTGTAAATTGTAATAAAATGATATGTTATCATTTTCAACTACAGTTTATATGTGGAATACCTACTCACTATAGTAGAGATGGACGATACTTCAAATTGTATTCAATATTATTTGAACTAATCAAATATAAAATTGTGTATGATAATCGTTATATTATGTGGGTTTAGTAAGGATTTTCAATTGTTGGTAACTTCAAATATTTCACATACCTATTGTATTTTATATTTAAATTTTTAAACAAAGTCGGTTATAATGCACTTTACCACCCGATGCAAATTTTTTGTTTTTTTACTATATAAGAACAATGGTACAATCAGAATTTGTCAGACTTACTTTCAAAGTTATAGCCTTTAGTAGTTAGCAATTTTGCGTTTTTTACGCGTGAGCGCAACGCTATGTATCACAATTTTTTCTTTTTTTTCTCAAAACTTATGTTTATTAATGAGTATTATTTATTTTTACGCCTATAATGCCCTATATTGCTGTTGTTACTTACTTGTAATTGGCCGTAATTGGGCTGTAAAGACTACCTACAATTCTTAAAAATTCAGTAAATGGATCAATATTTAATGCCTTACATTGTTTTAAAAACATAAATTTTGAAAGGTATCCAGCTATAAATGTTTTTTTTTTTTTATATTGGGGCAGTGAATATTTTGCATGTCACCATAGTCCCTCAATCGTGTTAGTGTGTTGATTTGTATCTGGATCTTTAAAGTTAATTCTGTGATTAACTTTAAAATGCTTATAACCTTTATCATTTAAACAATCATATGCTTAAAAAATATAGTACTTAATATATTAATTTTATATTCATACTTATTTGTAAAATACATACTTTCCAGCAATCAGAAATTATTGTAGTATTTGGTAGAATCCAATCTTTAATAATTTTTAGTAAAATTTCTTTATCCCTTTTTTCAACTGGAACTAAAAAGCATCGATTAGTGCCCCGCTCAATGCCTCCGAATACCCACTGGCCTTCCACATGATGGCCTCTATGGTATTTACGTTTTCCAAATTTGCTTTCATCAATTTCTATCTCAATAAATTCACCTCCGATTTTATTATTATTTAAAAGCATATGGTCAAAAGTAACCTCACGACAATAATTAGCCCAACCATTGTATGTCGACTTATGCTTAGTTCTTCCATAATGAACGTCTGATTGGTTTGTTTTATCTACAGATAAGTTAATAAAATAATTTTGGCAATTGATAAGTGTGAATTTGAAAAAAATGTTTTATTTCTTATAGAAACCTCGTATTCACATCTACTCAACTTCTTATGTCGATCTGTATATTTTTCACGGCATCTAGAAATATATGCAATACATACATAATTACAATAGAAGTTCTTATGGTAAATAGTCCAACTGTATTCTTAGTTTGCATAAAATTTCTTAAAAGTATTATTTCTTATTAGTTATACACTTTATTAAATTGATTAAACTAATAGGTATTCACTTAATATTGCGTTTTATCTTAATATTTTATTCATGTTATCATGCTTGTACATTATCTTAACATTTCATGTATGATGTGCATGTACAATACTGTAGCATTTAATTTATGTTGTTATGCTTTTATATTATTTTAACATTTCATGTAAGATATTATACTTGCACATTATTTTTAATATTTTATGTATATTATTATTTTAACATAAAATAACTACCCATTATATTAATTGCTTCTAGCTTGTATATTGTTTAGTTGTGCTTAAAATAATTGATAACATAATATTTTCTAAAATATTTGAAAATATATATTACCTTATATCACATTTTTTTCTTATAGTAGGTAGTTGTATTTTTGCACGGTTTTCTATTTTAGTTTGATTATTTGTCAATAATGGACTTGGATTATTGTTTAATATTGCTACTTATTATACTAGTATATTTTACTTTGTTTGTTAGCACAAACCATATACGTAAATGTTATATTTTAATTAATTAATGTAAAGGTATATTAGGAATGATATGTGCCTTATCATTTATGATTTGGTGACCTATCATTATTTTTAATTGTTTTAGAATCAATTAATTATACAGGATTCAATTAATTATATATTAATATAGCATTATAGTAACACATTTTTAATTAAAATTACTGCAAAAAAAATTGATATTTGGTAAATTATATGATTTATATTTTACTTAATAAATGTAATTCCTAAACTACTTATACTATCTAGGTATATTAGTATAATACAATATTATCTTCTTCATTAGATGCAGAATTATTATATTCTTTCATGTTTTCCTAATGTATGCTACCTGTCAATAGATATTACATTATTACATACTGTTATAAATGTTATATTTATGTATTATTTAAACAATTTAAATAACTTAGTACATTAAATATTATTTATCTATATACGTATACCTAGATATACTCTTTAAGAAAATAATTATTCCTTTTTAATTTCACAAATGCAAACTGCACAAAATTTAAATATAGTTATTTGAGTAGTTTTAACTCAATATAAAATATAAGTTTAAAATTATAAACAATCATAATAACTATTTTATTTTTTGTAACTTATGGCATTAATATATACATTAAAAAATAATAGTTTTCCTGAGTCGACTATATTCAACATTTATGTGTTTAAAAGTAAAATGTAAGTATTAAATAGTACCCTATGACATTGAATTAGATCTTATTGAATCCATTGATTCAATTTAAAAAAATCTGTTTTAGATTAGATAATCATTTATAGTTCATCCTGAAAAACATTGCTCATATCAAATTAAATAATGCCAGTGAATTTACTTTCCATTAAATGTAAACTACTTATATTTTTAATTCATTAATTTTAACTGCGTTGAATTTTTATATAATTATTTATATTTTTTGACACGACATATAAAATATAATTTTAAACTTATATCCAATTATAATTACTATTTTATTTATTTGGTAATCTTGTATCAAATTTTTAATCCTTTTTTTTCACATTGAAAATAAAATAGTCAAAAATTTTAATTGTCAATAAATTATATTATTTCACGTAGGAAATGCTGAAGTGAACATTTGATAAAAATTCTAAGTATCTACGATTATATGTTTTTTGAATCACAATAAAATAACAAAGATCATTTCGCCAAACAGTTATTTTATGGGTGAATAATTTATAATGTTGTAAACATTTGAACTTCTAACGTACCTAAAAAATTTATTTGACTTCCTAGCACAATTTTTTTTTTTAATGTAGGTTGAAAAACCTTAAAAGATCCATTTATAGACTTTAAACTATAAAAATTATAAAAATGTATGCAATTTTGTCAAAAATAATAACAATAAATAAATTTCTGTAGATTTGCTCTTAATTTATTTTTTTGATAACATATTATGAAGAACTTTATATTAAATGTTTGATCAAATGAAACATTTTTTTTTATTGGCATTTTGAACAAATTACTTAAAAAAAAAAATTTATTTCATAAATTATTTTTTATAAATAGCTCAAAATATTTTAAGTATAATAACACAAATAGAAAAAGAAAATTATGTAATAAACACTTGGTTAAAAGTTGTTAGAGTAATTTATTATTAAATTAGCTATGAACAAATAAAGAAATTAATTTTGTGATAAACTAGGTTTTTACTATTTTTTTTAGATTTTAGTAATTCTGATTGAATTAGATTGTATTGATTTCACAATGATGTTTGTGTATCTGTTTACACAATAAGTAGTCATAAAAAATTTTCAATTTTCAGGGTGGTTTTGTATATCAAATAAGATTTATTTTGTACATTAGAGAAGTAAAAATAGGAACAAAACAAAACTAAAATTAAGGAAAAATTAGGAATTTGTATGCAAATCCAATTTTCAACTTAATCAATTTGTTTTTTAATTGGAGAATAAATCACTATAGATACTTAAAATTTTCACCAATTGTCTATATTATTATTTTCTATCAAAATATTTTAACTGTTTTCGGACTATTTATAGATATTTTAAATTATTTGCTGAATAAAAATGCTTGAAAATGTATTATAAAGTTTCTCATAAATCGCTTATTTACCTATTAAAAAATATTTAAAATGTATCGTTACAATATTTATTTACAAGTGTTTAAATTTAAAATGTTTACAAAAAAAAAAGATTTTCTTTTTACATCTAAGAATTGAAAAATTAACACAAGATTCCTCAAACGTTGTTGTGCTTACAAAAATAAATCAGTTTTCTGGAAAGTCATTTAATTTCATTGATAACTTTGAAAAGTAGTGCGAAAATTTGTTTTTGACACTCCCTCAAAGTAAAAACATATTTTTACTGCCTCAAACGCTGAAGATTAGGTTGAAGGTACTTGAAATGTTCGTCAAATGTTTATATTAACATTATCTATAAACAATTAAATTTTTTAAATATTTCGACTAAACCATTTACGGGCATGATAAATTTTTTATTTTTTTGTTTTACATTTGAATGCTGATTATCTGGAGTTTATTTACGTACGAATAATGCATTCTATTGTATTTTCAATTATTATCGCTAATAATGTTTTCGTTCTGTCAAAAAAACTTGAAATACTTATAATTTTTTATTAGGAAAATTAAAAAAGTTGAGCATATTTCTCAAATGTATACAAGTATACAACGTCTGAAATATAAATATTGACCAATTTATTCTTTGAAGAACAAAAAAAAATTCTAATTTCTATTTTTTTTTACAATAATTTGTAAAATTTTTTACAGTTAAAAATTCATGAAATGTTTAATATTTATAACTAAGGTTCTAAGGTTTAAAAATGTAATACATATTTCTTTGTGTTTTCAACTTATAGGTATTAATAAAAATATCTACTGTAAAGTTAAATTAATTTTTGGTGAGCATCTGAAGTTAAAATTTTACGAAATTTTTCACGCGTAAAATAAAAACTTCTAATAAAACGATTTTATTTTTTATATTAGATATTCAAAAACGAATAGCCACTGAGAGGCACTCGAAATTTTCACCAGACATATTAGTATTTACTTCACATTATAATCTTTTTGGAACTCGCATTAATTTCTTTCAAATTTTCACGATATTGGCTATTTGCCTGTAAAATTAATATTCTTTCTCTAAAGATTTTTGATATTTTGTTGTAAGACAAATTAATTTGATTTTGCTGAAACTACTTTCAAATTTGAACGTAATTACTTAAGTATTTAATCAATAACTAACAATGTTAATTATTTTGTTATGATTTAAAAAAACTATTCGCGGTAACTTACAACTTTTACGTATTTTATATTACTATACTATACGCAATGACATTTTAATGTATTTTTAGATATTATCTGGTTATATATATATTGAACTTCCAAACCCCCCTTATTTACGTGCCTGCTACTAATTATCCTAAACTGACAAATCATCTTTGTTCAGAATAGTTTTTCGTATACAATGATACCTGTCATTGCATTCAAATTTAACACATTCATCATAGTGACCTACTCTCCATCTCTACTATACAGCAAAACGATACCCACTTGCCCACCTTTTATTCGTAATTATCAGGTATAAAGTGTTAGGAGGTTTTCAATAAAAACAGTAAACATAAAAAGTTAGTAATTTAATAGACATAAAAAAAAGTTTTAAAAAAACATTGTAAAATTAATACATTTTTAGCTCAGTCTAGATTCGAAAATATTTAGATAAATTAAATTGTAGATATTTATAGAAACAAAATATTTATTTTTTTCATAAAATATATTGGAAATTATTTTAAAAGATTGTATCATGTAATAATAATTGTATTAATATTATTAATTATTATTTTTTTTTTTAGGAAAAATATCTGTTTTAAATCAAATGATTTGGACAAATTTGATGAAGAAATTCACTCACCTGATAATAAGCTAGTCAGATTTTGTGCTTCTATGAATGAAATTTATATTATTGATCCACTTGATCCCGATCATGAATATGGAAATGCTAAATCGGAAGAAATAATCAAAATTAATAATTCAAAAGATACAAGTTTTAATTTTGAAAATTGTTCGTACACTAGATTACAACAACAAAATAACCAAAAACAAGTAAGATATTTAAATTTAAATTTAATCATTTATTTTTTAAATTGCATGTAATAAATGTATTTTTAATTTTTAAAAATGTAAAAAAAAAATTTAAAAACTTATTCTTGCATTGTTACTATTATTGTTATTCTAAATATCTAAATAATCACATCTATTGTATCTTCTTCTTATTATCATATATATAATAAAACGTGAAAAATAGTTCGTTTACTATATAGAAAATGCGCAGCGGTCGCATAGAAAAAAGCTCTATGTGCATTGTGCGCCATGCGGTCGATTATATTAATTATTATTATTTCTACTAGCGTGATTTTTCGAATATTTTTCACTTTTCACAGGATTTTAACTGGACTTTTCCAGAGTTTTTCCAATCCGTTCTTTTCATATTCGCGTAATGTGCGTCTTTTGAAAGCCGCACGTGTACATGCAGTTTTTCGCCGTTTGCGTTTGTAGCGATCACTGTAACGAATACGACTGCCGACAACGGTCCTCCGGACGTTTTTCTTCGCTTTTTATTTTCTCACATAGGATCACAAACGCCGATCGATGTACGAGATATTTATTCTATTTTTTTGCTTAAATTTACACGTAAAGCACTGATGTTTGAATCGGAGCCCATTTATCAATTATAATCGGGCACGTATACAGGGGGGGGTCAACCCCCCCACCCGGAAATAATTTCGATCAACGAGGAAAAAATTGTTTTATTGTGTTGCGGCACAATTTGTATTTTTAAATTTTGTAAACCCCCCCCTCCCCGAATTTTTTTTTTGTGTACGTGCCTGATTATAATATATCGTATTTATATTGTTTTGTTATTCTCTGTAGCTTTAACGGGTTGTGCTGTATATCATATAAAAGTGTTTCTATTCGTGTACTTGGGTGTATGACAATAATATTTTATGTTTTTGTACACCAAATAATGCAATGTTATTAAAACACTGATACTACTATCAACATTGGGATACTTTTCTTTTTGCAACATTTAACATCATGAAAGGAGATATGTATTAGATTGTTTATTTCAATCATAGTAGTATAATTTATAATATAGAGATAGACAATAAGAACAGACAAATACCAACATTAAATAATATGTAACATTTTCCTGTGGTAAGATTTTTGTTAGGTAAATTAATTAGGCTTTTGGAGTGTAATAGTTATCCAACACTCAACTAATAAAAATCAATATATAAACGTTATAATGTATTTTTGTTAATAATATGTAATATTAAACAATTAATAGTATTCATTAGCCACCACGTGTTTGTAAAACTTTGCTCAAGAGTAAATAAATTATTTAATAATTAATAATCATCAATAAGTTTTAATTTATGGCCTGAATTGTTTATAATATATTATATTTAATATTTGAGTATAATTCTACAGGTTTATTAAATTTAAATAATTATATTCTTATATTGTTGAAAAAATAGGTACCTACCTAATGAAACACAATATATGTATTAATATTTAAATCTTTGAATGAATTTGATACATTCAAATAGTATATAATATTATAATATATTAGTCATATTATGAAATATGTATGTAATAATGCACATAAATCGGTAATTGTTGACATATACATTAAAAAGACAATTAATAAGAATATCCTAGTTTCATTACACACAATTCAACGAATCGCATAAGTGAAACAGTTCTGGATGCAAAATTCGTCACGGCTCAGAAACGGTTTAAGTGCTCGAGATTCAGCACTGTAAATGCATTCACACTCAACTATCAAATATCATAATATTATATGTACGATATGTTAAATAATCTAACAGGTCTTTATATAGGAACTTTATACTATTCGAAGTTCGAGTTTACACAAATTTTGATTTCACTTGCTACACGTACACAGGGCCGGCGCTACAAATTTCGGAGCTCCGTGCAAAATAGTTGAAATAAAATAATACATAACGATTAATTTTTAATATTTACTCTTTATTTTTAGTTATATATATAAAATAAATGTATACAATAAAATAATATATTATATTATTTATTATTGATTATATATTTTAGAACGATTTTTTTTTTTAATTTTCGTTTGCAAAATCATTTATAAGTGTGTCATAATTGATAGTTTCAGCTATATCTTTTTCAATGGATATTGTTGAAAGTCCAGTTAGTCTTGTTTGTGGCATAGTGCTTCTTAGATAGTTCTTCATTAATTTCGTGGTCTACACGACGCACGGCGACTTTTTATATAATTCGATCTATTTTTATTATATTATTTTGTGTACGTTGTCGGAGTACGTCGGCCGACGATTCGGACCGACCACGTTGACAAATGACAATAGAGATCGATTATAATAATTATGTTTTTTAGTATGTCTTATGCCTATCAGTGGTCTAGTAGTCTGTCTGCACCCTTTTGCCGAGTTGAGCCGGGCGTACAGAATGATTATAAATATACTATTATTATTTTAATTTAATTTAATTGTTTTATTCTTTTAAAATATTCTGACATAAAATGAAGGTGACCACTCTCCCATCAATATTATATATTAATAAGTGTCATAAACACATAAATACACTCCAGATTACATACAAAAATATAATAAGAATGTTTACTTTTTAAATAATTTAAAATGCAATACATTTATTTACTGTTGTATAAATTAAATAAATAAAATCATAATATTAATAATAAAAAAGTTATTTACCTATAGTGACTGCCAGTTGTATAAATATTAAAAATATTAATATATTATAATATTATTCGCGTGTCTCTACACTTGTAATGCGTGTGCGCAAATGACAGATAAATCATAAATTCATAAATGAAACAATATCAGTAGACACAAGTAAGTAATGAGATCAAAATAATATTATCAACATGACAACATTCAACATAATCTATTTATACTCTTCAGTTAATCAATGCATGTACAGCCGACACCACGAAAATACCCATAATTATTTTTTATCAACAATAATAGCTATAACTATAAATACAATAATAATAATATTATTAAAAGCATATTAATAAGTTATTATGTCAATCACCAGTACAGTATTAATAAAAATATAGCACACAAGTACTGTTCTCTAAGATATCACCTAACTATTATTTCAACTGTAGTTTAAAATATAATATTTTCATTAATAATGTAATATTTTCTAAATTATAATATTTATTCAGTAATGATTTGTTTTCTGCGGGGCCCCAAATTTGTGCAGGGCCCTGTGCAGGTGCACCGGTTGCACTGCCATTGCGCCGGCCCTGCACGTACACCATCCGTGATCCAACATAGTCGAATTGCCTATCTGGGAGGTTTAATTTCGTTTAAATGAATTTTTCCTGATGATATCTGACAACTTAATTTAAGTTTTAACATGTAATTCAACTAACTTTTATATATAAATAATAATAATAACTGATTAGCGTAATAAATGAAAAAGACACTAAGTTAATCGGGAACGATTATATGCTTCTAAATCCATTACTTATTAAATAATTATAACTTGGTGATATTACCTCTCTGATTCCTGTATCGACTTGCTTGTTGAAATCGCAGTTCAAGATGTAACGTGAGGTGATTGATTTATATATTAAAATAATTAGACCTTTTTTCTTTGATTAATTATGGTTATTTTATTTAACTATTTTTTTGTTTAACACAATTTAATATACGTACTTTAATTTATTATAAACGTTTATAACTAATAATTTATTATTATGTCTTATTGCATGAACGATCTGCGTAGTCTCTTACACTCGCCTTTGATAACGCGCAGACTGGAAACCTTATATAATATAATGTGTGTGTGTGTACAATATCTTATCGTTTATGGCTAATAGTTGTTATAATTTTAAATTTAAAAAAGATATGATGGCTTATGCGCACATCATTACATTAGTTATAGAAAAACTGTTAACTCACAAATACGGTAATTGACTTAATCACATTTTTAGTGACCAATTTCTTCTAGACCATTCCCTATCGATTTTTCGGTGAAACGATTTTCACTCAACCACCTCGAAGGTGGTTTCTATACACCGGAAACGAGTTTCATTATAAAAGTGATAAAATTTTAACAATTTCATTAAATTGCTTGTATTTTGAATTAGAGAATTTAATAAATTAATATTTTATTTGTTTCACAACTTTAAATAATGTCAGCATAGGACTGTCTACATGTATGTTAGGAATTTTTTTATTTTATAATTTTTACACATGATTGTCCAACTTTGCTGAAATTGCATGTAGTTTCTTCTGATATAGATTGTGTGATGCACTATTGTGTGTTTTAGTAGACCTGAAATTAGAACAAGTATAAAATTACATAATATATAATAAATCATTCTGTCATGGTTTTAAATTCTTTAATTTCTCAAATATTTATTCATTAAAATATTAAAATGTAAATAATATTATGTAATATATTGTTATTGTAAAATAAAAATGTGGCAATCCACATTATTTAAGTATAAAAAATCTCCATTACAAAATTTAGAACTACATAATAACATTGTAATTAATCACTTGATAAATTTATTCATTTTACCTCAAAGTATTTATTTCTCCAAGTAATATATAAAACTATTACATGCATACACTCATGATGATTATTTAAGTGTGCCTGATTTTTTTCATGTATACAAAATATAAAATAATTAACTGCAAGTATACATAATATAAGTATCCATAAAATTAATTAATCTAGAGAAATTGCTTGAAAATATCTATTTTCAATCTCATAAAATCAGTACAATCTTATTAAATTTAATCCTAAAGTATTTAATATTAAAGAAGTAAGAGCCTATTATGACTTATTTAGTAAGTTAAATAAATTCCTTTGTAAATCTTGACATGCATTTTACCAACAATTACAAATAATATATTAAATAAAACTTAAATTAATAAATTCAACTTACTTAAGTCATGGTAAAAAAATATTGAACATACTTAATCAAATTAGAGATGCATTTTACAGTTTTACAAAATACAATTTATTATTAATAATTCACGATTACTTTTATAAAATATAATATGTATTTAAAACTATCAATTTAAATTGTTAAAAAAAAAAGCAATTGATGATATTGGGTGGTTTTTTCTTTATTTATGTATATATATATTATTGATCTAGAATTATATACTAAAACTGTTTTTTAGATTATAATTGAAAATGGCATAACGGACAATCATACAAACTATTCTTCGCTAAAAAAATGTATTCAAAAGCGTCGAGGAAGACCACCAAAAAAAAAAAATATGATTGTCAGTGAGAAGAAGGAAAACGATACACAAAATAATGAAATTACTTTACTTACAAATACACATAAGGAAACAAATATTTTGACTACAGACACACCCAAAGAAATAAATAATTTGACTACTAATACTCGAAAAGTCAAAAATTCTTTGATTAATGATGTGCACAAAAATAAAAATACTTTGAGAAATAAAAAAAATAAAAATACATATATTTTGACTAAAAATAATCGCAAAGGAAAAAAATCTTTGGTTAGTGGTATAAAAAATGAAAAAAATATATCAACTGCTAACAGTAACACATCCAAAAGATCTTTAACTACAAATATACACACACAAAAGAATATTATAACTACTCGTAAACAAAAAAATAAAAATTCATTAATCACAAATGTTAACGGAATAACAATTTCTTCAAAAGTAAAAAAATACACTTCAAAATTTACAAACCAAAAGTCAAATACAAATAAAAATTCACCTATAATTATAAGTACATCTACTATTACAAGTACATCTACAACTTTAACATCTCCAATTAAAAGTATACCTAAAATAGAAGGTGCGCCTACAGCTCTAAAAACTACAATTATATGTACTCCTACAATTGTAAGTACACCTACAGTTACAAGTACTCCTATAATTGAAAGTTTACCTACTATAAAAATGGCACATACAATTGAAAGATGTATGAATAAGAGTATTGATTATGAGGATAATATAGTTATTATTAGTGACAACGAAGATGATGATTCTAATTTTAATTTTTTTGAAGTTGATAATGAAGAGGTTAATAATAAAATCAATGAAATTGATTTAAAGGATTATGATTTTATGATACTTACGGATCTTAAAAAAAATTTGCCTACAATTGAAAGTACATCTAGAATTATAAATACTCCTACAATTGAAAATACATTTACAATTGTAAGCACACCCACAGTTGCTCCTACAATTAAAAGTACGTCTATAATTACAAGTACTCCTATAATTGAAAGTACATTTTCAATTGAAAGTACACCTACAGTTACAAGTACTCCTATAATTAGAAGTTTACCTTCAATAAAAATGACAGATACAATTGAAAGATATAATATGAACATCAAGAATATTGATTATGAGGATGATATAATTTTTATTAGTGACGACGAAGATGATGATTCTATTTTAAATTTTTTTGAAGTTAATGATGATGAAGAGAATAATAACGAAATTGATGAAATTAATGAAATTGATTTAAAGGATTATGAAATTATGATATTCACGGATCTTAAAAAATATTGGCCTACAATTTTAAATAAAATGAGTGATCCTTTGACAGGAATTAAGGTAATATAGTTTTTAGTTTTTTACATTTAAAAAATACTTAATTATTACTATTAATTGATTTTGTAGGTATTTGAAAGTATTTTATTAAATAAATTATTATTACGGATGATTCGAGGAAATATTAAAACTAAAAAAAAATTAGAACATTTATATACATCTATCAATTATTGGAAAACAAAGTATGACTGTTTGTCACATCAAATAAAGACATTAGTAAATAGTACAAAAAGTGATAAAAATACAAGACTTATAAATATTCAAGATAAAAATGTAAAGGTAAATTTGAATATTCTTTATTTTAATGCTTAATAAACAAATATTTATATCTTAACCAGCATTATTATTATAGCTTTTCCGCCTGTATATTTTTTACTTATTATTACATATTATTTTATTTATTGTATGTGATTCTGCTTTGATCTTATTCTTATTTTTGTCATTTTTTATGATGAGAACCATTTACCATATTTTTTCTGTAAAATTGATATTGTAGTTCTGAATTTTTCACCTGCTTGATCTTTCTCTTTTTTTTTTACTAAGCCAACTTATATTTTAGATAATAATAATTTTTATTTTATTTTATTATAATAATTTAGTGTACTATTTAAAGTGAATATCAATTATTCATATAATTTTACTAGTTAATTATTCTTTTCAATTTAATGTTATACTTAAAATGTTTTAACTGTATTTTAGGACACAACATTATGTTCAAATATTGGAGTTGATAAGCAAGCAAATAATATTGATATAAAGAAAAAAGGTTAACCAAACTATCTTGCACAAACAATAATTCAAAATCACATAGGGTTAAGAAAAAACTAAAAATACATTAATCTTAATTTTTTGTTTCAGTTACCACAGAATTAAAAAGTGATATTACACCAGACAATTTGAAAACTTCAAAATTATACCAACAATCTTTAAAGAGTAAAAACAAATACCTATCTGAATCTGCTTCCGATATTATGACAAGTAAATCTGAAGAAATAAAAACGAATATATCTTCTTATCTTCTATGTATTCCAAGCGATTTAACTATTACTGAACAAAATAATTTAACTCAATCTGACTCTCTTATTAAGATTAATCAATCTAAAGATAATGAATCAAATGAACTTTTTACTCCAGTGTCTGATGTTACAAAAGCTTTAGAATTAAGCCCGAAATCGTTAAAAAGAAAAATATCTAATTTGATTAAAAATAACACGAGTATTGAGATAATTAAACCTAAATTTGTAAATAAATAATAATAACAATTTGTTTTTTGTATAGGTAAGCATACATTTCTTTCTTTATGGTATACCCCGGTATCCGGTATTCCAAATTATCTTTTAGAACTTTTTTTTTCGTAATTATTTAATTATTTATTGTTTTTACGTATTTTATAATAATTTATATAGATATCATTATTTAATATTATTATATACTATTATACGTATTGACAATTTCATAATATATTAGTATATATATATATATTATGTATATAAATACAAATATATATGTATACATAGCATGGAAACCCAATATTATTATAGGTATAGATATGAATTATTATGTAGATAATATACTAATATATAATATAATATGTTGTAGCATTTAATTCACTAACATAGATACTGGAGTGACACACGATTCCATACAATATATTTTTTACTTGACCAGAATATAAAACGATTCCATAGGAAAAAAGCTATGACGTTACCAATTATGGAAAAAAAAAATAATAAACATATATAATTATAATGTTAGTTAATATTTATAAAATTGTATTGTACTGTTGTAATAAAAATAAACGAATTAGTTAATACATCTCATAAAATAAATAATTAAAAATAAAGTTTATACAAAATGTGATAAGAAGTTGATTTCAATTTTTTTAATTTATATATGATAAAGGTCAAAAGGTAAATAACAATAATAATATATTAGAAATGATTATTTGTTTTCTAACGCTAAAATAAAATAAGATAAATGTAACACAAAATAGTAAAAGTTAGTGAAAATTGAATAACTGAATTAAATTAAAGTTCATTGCTATCTTTTTTCTTGATATATAGGACTTTGGACCTACTTCTGATAAAAATACTGTAAATAATTCAGATAGAAATGCTTGAATATGGAGTAAAACCATTCGATGTCTAAAATGGTTTTTAAAATGCAATAGGCAACAGTGCAACATCATAGCATACGAGGACGTGCAGGCATCGCACACAGACCTCAATACAGTAACATTATGTTTAAAACGTAATTAACATGTTTTCGGCTATAGCAACTGTGTTATACACTATTCCTTGCGATCGTTTTATGTTCAGCCTTTAAAGGACCATTAAATTTATATAATATATTAAATAGTTTATATTATGATGAAAAAAATTATCTTCTAAAAATCGTATGTGTGTACGTTAATTACGGTAATTTTTAAATATTATGCGTGACGTTACGGATTTGTTTGCCGTGGCTGCAGTAGTGCAGTCCTACATAATAGTATAATAACTCTGATAATATTACACAGTACACAGTAATACTTATTCAATTTTACTTCACATAATTGCTAATGAGCTTATTTTTTAAAATTTTAACCTAATTAAATATTTTTAAAAGTAACTCTTAATTTTTCTTTTTGTATAATTATATTACATATTTTGTTTTAATATTAATAAAATAATAACAATTGTATAATAAATTTTAATACTCTGTTGTCATATAAGAGATTTTATATAGATGTTTATTTTTCATAACAATATAGTCTTATCGTTGTATTAAATACATAAATATCTTTATGATTATAATAATTCTTTATGAGAAAATCTAAAAAAAAATTAATTTTCCCCAAACCATTTTTTTTAAACTATTGTCTTTGAAATTGCACCCAAACACTGAACCCAACATTTTGGTGGCTGTATGTTACAAAATTAAAATTTAATTAATCTAATATAATAGAACACAACATTTTTTTTGATAATGTAAGTGCAGTGTACTAAATAAGAGTTGTATTTTTATAATGAACTATAAAGATTATAATATAATATCATAATATGCCACAACGGATAAACATAAAACTATACCTATATATTATATACTATGATTCAAGATTAAACCAAAATGTGATATAATTATACAATTTGAAAGATTAAATGTGTATAATTATATTTTTGTTATAACTTATAATATTATTAATGTTAAACTTACCTATAGTAGGTATATAGCTTTAATTATATACCTGTTAATATTTATAATTAATAATAATAAATATATTTTTATGAATTTTATTTTTATTTTTTTATACTAACTACTAACTAGTGATTATTATCTATTGTTTGCAATATATATATTAAATTTGTTTTAAAAAAGAAAATGTAAGTAAAGTATAGCTAAAACTATGCATACTACGGTTCACATATTATATAGTTTAATATTTTAAAGCAGTCTTGCGCCGATTGAATAAAATATAATAGGTTTAGAATGTTTTATAATGGTGTGTGCATCAACGTATTATCAATTATGTGTTGAAATGTAATTTTATTTAATTAACAAAAAATAAAATAAATATTTTACACGGAACAAATTACAAAACTTCAAAAAAAAAAAAATCATCAAATATTATTCAAAATCTATTAAAAGGAAACAATGATATTATTACCATTAAAGTAGGTAAAGAATTTAAATATAGTTAAGCAAAAAAAAATATTAATACAAATAACACAAATAAACTGAATATTTTGGCTTACATTAAATTAAATTCAAGATTGAAAAAATCCATTTTTTTTTAGAACAATACAAGTCAAAGTATTTATTCATTAAAAACATTGTTTCTTTTTTTTAATTTATTACAATGCTTTGTTTCAAGTGTAATAAAATTTAAGTACATTATAAAGACGTAACATCATTCTTTTATTATCTATATCTTAGTTTCTACTTGTAACTTCAAACAAATTTTCATAGAAAAAAATACCAATACAATTTTACGTTTTTTTTTTTTTTTTAAACATTTTAAACTGTGACGTCCAACGCAAATCACACACACACACACACACACATATACTCATTATCCATAGAAGGCCTAATTATAGATATATTGCGAGCGATAAGGCGACTTATCACATGAACCTCGAGTCTATGACCTCACCGCCTGGGTAAACATTGCACCCACGCACCACTCCTAGTACCCATGGGTTAGATGTAAAGGTCTCCCCGCACAGACGATCGCCAATTAATTACCTAATTAGGTCACTGGAACGTATAGACCACGTAACATCAATATTCTTATTATTATAATTAATTATCTGCACGTGTGTGACCCCCTCTGTCGCCTGTTTGTTCGTGACAACCACATATCATGGTATGGGCCGACAACGCAAAGGCACGGCACTCTTTTTTCTCCTGCCTTCATAAGATGAACTACTGTGAGTAGAAGCCGTTTTGCTGGTGCGCCGAGGGACGACACGTCTTCACACTCCGTATTGGTATTTGGTAATGTTCGTGGTTAACCCCATCATTTTTTTTTAATATACAATAATATATCACCGTGGCCGGTACTTTGCATGTTTTTATAATTATTAATTATTCTTATTTAAAAGGTATGAATTATCATTATTATATTATTATTATTCTATTCTGACCGAGTTTTGTGCCAGGTGGCTTTCTCGGCACCAACTTGCGCTTTTAAGCAAATACGCAAATAAATTTCAAATAGTTTATTTCTCTCAAATTGATGTTTTTTTATTATATTATCGACTATACGTATATCACTGTCCAAATGTCACTACAACCCGTATCTATTATTTAACAATAAAAAAGAAAAATCCACAGTACTCCGGCTTTCGGGCCTCGGTTTGTGGTTGGCGACCGTACAATCCTATTCGAGGCGGCCATATGACTCTCGACGGGGAACAAAATTGAGTCGAATCGTCACAAAACGTTTACTTATATAATATTTTTTTTAAGCAAAATCACTTGTTTAAAACACATTCCAATCTTGGTATTAATAGTATGTATATTGTACATGCATCTATTTTTATTTTATTAAGAAACTCTTATAGTTATTCGATTAATTAAATTCCCATTATATAAACAATTACATTAATTATTTTTTAAATTATGGTTATAATTTTTATAAAATTTAGTGAACAGATGTAAACATCGAACGTTTTAAATTAAAAAAAAATATATTTTATTTTATTACCAATTAAAATATGCCACACTTCAATAAAGATAGTCATTAATCAAGAGTTTATTGAAACTACCACGAGTTAATACACAAATAAAAATATTATTAATTCAATTTCTTATTTCTTAACAATTTCAACATTATTATATCATATTCATTTTTAAGCTAAATTTAGAAATTTATTGTATCTATGTACTAAACGGATAATATGCACTTATTTATCTATTCGACTTCACCTACATTATGCGATATCCGAAAACCTTACGCAAGTAACATATTAGATTTTTGAGTGGTTGGAATCGTTGAAGATGAAAGAGCTGGCCTTACAGTATAGTTGCTTGCAAAGTTGGGCAAAATATTATCTAGATTATTCGAATGATTTTTTTTTTATAATTATTGGAATAAAAATGTAATTGAATAATTTTCAAACATAATGCTAATACAAAATACAAATATATTCGAATTCTTTACACTAGTTTCTTCTTTAAATAGTTCTATTTCTTTTTCATTTATAGTATAATTTCCATTTATTTCAAATAAAAGAAGATTTATAATTGTTAACTTAAAATACAATGCTAACTATTGTTTTTTAATATGTAAATGTTTTAATTACCAAAACACTTACCATATGTTAACTAAGATAAAATTTATGACAATTATTCGAATAATCATACTTGAAAATTATTTGAGTAATTTTTTTAATGGAATAAAATTGTTTTTGAATTATTCGAATAATTGTAAAATAATCATTCGAATAATTTTGTTATTCGAATAAAATATTATCTATAACATTTTACTTAGATGATTATTTATCTAAGTAAAATTTTATTCGAATGATGCCCACTCTAGTTGCTTGTTTAAGTGAAATACTCAAATGGAATATCTTACTATTAAAAGCTTAAAGTGATTTATCAGAACTAACTAAAAATTCACTTTTATGTAATCAAAAATTAAGGACGAAAATATGTGATTTGAAATTTTCGTTCAAAAAAGTAGGAATACGAGCAAAAGAGTTGTATTTTATCGATCGATCTTGTTTTTATTGATGGATCGAAATAATAATATAAATAATACATTGGATTTATAACTAAAAATAATTTGAAAAAATCTAAAAGTTTACTGTATATATTCATGAATTATTTATTGGTACATAATATATTTATTAAAGAGCAAGCGTGATAAAGTAGTCTCAAGAAATACTAATACACTACAATACTATAGGTACATAATATTCATGTTGAATATATTTATATGAATAATTCAATAATATTTATTTTTATACAAGCGTAATGTTGTATTTATATTTAATAAATGGTAGAACTCCATCTCTCTTATGTAAGCAAAATTATATGGTTCTTTCTCTTCATGGTATCAAATTTCTGTTTAATTCAAATAAATAGTGACATATATTTTCGTTTTGAAGGAATTATAAATATAGATATAGAATATAGATTGATTCAGTTCCATTGTTTTGTGTCTGTAGTTAGTAAAAATCAAAAGCGAAATTGAATGCATGACAATCTATAATTACTTTCATACATTTTGAATAGTTCTTATTTAATTATTTTTCGGTATGGTTACTAAACACTATTCAATATACATATTATACTTATTTTGTAATCGTTGGATGGTAATTTTCAATTTTTGATTCGTGTGTACTTTTTTTGTGGTTTATTAATATTATATGTATGTATGAAATACATACTTACTATTAATTTGAATTAGAATTTTCTTTTAGGATTTGTATTTCTTAGTCATTAATTGAACTAAATTTATAAAAGGAAATGTTTATGGCATAATTTTAGTTTTGTTGTTTAGTATCTTCTATCTACGAAATCGTTACTATTATGCATCAGTTTTCATATAATATATAGTTATACACATTTTTTGTAATGCATTTGTAAAATAATCGTTTGTATTTGATATCTATTTTATTTATTCTGTGGTTTTTCATCAAAACTATTATTAATAGTATTGGTACATTTTCATAATACATTTTACATATAGGTATCCTTTCAATAATTATAACAACTATCACACAAAAACATCGTATTAACAGTACGTTTTTTTATACATCATTTTAAAGTATAAATTATTATAAAGCATTCAGGAAGAATAAATAATAATTATGACGTGTGTCGGATACGATTATAAAATAAGAGGAAAAACAATTAAAAATCTATCAAAATATAATAAACCATTTGATTATTATTAGAGGCGACAACCGTGAAAATTTTTGATGTACCTACATCAACAATTTATATGGATTAATACAAACGTCAATATTGGTTATTGCGTTGACATTTTGTCCGTTTTGACATTTTCATTTTCATTTATTTTTAAATTGGATTTATAGTTTATCGTTTCCTCATAACAGTCGGCTCTGTATATGTAAGACCTCGTTAAACCTGGTCAAAAAGCTCCAGAAAAACCAAAAAATAATTTATAAAAAACATCAAAAGTTGTAGTATTCGTGCTATTTTCTGCAACGAGTATGTGGTGTGTGGTTCAAAGGACAAACCGTGATATGTCGGAGGTTACTTATCTACTATAATAATCTTGTTAGTAAATAATATTGTTAACGTTTTGAAGTTTATTAGAATTTATTTTTCTAAGTAACTACACGCTTACACCTATGTAAGTATACCTATAATTATATTTATTCATTGTTTAAATACAATATGTTATACCTAGTAGTCTGATGAGATACTTACTATAACTATATAGTACGTTTGAAAGTACCAATAATGTTAATCACTTGTTTATTTATTATTATAATTTATAGTATTGTAAAAATACCTGGGTGTGCTGCTATTGGGTGATCGAACTCATATGAAAAAGGGTTTCTTATGAAATATTTTCCAAAAGAACTGGCTAGAAAGAAATTGTGGCTATCAAAAATGAAGAGAGATAATTGGGTTCCAAATAATTACTCATGCCTTTGTGAAGTACGTGGTGGATAAAATATTTATCTCTATTGTATTTACTTTTTATTGGATTCAGTTTAAAATTGTATTACTTGATATTAGATATTTTATTGATTAATTTGTTCAAAGTGGTTCTATATTATCAACTACATCAATATTAGATCTTCAAAATATTTATTTAAATGAAAAAGGATTTCACTTTCTACTTAAATCTAGATTTGCTCAAGATTGCTTAGAAAATCTTTTCAGTGTTTTAAGAGTTAAAAATATTATTCCTAATGCCTTGCAATTCAAAAATGATTTAAAGTTAATATCTGTATCTATGTATCTTAAAAATGTGTCTAGAGGTAGCTATGATGAAGATGATTGACACATTTTATCAGGATTTATAGATGTTTTAGATAATTCAAGCACAAATACAACTTTAAAAGAAGTTCAGCTACTTCTAGAAATAGATCAACCTGATATGAATTTGTGCAATGGTGAGTTAAATTCATTGTATAATGTTTGTAGTTATATTATACATAGCATAAAACAAAAGTTAAAACTTTGTAGCTTTTGCTTATCAAGTAGAGGTTCTAATATAAGTATAAACGCTGCATTTTCCAAACTCACCAAATGAAAAAGATTTAAAAAAGATGTCTATTTTTTTGTAATGAAATCACATTTAATCTGTTTTTGAATTATGAAGGTATTTTCAGAAAATACTATTTTATTATTAAAGATCAAAATTGTGATATCAAGCAATTTTTAATTAGTAAAATGAAATAAATTGTTAATGTTCACATTCTAAACTGTCATAAGCTACTTAATTTCATAATAAATAGATATGTTTTATTTCATTTTAAGATTGCTGGAAAAAACAAAATTAAATTAGCTAACAAATATGGAAGTAAATCTGTTGCTAATCATTTGTGATTAAGTCAAGCTTTAATTAATTATTTTTGCTTCATTATTCTACTTTAATATTCTGCTTTAATTTTTAATTTTTTTATGTATAAAATTTAAATTTATACAGCTTTTTAATGAAATTGAGTATGCAGCCTTACTTTTTAATTTTATATTTTATGTATATCATTTACTTTATTTTATATTCTCATTTAAAACATGATATTCTATACTGCTTATAATAATTTATATATTTTCATTTTGTAAAATAATTATGCATTCTTAATAATAATAATCATGCTTACAAAAAATATATCTACTTTTCAGGCTTCCATTTTGCAATTGTATTTAAATGCTTTAACATCATTATGCATGGGTATAAGCACAATTTACAAAATGAGTGAAGAAGCCACCCACTGATGACACTTCGTCTTTTATTTTACATACGTATATGTTATTTTAACTTATACAAATATTTTTTTTTTTTTTTTTTTTTTTTTTTTTTTTTTTTTTTTTTTTAAGGGTTTAGTAGGTCTCTGCACCATTTACGCTTGAGACGCCGAGGAGGGTTACCAGGGATGGTTAATACACCTAGATTTTTTATGAGTGGGTTTGGATGTGAGTTAAGGCGTAGGTGGAACCGTTTGTAGTAATTTTTTGCCTCTTCCTGGATTGTTTTCATATGCAGGTCTTTATGAAGTGTGTGATTTGACACATATGGTGGTGAATTGGTTATTTTCCTTAACGCTATATTTTGGAACCTTTGGATTTTATCTAGATTAGAATTTTTCGCATTGCCCCATAGCTGTAGGCCGTAAGTCCAAATTGGCTTTAAGAGAGATTTATAAAGAAGTAATTTAATATTTAATTTTGAATGTTTGTTGTTGACAATTAGGGTTTTGAGCATACGTAATCGGGAGTTTAATTGTAATCTTTTGGCTTTGATATGGTGAGCCCATGTAAGACGGCGGTCGAGAGTTAGTCCGAGATATTTAACATTTGGGGATGGGGGAATCTGAGTACCAAAAAGCGTTACTTCAGGACATGGTGTTAATTTAAGTGTAAATGTAGTATGTACAGATTTGGATTGGTTAATTTTAAAACGCCACTTTTTGTACCAGTCTTCCATTAATGAAAGATGGTTTTGTAGGTTTTTGGAGGCTATAGTAGGATCTGGACTGGATGATATTATGACTTTGTCGTCCGCATAGTCTGCTACCAATGTGTTGGGTGTGGTCGGTTGGTCAGATGTATAAATATTGTACAGAATTGGGGAGAGGATTCCACCTTGCGGAACGCCTGCTGCAATTCCTGCTATATTAGAGTCAGAAGTACCAAAATGGACCTGGAAGTAACGGTCTGTGAGATATGATTTGAGTATAATGTAGTAAGTTGGGTGTAGAAACTTTTTTAATTTGTATAACAGACCTTCATGCCATACTCTATCAAAGGCCTGGGATACGTCAAGGAATGCGCAGGTGCAGTAATGTTTTTTTTCGAGGGCAAAGGAGACAGCGTCAACAACTCTATGGACTTGGTGAATAGTCGAGTGCTTAGCACGAAAACCAAATTGATAGTCGGGTAAGATTTTTTTATCAAACATAATAGGAAGGATACGTTTAAGCAGAAGTCTTTCCAGTATTTTGCCGAAAAATGGCAATAAACTGATCGGTCTATAAGAATTTAAGGAGTCAGGTGGTTTGTTCGGTTTAGGGATTAGGATGATTTTAGAGTACTTCCAGAGAAGGGGGAAGTAAGAGAGTCTTAGAGTAGCATTGAAAATGTGGGTAAGTAGAGTGATGGCACGTTTGGGTAAGCATCTGGCGACTTCCGCTGTAATTAAGTCGAATCCTGGGGATTTCTTAAGTGAGTATTTTTGTATTGTATATTTTAAGTCACTGGGCGTCAAGTGTTTAACTGGTGGAGACATAGGGAGAGAAGAGTCTAGATACATTTGTACAGTGTTTGTAGTAGCTAGTGAAAATGTTTCAGGGTGAGGTTGAAAAATTTCATGAAGATGATTTTTAAATAGTTCAGCTTTTTCAGCGTCAGAAGAAGCAGGACTACCATCCGGGTTTTTTATTGGGGGCAATGAGGCTTTGTATTGAAGAGTTTGTTTTGTTGCCTTCCAGAGACTCCCATCCTTAGCCGAAAGGTCAGTTAAATGGTTTGCAAATGAAATATCTTTATTTTTAGATAAAACTTTCTTGAGTGAGTTAGACAAGTTATTGTATTTTTGTTTAAGAGATGGGAGACGGTACCGTTGGTATAGGGCTCTTGCTCTCCGTTTTTCCACTATAAGTGTTCGTATATGACTTGGTAAAGAGGGTTGATATGAGGAACAATGACTTACTACAGAGGAGGTTGACCATGCCGCAGACTGAATTATATTTGTGAAGCTATTTACTGCTACATCAATATCATCCGTGGATTTTAATTTGATATCAAGTTTTATATTTTGATTAACAAGATCATGAAATTTATATCGATCAGTTGTGGCATTGAAGAGTTTAGGAGGTTTCGGGCAAGTTAATGGATATGCGTTGAGTGTTAGTATGACTGAAGAATGGTCTGAATTTAAGTCCAAGATATTATCAGTAGAGTGAAATAGGTTAGATGGGATTTTTGAAACAAATATGTCAAGTATATCTGGGTTTTTACGAGCAGAAGTTGGCCAGTAAGTAGGGCCAGGGGGAGCAAGTATTTTAAGTTTTTTTATACATGTGAAGTCTCGTAAGACAAGACCACGTGGGTTATTCGTACGACATCCCCAACTTTGATGTTTGGCGTTAAAGTCACCTCCAACTATAAAATTGTTGCCAAAAGTACAAAAATAGTTATTAAAGTCTGCAACTGTAAGTATATGTTTTGGAGGTGAGTATAGTGCAGCAATTGTTACAGGGATGTTATTTATATTAATTAAAACCGCACATGACTGTAAGAAATTCTGACAGAAGTTTGGGAGAATTTGGAACGCTATGGTGGATTTAATTAATATGGCAACTCCGCCGTGAGCCGTATTATCTGGGTGATTGGCTTTCAGTAATTTGTAACCTGGAATATGTACGTTAGAGTATTGAGTAAAATGTGTTTCGGTAATTAATGCGATATCAATACGTTGGTTTTGTAGTACTGATTCGATTTCATTTACATGATTTCTTAGGCCGTTTGCATTGAATAATAAAATTAAAAGAGATTTGTTTGTGTATGTGTTATTAATCATTTTTTAGTATCTAAAAGACTAGTTATTACTTTGGTAAGTAGAGATATTAAAGGATTTATTAGAGATTTGAAATCCTCTAGAAAGCTTGTTATTGTTTTATTGATATCAGCTGACGGTGAAGGCAGATGGTGATTTGAGGATTGGCCTGAAGTGGCCTGTGCATAGGATAGGGTGGGGTTTGTATTAGTGTCATGAGCAGGGTGGCTGTCTTTTACAATACGTGACTTATCTCTAATATTATCTGATAAAAAAAAATTATTAGTGGCAGGTTTCTTACGTCTTTGGAGGTCCTTGTATACCGCACATCCTTTATAACTGGCTGGATGGCTCCCGTGACAGAGTGCACATGTTGGTGGGGTATCGCGTGGATTTGGACAGGCGGATGATAGGTGGCATGCGCCGCAGCGAACACATCGTGGAGGATAGCCGCAGTACGTTTTGGTGTGACCGTAGTTCTGGCAATTTAGACATTGGCTTATAGTTTTGGCTTTGAAAGGTTCTTCTACTTTAATTTTTGTATGTAATAGAGATGTCAATTTATAAATATCGTTTGATTGTCTGCAGGGTTCCAGGTCGACAAAAAAAAGTGGTAACGGGTGCTTATTTGTTTTATGTAAAACATTGGTAATATTTCTTACTTCAAATTGACGAAATTCTAATTCAGATTTTATGAGACTAGTAGGCGTCGATGGATGTAAGTTGCGAATTACAACTCGGACAGGTTTGTCTTGTTGAAGTTGGTAGGTGTGGTATTCGGCTTTTTCTTCCTTTAAATACCGTATTAGTGATCTATAAGCGTCTGGAGTGCTGGTTTGAATTTTTAGTCTATCTGTAGATGATTTACAGACAAAGTTTTCAACACCGATTAGCTCTATAAGTACTGTGCATAGTTCCGGAAAGTTCTCGACGCCTCTTACGAAAACTGGAGGAGGAGCTTTGATTGGCGGAACATTTGTATTTGCACTATCAGTCTGTGTGTTATTGGTATCTTCGTTATTTTTGGTATTATCATTGAGCTGGTTGTCATTTAGACCGTCCATCTGATTTGAGTCCTGATCTTCGTTTGAAGCGAGAACCTCAAAACGATTTGCTGACGCGAATATTTTTTTTTTTGGTTTAGGTTGATGAACACTTGGAGAGTTCGGCGTAGAGTTAGAAGAACTAGAGTGGTTTCTTTTAGGTTTTTGCTGTATGGTCCAACTTTCATCTGATTGCCTATTCTTGCTTACAATTTTTATCGGAGATACGATATTATTATTTTTACTGTTCATTTTGATTAAAATGAGTTGGATGTAAATAGAATAGAATTAATGAGTTTCTAAATAGTATAATATCAGTCAATCGCAGTCGCGATAAGAACGATGATGAAGACGGTGGGTTGCGATAGCTTAATTAGATTGTTGTATAATAACGAGACCGCCGAGGCGGCCGCCGATGAGACCGTATGCGTTACACTGACAATATTACTGAGGACGTAATATTTTTATCGTTTATTGTGTGCAGACTTTAGTTAAAATAGAAGAGTAAATAGAACTTAGTCTATGTCACATCTTTGATTAACCGGATAGAGAGAAAAACACAATAATAATAAATTAATGAACATTATAGAAAGATTAATTAATTAGCTTAGGCGCACTATACACACGTGCGTACCGATCGGCGGCTATCGCGGAACTGATGACGCAATATAATAACTTAAAGTAAAAAAATTATATGCATATTGATAATCAAAACACGACTTGTCAGCCGTTTACCTTTTAAAGTTGCTGTTCATTAGCTGGTTTTACACCTATGCTACCGTCTCAGGGTATACAAATTTTTACAATAAAAACTAATATAGATATGTAACAATCCCGAGAATGTGCGACTAACAAGCCAACAGCCCAGGAGCATACTGCCAAACTCTTGGGTCACAACACCGACATTGAATACGCACCAATACGCACCAACCTAAAATGAAAAAATAAAATAGTAACAAGGAATAATAACAGTTTATGGAGCAATACTTACAATAACCAAAAGAAATTAAATCTAAAAAAAAACAGATAATGAAAATCTGGTTTTTAGTCTTTTTAAAGGGCGATGGGAACCATCATTTCAAGCGCTGACAAGAGAAGAATGAAGCTGAAAGAGAGCCTCACACAAGAACATAACGGGCGATTACGGACGTACAAAACGGAAAAAAATAACATGAACGGTCAGTGCTATGATAATAAAACAACTACGACTGGAACTCTGGAAGACTATGGTCTATGACAATTCATGCTTTGACAAGGCAATTATTCGCGTGCTGAAAACTTACGAAAACAATGAAAAACGTAGTGACGAGTGATCGTATTCTACTCATAGAGCATTACAGACAATACAGTTAAATTACCATAGATAAGTATAAGCAAATTACTAAAATTTTTCTATGGTTCTACAGCTGAGAAGCCAAAGGACGACGAATTGAGATAACGATGTGGTGATTAGCCGCGCTGAGACCACGAAACGATAACACTGAAAGACACAAACATTGATATGACGGTGCGATTTGCGCTGGACTGTTCACATCATCATTGCTCACAACAGTATCGCCGATATCATCTGAAATGCCTATGAAAAATGTCTATATTACCTAGTGTACCACCCACCCAAACGCGCAAGAGCTTCATTTTATCACTAACATTTTAAATAATATTATCCTTTTCAACTTGAGAGGACGTCGAACCCGCATGTGTTATCTCCGTCTTGCTCACGCACGACATGGTAAATTTTCGTTCACCACAGGCACGGCGCCAAGGGGGGCTCTAGCCCCCCCGCCCGCCCACCCAATTGAAAAATGTGTACGATATGATAAAGTCATAAAACATTATCAATTGAGGAATAAATTGAATTTATTATAAATTATATTAATTGAATTAACGAAGTTTGAACAAATAACATTTTTGGTCTTTTTATTATGGATTAACCTACTACTTATTAGTATTGTCTAATAAAGAAAGCATTTACTACAATTTCAATGAAATATGTTTTGAAGTTTGTGAAATAAGAAAAAATCTTTTATTTATTTATTATTACCTATATTGAGTACTAATTACTAGAAGAAAATGAGCAAACAAAGGTATCCCAAATCATTGCATTTAAGTTGAGTCAAATAAATAAATTCATCTGTTCATTACTAAACATAATTACTTTAATTTATATTTATGAAATGTGAGTAAAAAACATAATCATTTATTCACAAAGGTATGTAATATTAAAGTAATAAAGAAATTATTATTTTTGTAAATCATTATTAATATAGTTGTTAAAGGTCTGTGATGTGATTAAACATTTTCTTACATAAGGTACATAAAAAATATTTGACATTATTCTTAAAACATTTTTAACTATTCAAAAGTTTGTACATATCTGTTAAGGGAATAAAATATAAAAACATGTGTACTATATAGCTAATACTTATATTATGTTATATGATATGAAAATATTTATATTTTATTTAAATAACCTTATTGATTGTTGAAAAAACCTTAGCCCAAGTAAAAAAAATATTTGCTTCACTCTGCCCCCCCTCCTGGAAAAAAATTCTAGCGCCGTACTTGGTTCACTAGTTTAAATAGTGTCAAGTGCGCTTTTAATTTTGACGTGAGTGAATTTACCTATTATCAAACTTTTAGGCAAGAAGGCTATCTGCTGTTCTCTCGTTGATTCTTTTACTATATTTTAATTTTTAAGTGAATTATGATTTATGACTTTATGAGCATTTTCAAATATTTCATAATCTTAATTCACTTAAAAAACCATCGAGAGAACATTCTTACCTAAAAGTTTGATAATAGGTAAATTCACTCTAATATCAAAACTAAAAGCACACTAATGAAACTGATGAACGAAAATGTACCGCCATGACGTACGTATGTAAGACGAAGACAACACATGTGGGTGCGACGTCCTCTTAATTCCTTTCATAGAGTAAGTTACTCGCGGTCTTCTAATATACTGGTCGGGCAACTTGGTCCAGATGACCGGATCTGTGTTCGCTTTTGGTTATAGATTCATCTAAAATATTAGCAGTGCTATCTTCTAGCGGTTATTTTTAACTCATAAGCTACTAAAAGTACATTGCAGATTGTAGCACTATGATTAATTCTCAGTATTCATTATTATTATTATTATATCATTGTAGTTTTTAATAGTGACGTTTTTTTTTTCATTTTGGTTCGTGCAGACTAGTTGACTGTTAAACTTGACGCCTCGTCTATTATTCTGCTTTTAATTTGTACACTCACTTTAGCCAATGTAAACTATTAAATATTATTAATATTAAATATCATGCCGAAAAACATAATTTGTGTTACCTACATCTTACACAGTTACACATTATTAAAATCTGTTTAAAATCTTATGTTATAAATAATTTATTGTATAGTTAATAATTTATAAAATGTATAGAATTGAAAGATGCGACATATGAAATCGAATCATATTATATACATATTATTATATTATCATATTATATCATATTATTTCATATCACCCCTTCTTCTCTATGTTATAATTTTGGAACAAATATTGTGGTACTTGATATTAGGTATTAAATTATGTACATACATTTTTAGTTTTTAAAAAACTCAAAATTATATTTCAAAAAACTTACCAGAAACCAAAATAAGAGCAAAAAGATAAAATAAGATTTATTGAAACTCAAAACAAGTAAGTTGGTGACGTCTATGAAGTTGCCCCTCCCCCCATTTTGCCCAATCCGCTATAAACCTATACCAATATTTTGCAACTTATTTGCAACACACGCTTTTTTAAATTTGCAACTCTATACTTTAACAACTATAAATATTTTTGTGTCAACATTATAGCCGTTATTTATTTACAACATAAATATTGTAATTGTAATACATCGTTATTTTACGCGATTTCGTAAAACATCAAATTTCATGGGCTCATTAACTTTTTCTATATTGACACTGGAGTTTTTTTTACAATTATTTGAAGAAAGAGTTATGGAGAACTTTTTTTGGGTTTTTTAACCTTAAGTATGAATCACAAAAATTTTATGTGTTTTTAAATTCAAAATTATTTGTAAATTTACGCGATTTTGACATATTTCGTAAGCATTTGAACTTTAAATGCTTATAAACAAAAATTGTGACGATTTTTGATTTTTTTTTTCATACAATAAGTAAAACTTATAAAAAACCTTAAATTAAATTTTAAAAATTTTTTGGTATGCCAAACTTTTTTTATCGGCATTTCAAAAAAAAAAAAATTTTGAAAAATCGAAAATTTCAATTTTCCTTAAATAGCTTAAAAAAATCTAAATATTTTAAAAATTTAATCGTAAATAGATAACGCTAATATAAACATTTGGTGAAAATTTCAAGTATTTACATTGATTCGTTTTTAGGTTTGTTAAAAACTGATTATATGTAAAAATTCTAGTTTTTACGTTAGTTTTTGGTGGTTTAGCCTGACGTTATTGAAAAATACTGGTAATTTTTTTACTTTTGACTTCCCCCCTCAAAGTACCAACTAGATGAATTTATTTTTTAAGAGAGGGGCTGAAGTCAAAAATCAAAGCATATTATTTCTACTCGAAAACGTGACGATAGACACATACAATAATTGTTAATAGAAAACAAAATGTTGTAATTTGTTTTTTTTATTAACAAAACAAGCAGATTATTTTTTTTTTTACAAGAAGGAAAAAGTTTTTAATTAATTTAGATATATATATGTATTAAAAAGTATGTATATGAAATACATTTGTATATTTTTTTTATTTATATATTACAGTTACATTAAATATGAATGATATAAAGTAAATAACAATTTAAAGTTAGAATTCATGATAGAACATTGATAAATTCATAGATTATTCTAACGTAACTCATTCCTATATTACCTATAAAAAAAAACGAACTAAGATACCTTAGTTCATACTATCAAATATCAAAATAATAATTATTATTATAAGTTACCACTTATCAGCTATCTAACCTATCACAAGTATTAGCTTAGCTTAGCTAGTGTTTTCCATTCAATATTAATTAATGGTTCAAAATAAAATTTCATCTTTGGTAGTTAAGTTACTACTTTACTAGGAACTCATAAAATAATATTAATATATTAAACTACCTACTAATATGTGTATATTTAAAAAGAATTGTGTTTATTTTTGAAATTTTTCCGCCGACATAAAAATGTTCGTAGTTGTTAAAGTATGGAGTTGCAAATTTCAAAAAGCGTGTTGCAAATAGTTGCAAATAAGTAACAAAATATTGGCATAAGTTTGGAGCGGATTGAGTTGTTGAGCTGATAGAAAGTGTTTATGTTGACCTTTACATCTCCGAAGTTAGGATTGATGGAAAATTTGAAAGCTATAGTTTAGTAAACTTGTAAGAATATATAAAAAATTATAACATTAATTAATTAATTAGTTAATTCCTGAAAAAAATTACATTATATAATGGTATAAATATACTAAATAATAGGTAATAAAAAAATAAATATATGATTGAGTTTAATATAATAACAATGTAACATTTATAATTATTATTATGTTTGACAACTGTCAAAATATTTATACAATATTTCCCCATGTTTTATTAGGGAAAATGTACAATTAACAATAAGAGTAATTGTTATGACAAAATATCGCGGAAAAAATAGGTTTATATTTGCTATTGAAAATACGGAACATCTTTACATATCGAATTATTGGATGAAGATGTCAATGGAAAATTCACAAATAGATTTTAACAGAAAAATAAAAATTCAATTAGATTTGTTTAAGATTACACTTAGTAAAAATAAGAAATTAAGAGTTTTCTGTTCAAATTAATAGAAAAGATATTATTTTATTTATTGTTTTTTATATAACTACGAGTACCTATATGATAATTCTAATAATGTTACATTATTAAAATTGAATTTTATAGAATTTTATCGTAGGTGTTATCTTGTACATTCCGCAGATCTGTGTGTTGGATGTCAGACTTCGTTTAAGTTGTTTTTAGCTGAAAAATAAACTCATTATACGATTAGTATAATTTACATATTTGAAAATTCGCGTGCCCACGGGGGGTTCCGGGTGTGCCTGGGCACCCCCGATATGTAATTGGGGCCCTAAAATTTAAGTCCTATAGCATATATATGGGTTCGTATTTTAACTAATGTTACTAGAATAAAATTTATATTTTTCTAAAATATATTGTGAAAAATTATGTTTTGGGATAAAAAAAAAAAACAATACAACTTAAAATACTTCAAATTTGCATGGTAAAAACTTATTATGATTATAACAGTTAGATTTTATTGACTACAAATGTAAAAATAATAAATAAAATATATTTCAATTTTCTTTAAAATAGATTTTAGATCCAACTATCTAATGAAATATTATACAACTTGGTACTAGTAATAGTAGTAATACTACTGATTAATATGTGATATCATGTAATAATTTATCAAAATATGTACATGTCTTGTTAAGAGAGGGTCGGAAAACATTGTAGGCACCTCCCGAACTTCAGGTCTGCGCATGCCTATGTTCAAGACGAATATTCCCATCCATGTGTCGCTCAATACAATAGTATTAAAGACATAAAGACAATTTGTTTTATATAATTAAATAAATAAACAAATAAAATGGAGAAACTTAAGACAACAAGAATATTTAAATATTCTCGGGAGTAATTTAGTAATAATTATATATGTTATATTGTTATTATATTAAAGATTAAACTCAATGTTATGTATTTTTTTTATTGCCTATTATTTAGAATATTTATACCGTTATATAATGTAATATTTTTTTTCAGGAATTAATTAATTAATGTTATAATTTCTTATACAGGGTGATTCTTTTATCAAACAACACTCATTATTTCAAAAAGTATTAAGTTTTTTCAATTTTTTTTTTCACTCTTATATTTAATAGTGAAAACACTATCGACTTTTGATTTTCAAATGGCAACCTATATTTAAAATTACATAAAATAGTAGGGATATATTTTTATGAATTCTAACGTTCATATTATTATTTTTCGTTAATTCGTTAACGAGATATAGCTTTTCAAAGTTGGTTGGTCTTAGGTTTTTATAATACTTCTTATTTCTAAAGACCAGTAGTCACATGGGTAATAAATAATAATAATAGGTACATATTTTCACATGTAATAAACTCGTTATCGACTATCATTCAACAAAGTAATGATAATGAACTTTGTACCTGTAGGTCGAGTTGGGAATAATCGTCCAAAGGTCTATCACTCTTATCATTTTTCGGACAAGTGATTATCACTCTAAATAAATGGGTACTTTTGTAAAGACTGCGGTATAGGCACGGCTATAGATACTATAGCCGTGGTATAGGTAAAAACCGTGGACTTAGATATACCTTATACCTTTATATGGTCCGTAGTAAAAGCAGAGAATTTATATGGCGTATAGAGAGATAACGAATATCAAAGACGGTAAAGAATAGAGATTGTGCACAGTTTTTTGAACAATATAATTCTTACATATTATATCACAACTCGAACAATTACACAGCAGCATTCTACTTATATAATACAATATTTAAATAGTTCAAACTACAACCATCGGCGTAACTAGGGGGCTTAGCCCCCCTGTATTTGTATTTAGCCACCCTATAAGGTTTTACTTTTGAGCCTCAATTAGCCTTCAAATTATTTTTAACTTTGGTTTCCAAAGACTCTAGTCCCTGTGACTATTAAATCCTAGTTACGCCCATGTATACAACCGTAGTTTAGGCCAGTGGTCTTCAACCGTGGGTCGCGTAAGCTTTAAAATTGGGTCGCGATAAGTCTTCTTTTTAAAATAAAAATAAAATTTATAAAATTATGTAAGGTAAAAAAATAATTTTGTAATTATTAAATTTAGAAAATTAACAAATGAAAATACCTACTAAAATATAATTTTTATTTAGTCAATTTTAAATGTTTTATAGTACTACTGCAAAGAATTAAGCAATTTTAGCTTTTTTATAAAGCTTACCTGGGTCGCGAAAAATATAGGCCTAAAAAATGGGTCACGAGTCCAAAACGGTTGAAGACCACTGGTCTAGAAATAAGTAATTAGACATGGGAATAGATGCAGCTAGCAGATGGTGCATAAATAGTATTTATTAAGTATCTACTAAATTCACGCTTGCATACATTACTATGTTAGTGAGTATGTACTGTTTGTGTTATATTTTGTTTAGCAAAATTGTTAACTCTAATTTTTTTTTTTTTTTTAAAGGATGTATTGGTAGCATATGCGTATAAGATACCTACTCGTATACTTGTACTTGATAAATATATTTTATTGATTTTTTCATGACTTTTAATAAAATTTAAATTTTAAATTTTTTTTTTTAATAATTATTAATATTGATTTTCTAAATAATTACAATCAGGATAATACTAAGTTCAATACAATATTTTAATATCATATCAATACTAAATTATTATTTTTATTTCCGTATAGTAATAATTATATCATATTTAAATTATTTATTTTGTGGTAAACTCAAGTGTCAAACTATTTCGGCTTAGTTAGTTAACTAAGTCAAATAATATTATATAATTAATAATTAGATATGTATCTAATTATTTGTTTAATATATGTAAAAAGAAAACATCAGTTTGTCATATATAATATGTATAATATTTTAATTTACAAAACAACAATAATTTATAATAATACACGATACTTTTAATTATTTATTAAATGCATCTAATAAGTAGTTAGTAGCGAAGTATCAATTAATCAATATTTTATACAGAAAAAAATTTGTCATAATTTTTTTACAATCATAAATTCATAAATTCATAAAAATAAACATCTCACAACCAAAAAAATTTTAATATTATAACAAATAACACAATTAAAACCATCAAATGATGCAATGCATTTTTGTCTATAATTCACATTTAAATCCAGAGTAACATTAATCAACCTAACCTCATCTCTCGTAAATAACAAAAATTTATTAAATGAATTTGGGTTAGGTTACACTGGACTCAATAATGGCGACGTACTTTCATTTTGGACCACTGTGCGCCGCATAAGAAACTCCTTATTGTGTATTATAGCGCGTGGCGCAGCCGCAAATACAAACCGCTCGGAAAATATCCGACAACCGTTTTTTGGTTCTTCTCCAGAACCCGCCTGGTTTTTTTAAACCGTCGCCACACGTCTCGGGTGGTTTTTCCAAATCGTCGCCACGCGTCTCGGGTGGTTTTTCCAAATCGTCGCCACACGTCTCGCGTTCTTCCCGACAACCTTGCGGGGCCATCGGCGTCTTTGAGGATGGGAGTGGTTTCCACAAAGAGCGATGCGCCCATGAAACGATGATCGGTGACGGTAACCCGAACGCAATTATGATGTGATTGACTTCCAAATCGAGGCTGTCGATAACTGATCGACACCATTTCTCGTGAGCGTTCATTGCTGCGCTAGACATTAGGACACAAGCTATAAAAACACTAGGTATACGTAATAGGAACTGCTCGTATTGCAGGACATTAATAAACTGTTAATGATTTGAGACAATAAATAAATTTTAAAACTATTGATTTTATTTTCTAGTTTATATTGGCCAGTATAGTTAAAATTAAATATTAACACATGCACTAATAACAAAAATTTTTATAAGAATAATAATAATAATATAATATTATTATTTTTATTATTTTTATTATTAATAAAAACTTACGAATGTTTTTCAAATTATTATACGATAAATTCTCGAGATACTATTTTAACCAATCTTGAGAATTTATGGTATATAATATAAGTGTCACTTAAAGTCCTAACATATCATTAATGGTTAAAATGATTTATCGATGTATACTATTATCGATGTATTTACCTGTGTGTCGTTATTGCCTTCAAATAAAATAAAATCAAGGTAATAATTAAAATATTTATAGCTACTGAACGAGAAAAAAATTGAATAATGCATTATACACCCTCACAAAATATTTAACTTGTCCACTAGATCAAACCTTACCCTTGTGATTGTGCATATCATCATATTTTTTGCATAGGATTAATAAAAAAGTTACAGACATTTTAATATAATTTATATGCATTTAATATGTTTTGAGTAAAATTATAGTTTTACTATCTAAATAAATATTTTTAAAATACAATTAATATAATAAAAATTTTAAATAAAATGTTTGAATTCATTTTTATAACTCTATGTTTAATATTATTGTGTTCCCAGTACTATGTTGATCACGATAGTCTAGTGCCTATAGGTATAACACTGCTATACAAAACATAATATAAACGAAAATAATCAGATTTTGTATTCAGGATTTCTTAACTTGGAAAGATCAACAATTGATCTAAATGAGTTGATCGTCAACTATATTAGTCATTAGTATAGAGAGTTATCGAATTACTATTTTATATAAATTATATAATAACTAATTTTTTTAATTAAAAATTATTACTTAATTAGTATTTGAAATTAATTGAAGAGCATAACGATGTAATAAATAATATTTTTGGCTCTATGTAAAAATATAACATATAAATTATAAATGTACTTACACACAGTTTATTATATTCATACAGGTACATTTTTCTTAGTGAATCATAATATGATATTTTACTAAAATTGATATTTTTTAGTATCGTTTACTATGCTCGTTCTACGTTTAGTTTGCGTGAAACTTCCAAAATCATGCAAATTTTTATACAAATATGGAAAGAAAGAAAATGCCGGACAAGAATGATCTGGATACCGATTTTTATATTACCTACACAATATACATATATTTTAATTTAACATTTTGCGAATAAGACAATTTTTTCTAAGATATATGTTGAGATATTGTTCTACATAATTTATTTATGTTTTATACACATATTATGTAAAGAATATATATACAACATATAATATAAATAAATATTTTTTTTGTGTGTTTTAGAAGTTTGATCGTTAATTATTCAAAATTAAATAAAAACGTTTCATAAAATTCCCGATACATTTATAAAATATATTATACCTAGTCACTTTAACCAGTAATCAATTTTCAACGAATAAGTTTTAATTTTTAAGCATTTTAGTATGTGTTATACAAGCGCAATTATTGGTATAACTGACCCTAAACAAAAATTGTGTGTTAGGCACAATTGATTCATGCCCTCGGAATATAAGTAAAAGTTGGAAGTATTATGTCAACAATTTATTTATTTATTTTTTGGTGGTGTGGTGTGTAGGAGGTAATTAAAAAATTTAGTGGAGGCGCGGGCCTTAATTTTAAATGTCCTCAACTGATTATCTATGAACACCTATGTATAAATTATTACACCATTCCTTGTGTATACCTACTTTATTTATCGAATTTATTGAAGTGGGGATAGCGGTTCTTCTTCAAGGTTTTTTACCTGAGGTTTTTATTTGGGCGAATGTAAGTTCCCACATCAAATATCAGTGGCGCATTTACGGAGGGGATATGGGGGATAGATCCCCCCATTGGTCTTTTTTTTACTTTACAGGTGTAATAATATCGTACATATATTATAGAAATACAGAATAAAATTATTGAAAACGTTACATTTTATTATAATATTAAAATTTTAAGAATTTAGAAATATTATGTTTGATGGCTGTAGTCAATACACCACTTACTGTTAAATATGTATATGATTGAAAACAATTCGTATTGTAAATTGTAAAATTCCGTCAATCATCATTATTGTCAATAAAGACTATATACACTGTATCAATACGACTATTATTATGCTTTTAATAATAAACGTTTGGTTACTATTTCAAAACATATTGTAAGGCGAAGGTAGATATATATATATACATAAAGAGAGAGAGAGAGAGAGAGAGAGAGAGACATTCTAAACAATAAGTTCTAATAATTAAATAGTATACAAATAATAAACAAATTTAAACACTAAATACGAATTATTACTTATTTTTATAATATTTATTATTGCATTAGTTTATTTATAATCCAGCATAATAATTCACTATTCATTATAATCGAACACTCGCGTTAGTGTCAGTGCCGAACTTCCACCTAGGCAAACTAGGTAGTTGCCTAGCGATCTTTAGTCTTTACCTTCCCAAGGTCCAGGCCCCCGGCCAAGTACCAAAAAAAGGGCCCTTAAGTTCGGAGCACTGGCTGGTGCATTATTTTTTACTGTTTTGATTTTTCGTTCAACACAATTATGTATATTTGTATACTTATCAATAAGCACTAGATACTATTGTATTCTTATGATTTTCTCCATTTTATAAAAAAATGACAATGAATAATAAATCTTCAAAACAAAAAATTACAGTCTTATATATTTATGTGTAAGTACTTATTAAAAATAATTATATAAATTTTCAACATTTTTGAGAAACGGTGTGAGTATACCCCCCACTGGTAGAGGAAATTATGTTTGCCAACGTATATCCCCTCCTTAGACAAAATCCTACTTACGCCACTACCAAATATGACAGGTAAAAATTACCCCTGGGTATACATACGTAAGTTCCCACACCCGTACGTAAATACCTACACAAAAAAAAATTATATCGAACACAAAGTTCCTTCCCACTTTATTCAGACTTATGACTAACAACTTAAACGTAGTTGATGTGGTTAATGTTTGTTTTGTTTCCGTTGAATATATAATAAAAATTGATAATATAATGTGTAGGTATGTTTATTTTTTATTGTGTATCACAAATTATGAAAAATTTTAATAATGTATCGCCATAATAGAAAGGTTGAGAAACACTGCACTAGAAAACGCAATATTTACGTTTTTTTTATATATATATATTAACATATTGGTATATTACAGATAAACATTATTATTGATATACACTATATTACAATTAATTTAAATGTTATAATCATATTATATATGCACCGCATTATTATAATTTGGTAAAATTAAAAACACGATAGCCATCACCAAGAATGGACTGCAACCAATATTTTCATGGAATTAGCCAGTGCTAAAATTTATTTTAGAAAAAATTACACGTGCGTGTATAAAAAATTGTGGAGCAGCATACAAAACATGGCCTGACCATTCATGTTTAAATTGTGAACAGCAAATTATTGAAGACGAGTACAATGATGAAATAATATATGGTCCATCATCCAAACGTAAAAAAGGAATTAGAATAATAATATTAATAATAAAAAAAAAATGTAAATAAAGCAATTTACATTAAAAATATTGTGTTAATTATGTAAAATATTCAATGTACCTATATGTCCTATATAATAATATTTGTATTTTACTAAATAATATGCGGTGCACATAAAATATGATTATAATTTATAATATAAAATATAATGTTTATCTAAAACATGTTAATATAATATATAAAAAAAACGTAAATATTGCGTTTGAGTGCGGCGCGTCGCCAACTTGCATCCTATACATAGTATTATAGCACGCCGTGTCTAATATTATAACACATGAATAAATTTTGCTCTTAACCTATTCAAACTAAAAAAAAAAATAATGAAACCATATTTGTTCAAATTTTGTCAGCTATATTTTTGTATAGACGTATTTTTTAGATCAAATTAGGATTTTCAAAAATAATTTAAAAAAACTGAAAAATCGCACATAAAATCCAAGATGGCGGACACTTCCGGACCTCGAAGGGATGGCGATTTTTTTCAGTTAATCAGGAACCTATAACCAAAATTTTTGCAAAATTTCATAACTTTCTGATTTAATTCCTCTAAACACCAATTTTGGAGCTTAAATAACTGGACTAATACTATTTCATATTATCATAGCCAATAGGTAATTAAGATAATTCTAGATAGAATGTAATGCATTAAATTTGATCGCCATGTGGGAAAATACATATTGATATATTTATATTCGTCTAGCTTCAAATAGATTATTAAATGACAGATCATTTACCTTCGATTTTTTTCCTTTATTAAACATAAAAATAATAACACAGCTAGTATAACTATATTGTGAAGTGTTTGATCAAATAAAATTTGATTTTTTTCTATTATTATTATTTATTTTACACCTATACAAATAATGTGTGGACTATACCTATTAATATTATTATATGGACTAGATTTAATTAAAAGTAAGTTTGTGTTCGGTATGATATTTTTGCGTGTGTGAACTTATGTAAGAGTGTCATTTTTTTTCGTGAGGTAACTTACATATGTATCCACTTACCTGCTATGCTTCGTGTGAGAACTTATTAAACCCTTTTATTTAGGGATTTTATTTCTATTGTCGTACTCGTACTATTTCATAATTATTCCTGACGACTAGAAGCATGTTCCAAATTTTAATTCTGAACAGGTCAGGTTTCAAGAATAATTTGTTTAATATGGGTACACACTTTTTTTTAAGAAAAATTTTACTTAATTTTGTATATATACTTAGCATTACGATAAATTATAGTCAATTCCAATCTATACTGACAATAATTATTATTTAGGTATATATTATAATATTTATTTAATAAATCGAAATCTTCTATTTTTGATTTTGGTGAATTCATACACAATCTTTGTACGATATTATTATAACTCCGAACTATATTTTCTTACGATTGATACCAACGATAAAGTATGAAAACGCTCAATTGTCAATTGTTATAGATGTCTGTAAAAGTGTAAATATGTTTTAATTCCTCTCGTTATTAAAAAACTTCTTTCTGCAGATTTTTATCATATACTAATATGATTGTTGAGTGTTCGCAGATGCGTGTTTTTCCTATAAGCACATGAGGGATTAATTTTATGTTTATTAATTTTATTTATAGATAGATATTTGTTCATGATGCAAAATATAATCAATACACTGTCACGTAGGTACCTACTACCATAGGTTGGGTGTTTAGTAATTATAATAAATATTATTAGTTATTACTGTTATTAGGTACCTACGCAGTGTATTATTTAATATACAGGTACATTTTAAACTCAATGTTCGTTGTATAAAATATTATCACATTAAAATATTGTAATATATATAAGTATTATAATATATATTATAATGATATTACTAAAAATGTTTTACAAATTAATTAAATATTTCACAATAAAAATGTATAATGGTGTTTCAACATCAATTGTGTTACAATGTTTGAACTTTCCAATTTTATTGACTCTGAAATATTTAAATATAACATAATAATAATAAAAAATATATTTCGTTATATGTATATTGAATATTAATGGTATCTATGACAAAAATGTAAAATAAACTTTTAAGAATGAATTGAATATAAAAGAATATTATGTTATCATCTTTCTTACGAAATATTAAGGAATGTAAGGAACAATAAGTAGGTAACTAATAACTGACTAAAACTCATAATAGATACTTTTTCTTTTTTTGCCCTTTAAAACTAAATTCCTTTTATGTCATAATTAAGGAACAGATTTTATTGATAAAATCCAAAATATATAAATATTGAAAAAATGTATCTATTAGTATTGAAAATTACAAAAAATGAAATATTTTATGATTACAAATATTAAATAAAAGTAATACAAATGATGTTGGTATATAAAATTATGAATATTATTACGAAACAAAGCAATGAGAAACAACATGTTGTTAAAGGTTTGCTAATAAAAAAATTGGACTGTTTGGAATACTTTTGTATTGGCTAAAATACCGTTTTACATAACACATGACGTGATAGGGGTATAATACTTATTCACTACCTATTCATTTATCAGAAGGAGTGTATAATCAATTTCCAGAGATCTTCGGTGAATTTTTCCTATTAAGATATCTTTATCAAAAATTACATATCTTGTTGTTTTAGACGAAGCAGGTGATGTCAAAAGTTGTCAAAAATCAATCAAAAATCAAAAATTACTAAAATATGTACTTATTTACTAATAATGTGAAAATATGTAAGTATACATAAATATGTAAAATAAATTTGGGTTTATTTCAAATAGAATGATCTAAATCGTTTTTTCTAAACACATTTTTTATCGGATTATCGGATTTAAAGTATTTCGTTCCAATAAAACTATGTATTTACAATAAAATCCATTCCTTAGTCATAATGAAGAAAAAGAAATCTCGTCATTGTTCTAACTAGGGATAAAAATTCCGGGAAAAATCGGGAAAGTATCGGGAAAAAACCGTTTTTTTCTCAAAATTTTGGAAAATATGGAAAAAATAAAGAATATTAAAATAATACATTTCCGAAATAAGCCGAAGCTTTCAAAAAATTAAAAATAAAAACCAGAATTTTTGGAAAATTAAAAAATTGTATTTATGCTTAATAAATAGAAGTATAAAATAAATCCAATTAAGTAAATTAATATGGATATTTCATTATTTTTTTTAAAAAGTAAAAATAATGTTACCTATCAAAGATTTAAGTGGGTATGTATAAGAGAGTATTTCCCAGAAAATAAATGATCTGTATTTTTAAACATGATAATTATTGTTAAATTTTAATAATTAATACTTGTAAGTTGTAAATAAAATATATTATAGATAGTCTGATAGTACACGATTGACAATATATTTATAAAATCCGAAAATACATAACAACAAAATATCAAATGTGGGAGACGAGTCTATAAAAACGATAATATTAATCAATAAAAATGATTTTTAATTATTACAATCAATACAAAACTGATTAGTAGGTAATTTGGTACTTGATAAGAAATTTTTAATTATTAATTAATATTTATCATAATATATTATTCATAATATTTATTAAGTATGCAAACTGCAGACGTATATGCATCGTATATTATATGTGTCATATACTATGTCGTATGTCGTATGTCACTGCAATATTCGTGTATCTTGATAATGGAATGTAAATGATTGCAATCATTTGCAATTAATCATAGTAATATTTTAATTTAGGCACTAAAGACATTTTCGCATTGGGCATCACACCTTCTTAGTTCCCCTTGCGTATAATACATACTTAAAAAATTATTTTTTAAAAAGTTAAAATGTTATAATTTATAACTTTATAAGATACCATAATACAGCTAATAGATATTCGGATCCGGATTATTATTACAAATTATAATTATTTATAATTTATAAATAAATAAAATATAGAGCCCGCAAGATTCATTCACTATGCAGACTTCAAAATATAATAATAATGATAATTTATACTTTATAGTATATTAATGGTTTATGAATTATGATTATCAACTATCATTATTTATAGGTATAATTGGAAATTTTAAATGAAACCAATGTTTCCCAATTTTTCTGAGATCCATTTTTTTTTCTCGGAAATTTTGATCCTTAGTTCTGATTGTACCCGCTATGTTGTTGCGAGCTAGTCGTGACAGTTTTTCTACCTGTGAGCATATTTTAATTAATTTTGAAATCATTACAAGCAGCAGAATATAGTTAAATTATTTATAAGTACAACTTGCTGTATTGAATAAATTTAATAACTTTCCAAAAAATTATAAATGTGACCCATACAAAAAAATACCATAATAATATTTACGTTGTATTATAAAGTTACTTTAACGTACCACTTGTTACCGCAACTGTACGTCTGTACCTGTTATTGATTGTAAACAAATTGTGTGGGACGAAAAACGAGAGTTCGTGGCCTCCTAATCGATAAAGATAGAAACCATCCCACTCGATATAGGGTGGTAGGTGATGGTGCAGCTGCCCTCAATTTCGCCCGGGTGAAATGGAAAGTACGTACCTATCTGCGTAGTTGTAATAAATACGGGATTTCTGGTCTAAATGGGGCCAAGGACGCGCGAGTTGAATTTAAACCCAACGCGTAGTGTTTATCCTTTGTAAATAATAATCTAAAAATAATTATCCAGGGTTCGTCCTGGGTAAAAAACACTAAAAAAATCAGGTTGTGAGTGGGCCGCGATGGTAGTTTTATAAGCTCGGTTCTAAAATCAAACAAGAAAAAAATCAATGTTTAGCATCATTATTTTCTATTTGCTTATCTTTATGTAAGTAATATTATTATTTTGCTAATATATTTAACAATCATTAAATAACAATATGTGTTACCATGGTCAATGGTCCTACATGAATTATTAATGCACTGTTTTATTCTGTTTCATAATTAAATTTTTATACAATTTAATATTTTTAATAATTTAAATTAAAAATTATAATTCTATGTGTTTATTTATTTTTTATTTATAATTATATTACCCGAGTATACTTGTTTACTATATAAAAGTTAAATAAAAAATAAATAAACTCGTTTTTTAAGGTACTTTCTGTTTATAGATACTTATATTACATACAGAGTTCAACATTAAACACCATAACTAAGAATGTTGTAGGTACATGGATATTGTCGAGTTTACTCGGGTAATTTTGATATAACCCATAACATTATATTGTAATATTATATGCAAATTTTTTAACGTCAGCAAGTAATTTAAAACACTGTCGTGTAACTTATTTATTCTCAAAGAAGCAACATTTCAATTTTTCATTTTTTTATTTATTTTAGTTATTTTTAGTATGTACTAAAATAATATCCAATATTAAAAAATTATTTTTATCAATTGTAAATAAAAAAATTTAACACGTGGAAGTGTCCTCAAATAAATATCTTGTAAAATGTGTCATACGAGCATAAGTCCATGCCAGCCCCCTCCTTAAAAACATTTTAATTAAGCTTAAAAAGAAAAAAGAAAATCTTTAATAATATTATTTTTATCAACTATATAGTACATCGATCGCTAATTATAACTTATATAATATTACTTATTACTATGGTAATACAATTTTTTTTCGGAAAATAGATATATCTAAATAGGTATACACAATTTTAAACTTAACTTAATAATATGATTTCATATACTTTTTTTCTTCACAATTATATTTTATAGGTTCTGGGTATTTTTTTTTTTTGTTATTATTTATTTAATAAGATTAATTATCTTATTGTTTATTAATATTTTTCAATCTAAACAATAATTGTTCTACAGTCTTTAAAAGTACATAGTATACCTATACACTATACAGGTAGTAGATACGCACCTAGTTCAAGATTTCTATATTTAATCAAATTTTAAACTCAATATTTTTATAATAGAAAATTTGAATTTTTTTATCAATCAGTAGGTATTATACAACCCAAATCCACGAAATCGACATACCTAACAATAATACCGTATCATACTTATTAACCTATTATTATGCCGTCAAAAAACTGCAATTAGCCGGTTTAAATTTGAAATTATTATATATTATTTAATTTTCCATCGTATTACACCGCGTATATTAAATTCGCACACAGTTGAAGAGTCCTCTCCCCCTTCCCCTCTAACCCGTCACCGACACATTCAAACCCATCTGCAGTACAGCAACAATTTCACTCTCGTCACCGATTCCCAGGGTCTAAGGAGAGTGTTTTCGTTGGTGTCCGGTGGGTGACGACCCGCGAGTAGGCGGTGCGCACGCAGTCGGGGTCGCTGATCGGTGCCCGGGTATGAAATCTATACAGCCATCGCTCGTCATTCGATGAACGACCGTCAGACGGCTTGACGCGTACCGTTACACGTATACTTACGACGACTTAGACACCCACCCACTCAACTCTTCGTCATCGATTGTGTCCGGCTGCCGCCAAAGCGCGCAATATGCTCCGTTTTATCAAGAAGCCACTGATTTCTCTTTTCAAAATCATAAAAAGATGGTACGTACGCTATTATTTATACGTATTTTATTCTAGTATTATATACAATTATAATTATAGTATTATTGGGTGGGTATAGGACATGGCATTGGTGATTTATAATATAACAATATAAATAATATAACGTGTGTATTATATAGTTAATTTTTTTCATTAGTTATTATATATTGCTTAGGTATTCATATTTTGTCGGTGGAAGTATAATATGTTAAGCATAGTTATTGAGAGAAGTTTGGTACTTGTACGTTGCGATTGTCTGTTATTGTACGTTTCAACATTTGTTTATTCCGCGACAAAATATTTCAACTCGACAGTAAATAATAATAACATATTTTTTTGCAATTAATTTTTTAACGCTGACTGACGGATATAATATGTTACAGTTTATAATTTTTTTATGAGTCATAATTGAGTAGGTATGTGAAGTAATTAAGTAAACTTTTGGTAGCAAACCTTACATTCCATACGCACCTATTACTACCATCGAGTTTATTAAATTGTATACATAGTTGTACAACGGTACTACCATTATATAACCCCTTCCTCTCTTCCCAATTCCCGCCGACACCACTATCATAAGTCATGAACCGTTGTTATCACTTATCTTTCGAGTACAGTACGTACATTATATTAGATTAGGATTTAGCGGTTCTCAACCCATGGCCCGCGAGCCATAGATATAATATTAAATCTTATATATTATATTTAAAATAATATTATTATACATTTTTTGCTATATTTCTGATCATAATAATATTTTATTCATAAACCATTCTGGTTAAATGTTCGAAAAGACTATCCAGCAACCGCTAATATTGCACTGAGAAACTTGATAAGCTTATATATCTACGTGAACGTGCTTTTTCTACTTTAATTTATTTAAAAAATAAATATAGGAATAAACTGAATGTCGAGAGTCATCTAAGACAAAAACTAACAAGTTTTAATCCAGATATTGACTTTCTCGTGAAGAAAAAGCAATGTCAAAAATCACATTAAATTGTTTATCTTGTGATAAAGTTGAATTAAGTTTTTTATTTAAATTTTTTAAATTTTTTATTTGTAATAACTATATATACATGTATATATATATATATATATTATAATTTTATGAAAGCATATATAGGTATGCTATGGGTGGGCCTCAAATATTTTTTACGAAATTAGTGGTCCGCGAAACTAAAAAGGTTGGGAACCGCTAGATTATCAATTTAGTGTGCAGTGGCTGTGATTTTTATTCAATACTGACTACTCAGTATACAAAATCAGATTATTGTATTTTGTAATGTCGTTGTTACGGTTCGTAATTAAATCTATTCCTTATTCAAAGTTAATCATTCCCACCTTGTTGTTGGGTGCGTTAATTGTATGATAGCGGCGTACTTGAAACATAGGTAATAATTATATTTAATGAATTATAATACTATTAATTACAAAAATCGTTAATCGTTATGCTACCTATTATGCGGTTTGGGAATATAGAAATGGAAGCCATTATTACAAATTAACAAGTAAACTGTCGCAAGACATTAGAACAATGCAATGTTGATAAAAATAAAAATAAACAAATAGATAATAAATAGATATTTTAAAAACTATTGATAGTTATTTGCTACTTCAGTAGATTTAACTTTCCGAGTTAAGTACTTCATTATAATATTCAGCAACTGGGAGTCTTGTATTTTCTCAGATTGCTGTTTTTCTTAATAGTATGACGAACTGACAGTATTTAACTATTTTTTTTTTACTTTTCCTTAGGATTACTAGACAGTCTGCTAGTAATGGCGATTTGTCCATCTCGTTTACCATCGGTTTTCTAGATAACGGTTTGTCCATCGATTCGCTCATGAAATTGCAAGATATTACATTTGATGAAATATTGCCAAACCCGGTGGTCAAGAAATTGAAGAGAGAATATGTTGAAATGCTGAACCATATCATTAACATAAAAGTAAATGTCATCTCGTTTTTCATTTCATTTTTATTTTTTGTTCAATGTCACTGTTTTTTTGTTTCGTAGGTGAGTGACCTTATAAATCGCATGAACAACAAGGTTGAACGTATCCCTTTGAATACGATTATAAAAAGTGCAAAACTGATATTTCCACGCATACAGATGAAAGGTAAATAACTCATACTTATGACATTACAATAACTGTAAAATTTTATGCAATGATAATAATTTTTTTCTAGGGAGCAGTTTGATATTGTGGTTTATAAACACAATGGACTTTAATCAGGGTAAGTTCATTTTGGCCTTGGAAACATTTTTAGATGACTTATAGAAGAAAACTTAGTATAATGTTTTAATTTTAGATGAAGCACAGTACATGGCAAATTTATTATCATCACACATCATCGTGTTCACAATTGTTAATCATTATCTGACTTTGTTGAACGTTGGTTGCTTTTATCGTAAAAAAGTAAGTATTAAACAAAGACATCTAAATTAGTATCTCTACCTATTACGTCAAATTATATTAGTTATATCAGTTATAATAAACAAACGAAACTCGCTAATTATTTCTCAATAATAAATTAAATAAATAAATATGATAAATATATAATAAGATTTATAATACGATATATGTATTTGATGTTTATTTTTTAATCATTTTTTTAATACAATATAGAATATGAAATAGATACCTATGTAATTCTAATTAACGAATTCCTCTATGTTACGAATATTTTTTGTTGTATGGAAGTTTTACTGTACTACAATTATAATATTATAAATCTTAATATTTTTAACATGTTGATAAGAGACTTTTTTTATTTTTACGTACCTATAAACTCTTTTTTCTATTATTCAATATTCAAAAGAATACATTTGTATTTCATAATAAAATATATTTAAAATATAATTAATGTAATAATACGGATGCCCTTAATTATATTATAAAATTAAGTTTTATTAAATTATTTAGAAACAATATGTCTTAATACATACTATATTATAATATTATACACTATACAATATTATATCTATAAAATAACAATTAAACAAATGAAAAATACTATATCTAATCCATTTTTTTTCTTGTTACAAAAATATATCTACTATTGATTGCTATTTAATATCAATAATCTTAGAAATGTTTAAAATAGTTAATAATAATAAAAAAAACACCATCTAATATTTTAAGCATTAGAATATAATATATATATATATATATATATTTGAATTTGACCCTCCAACTACTATCAGACAAACTAATATACTATAAAATAGTTTCAACAATATTATTATTTATAATAGTTTAGATTCTGAGCAGAATAATAAATGGTATTGGTTTTACGATGATATGTGTTTTATTGTAAAAAAACTTTGATTTTCAACTTTTGGTCTCATTTGAAGAAAAAAAATGGATTTAATTGAATCATAAAAAAAAAACAAAAATAAATTTTCAGAATTTTCAGGTTAAACCAGTTAGTTTGGTTAAGTTAGAAAACACTGGTCTTTTTTTGGTATAAAAAGAATTCTAATTTTGATTCAAATGAATGAAAGACTTTTTTATAGACAAAGAAAGATACAGGTGTCATATTTTTTTCATACATTTGTTCTTTATATAAACAGTATTAGGTTGTCAAATTTAAATTTGACTATAAGTATAACTTAGAAAAATCATGTCTACAGTACTACAGTAGTGTGATTCAACCTTTGGAATACTACTAATGTGACTTTTAACAATATTTAAATCTTTTCGGGGGTGCAATTAGAAGGCTTATGGTATTTTATTTTGTCATTACCAATAAATAAATCATTTTCAATGCTTTCCATACAGGTTTAAACTACTCTATGGGTTATAGACAATTTTGTACAAAAGAATATTAAACATACTCTCATTTTAATTTTTTCTGCATTAACTAATAAATACCATCTTGAAACTTTTTTCAAGTTTATTAGTGTTGATTTTTCTGAGCATTACTTCACCATTTTCTATAAGACCTGACAAGTACATTTTTTGTTTGGTATAATCTGCAAGCTGCCAATATTTTTGGCAACAAATTTCACAAATATGATACTGGAATTGGACATCATATTCTATAAATTCAACAGAGTATACAATTTTTAAATTACGTATTAGAAAAAAAATACATAATAATAAATAGTTATATTTTTACCTAAATTTGACACATAGAAACTGATTTTTGAAACTGAATTTGAACTTCAGTTAGGTCATTTAATGACTTAACTAAATGACTAAATGACATTAACATTTTTTTTTCTTATTTCTTAAATAAGTCAAAAAGGCACTATAAATCACAACAACTACAGTGAGTTCCGCTTAATGTATTCACTGGTTTATTGAATCAACTATTTATTAGAACCAAAATTGAAAATCCTAAACCAGTTCTTTTGTTACTAATGTTAAATTACCCTTTAATTAGAATCATCAAGTACCAGATAATTGAATCATTTTTAGAGTTATAAAAACGTTCTTATCGTTTTAATGGTATTTCAAACTTTCACTAAAAGAAACAAGAATTGTTTTGAAAAAGTTAAAAGGAGCTACTCAAAAATATGTTGAAAACAATACTTTTCAGTTGTTCCAAAAGTTATAAGTACAATATGTACATACATCATTATTTATTTATTTTTAAATAATTAAAAATCATGTATATATTATATTAACTGAATATGGATTTTAATTTCAAGCTATATATGAAAATTAAATTAGTAGATTCTAAAGTACAATCAAAAATAGATATTTTTTTTATTGGATTTTAATCTAATTTTAAACATACATATAAATATAAACTCATTAATAAAAAAAAATGTTTTATGGAAACAACTGGTAAATAGAATCAAAATGATCTGAATCAATGTGATCACATTAAGTGGAATTCAGTGTATAATTAACTTAATCTATAAAATGGGTTATTCAAAATAAATAACAATGTTGTAACCCAATTTATTAAGTTTGTTATTTAATCATTAAAATGTCTATATTGTATTTTTTGTTACAGTCTTCAAGCTCACAAATAACTTATAAAACTCATTTGAATGATTATGATTATGGTGAGTATAAAATATAAATATGCCAGAATCTTATGTGTTTTCAGAATTAGATTTTTTGTAAATCACTATCATTAATATTTTAAATTCTTTTTTGATTTCAATTCTGTATAATAGTATTATGTATTTATTAGTATGCTTTTATTTTATTTATTTTTTGTAGTAAATTAATTTATGTATACATTTTTTTTTAGCTATATACTTGTGTAAAAGAGAAATTGAAGAAAACTTAAATGGAGATTTGCTTAACTACAAAGTGAAAAAGTCCGCAAAAGCCAAAGTGGATTTTAATATTTGGGAATTTGAGTTTCAACTAGCAGATGATAAGTCAAAAACATGCAATAATAATGTAATGTTATAAAATTTGTTTTTATTAGATTACTTTATAGTTATTCTTAATATGACTGAAATAAAATAAATACATATATTGTAATATATTTGTATTTTTTCAGCCAAATGACAAAACATATAAGAGAGAATTACAAGAATCTCAACTTCAATGAATTACTCCAGAATCAAGCTTTAAAAATACTTAAATAAAATACTTACCATACAAATCTTAATCAAAACTACTATTTATGCTCTAAAATAAAATTACTCTTATTATGATGATTCTTGATTTCAGTAAATTAAAAGTGTTAATTTTTTTATTCATATTATTAGAATCGCTTTCTGTTAATTTAAATTTAAAGACCATAAGAGTATATTTGATTTGCATACTCCATTTATTTTATAATTAAACCACTCGGTTGCCCAAAACTCACCAAGTAGTCATATATCCACTTCTTGATAGCCACCAGTGCTATTTATGATTCTCCATATAAGTATGGGGTTTAGCACTGACGCTAATGATCAACGACTACTGCCGATGATTATCACCCAATGATAGTGTTAACTTGAATTGGTCAGACAATGATCCACGTTATATTCTTTGCGTACAAAAGTGGTTTAATATTAACCTAAATGAAGTATGCATTTACAAAATTTCCAAAAATTAAACTAGATTATGAAGAAAAAAATGTATATTTACATTGAATGCAGTCAAAATAAGAATCATTTTATCTATAGTATAATATTAGCTTATTAGTTTAGATTAGTTAATAATACATAAATTATATTAATTAGTATAGAATTTATAAATGTTTTCTTGTATTACTACCAACTATGAGCACCCATAAATATTTCATTAGAAATTACAAACCCAACTTTAATGTAAGGTTTATTTAAAAAAAAAATGTAAATTCTTAATTTCCTAATTAGGATACACAAACACATAGGCTTCAAAATTTATCTCATAGCTGATGTTAACTGTTTTATTAATCAGATTTATGTTTGCCACATAATGTTATGCTTTATGAGGTAGGTAAGGTTGGGAGTGTTGACAAATATTTAACAACTTCTGACCCTATGTACCTTATATAGCTTAACAACAAGGCATACTAATTCAAAATTACAACTAAAATTACACTGCATCATATGCTAAATTGTTTGAATTAATTTTTATTTTATACTACTCATATACTCACATGTATGTTAATTAATTATTATGTATTCAATATATTTATTTTCTACTTTTTGTGAAATTTTTAATTATTTCTTGCACATAAATTTGTGTTTATCATAGTGATTAATTAATTAAAAATGATCAATAAAATCTTGTAACATGATTGTAATAATTTATAATTTACAATTATTTCTTTTTTATAAATAATTTTACTGAAGTATGGGTTTGGAATTTTTCATAGTTATTTCACTGTTTGACATTTGTATTAGTGTAGTATTTTAAAATATATAATATTAGAATATTAGAAATTTACAAGTTATTAGAATACAAAAATAACCATTTAATATTATATTGTTTATATAAATTTAAACCATTGCTGTTTTAAATTTTAAAATATATAACAATAATAAGCCAAAAATCATTAAATGTTTTTATTACTTTTTATTTTTTTAAATCTTCTATGAAATTACTGGGCCTCACTAAGACAAACTCGTGTTGAGGCCCAAGGTTATCTACATTACAGAACATGTATTAATAATATTTACATTATAAAGCTAATTGTATGCAATAATACAAATAAAAATGCAATATGAATAGTATATAGGTAGACAAAAATTATTTGATGATAACAGTAACTAATTAAATAAATCAAAAATAACAAATAATAAAAATACATAAAAATAATAACAATATGGTAAAATTGTATTCACATATTAGCAACGTCATATTCATGTATTAACCAGCGTGAGATATGTTTCTTAAATAACGGCAATGGCATATTAGCTATGAATATGCCCATCATTGTTTTGTGGAAATTATGTTTTTGGAGCAATCTTTGATTTTTCTGATTGCTTTTACAAAAATAAAATATTTTGACTCCTGTGGATTAGGAAAATACACAGTGTATAGTGTGTGTTACATGATAAAATTTACAAATTTTGCATTCATCGGTTAAATCATAAAAATAGTGAATACTAGTGAAATTTTACAAAGATTCAGATTTATATGTAAGTTGCATTGCTCAACCATAACAATTAATTTTTTTTTTTTTCTGGTAAATTATATGTTTCATGACAAAACTATAGATGGAAAATGTAAATTGTTTATGGAAAATATTATGATCAGACGTGCTATACAAAATACATTTTTATAAAACAATTTAAATGGAGTAACTGGGGCCCAGGGATACATTTTACACCAACTTTAATAACTTAAGAAGAGGTTGAAAATAAACGCCAAAATTAAAAACACAAACGAGTACAATTAATAGTAAAAACTATTCACAATTATTCTTTTTTTAGGTACATCAAAAAACAATGTATTGCTTCAAAAACTGTTTTTAAATAAAAGTTACCATTTTTACCTTAAATTCTAATATTCCTCTAAATAATGTTTTTCAATATTGACCTCTAAAAAGTACCAACAGAATAAATCAAACAATCCTTAAAGATAAAAATCTAATAGTAAGTATGAGTAATACTTGTATTACTAATTTTTAACTAAGTTATATTACTTTTAACTTAACTAACAATTTTGTAAATTTAATTAACTTAAAACGATTAAAACCACTCATAGTAATGTAGTGACTAGTGAGCTGAATCAGAGCGATCATTTTCTATAGTGATAGAAGTCGCGGTGAAAATAAAAAGATAATGAAAATATTTCAGTGTTTTCCAATTTAAAATATTACTATAAATCCAAATGACAAAACCCTGAAGGACCCTGGCTTCAAGGTGCTTGCTCTAAATCAGGTAAATCACAACTGTCAGAGTCCTATCCAGGGCACTTATAAAGTCGGTTTCCCCCACCCTACTTCTCATATCAGAATAGGAATTATGGTGAATAGAAGTATTTATGTATATCTGTATGACTATATAATATATCAAAAATATCTGTAGTACAAAATAAAGGCCCAAGATATAGTATGATATATCATGATTGCATGTAGTGTTATGAACCCAGCTTTTCCTTGTCATATTCTAGAATGTATTAGTGTATTACCTACATCGTAGTATATTGTTATAATATGTATGGAATATCAAAGCACGCAGTAGTAATAAATTTATCTTTTTAGTCAGCCATAGTCATTGCTTAATCTTGATCAGAAGTAAAATGGACTTAGAAGTCAAATTACTCATTTTTGAAGGGATAATTTATGTATATATAATATATATAGTATTACTTGTATTAATATAATTATATAATTAAATATACTTCAATTGCTTTATAACTTATCAGACCTTTGATAAACTTATTAAGTCAAATTAAAATTTTGAAAAAATCATAAAATATTTCAAGACACTCATTATTAAATATTATTCAAACAGTTGTTTATTTTCATAAATTAAATTCTTCTCTTTCTTGGAGATAATTGTAATTTAAATAAAAATAAATTTTTATTACACAAATGAAACATTAGATAATAAAAAAAAAATCTTATATTAAGATGTGTTAACTGTTTCTTTCATTGACTGTTTAAATGAATTAATATGTTCAATATAGATTATTTTCTTCGTCACTTGAGCAAGAATCCTAAAAATAAATAAAAATAAAAATAATTTAAATAACATATAAAACCAATGGTAATTAGTTATACAACTATCAAAATGGAAAAATATACAAATGTTTTTCATACACAAGTATCATGTAACTAATACTAATAAATAATGTATTAGATAACTTTTAATGAAATGTGCTAATCATAGTTATCCAATTTATTTTTTTGAAATATTAATATCAGCTAAGTTGTTAAAACAATAACTAATAATAATAGTAATAATACAAAACCGATTCTATTTTATTGAATAAAACACAGATACAAAAGATTAATATTAAATATAGTAATGGAATAATTGAGCTGACATGAATTAACTTTAGAATATCTTTTAAGGAAAAATAACTTAAGTTTAGTTTTGGAAGTGCATACTGCATGGATACCTACATCAACTTATATTAATATTATAAATTTTGTTTTTTGTTAACTTTTCCATTTTGTGTAAAATTTTGATTATGTATATGATTTATTTTTTTTAAGCTGTCTAATCGAAATTAAAATTGGCCAGTTAGTGGTAAAATATTATGCTATTATAAACAATATAATAAAATTTCAACCAGAACGTGAACAGGTTTTACCACCTATAAAGTTATAACTACATGCCAAGACACATTAAAACACACATTTACTATGCATACACTTTAGCAGCCAGCATATAAAATATAATATTATATAAGATCGTATATTATATTAATGAAATTATTTTATAATATTACTTGTTGTGTTTGTGCAAGAATTGATGATTTGATACAGTTAGACAATATAATATCATCCTTTGGAGTATTTATATCTATTAATTTTAGATCTTGTTTGGTGAATGGTAAATTTGCATTTTCAATAATCTTAAATAAACAATACAAGATAATAAAAATTTATTTAGTGTTGATATATAGTGATGAATCAATACTCTATACTCTATACTCTATTCGGAATGAAATAGTACCTTGGCAGCCAGTTTGTGCGCATGGGCGTGGCTTTACTACAAAGCAGGCCTGCAGATAGTTGACTCGGTAGGGTGGACAAACAGGTGTTGTCTGACTTCCGCTCGACGAAAACTGGTTGCCGCTGAGGTACGATCTCATTCCGAATAAAGTATATATAATAGTTATACTATGTAAAAATGATGATATTTTGCTTTTGAATTACCATTTTTGAGCCATCTTTTAATTGAGCTGCTATGTGTCTGCCAGGTACAATCTGTAAACTAGTATATGTACTTACATGCTTGCAAATATTAGACATCCACTGAATAACACGGGCTTTGGAACATTTGAATGCAATATCTTTCATTTCATGGTACTAAATAATAAATAGTAGTTCATTTAAATGAATTTGTTGTATGATACAAATTATTGTACTTGTATATATTATGTTATAAATTATTATTATATTATATCATATATTATTGTTATTATAGAATAAGAATTTCTACCGGTATAAAATCTTCACAAGCATAAATATTTGAATTATTGGTTTATTATGGTCCCATTGAATTAATGATGCATGAATTACCAAAATCATTGCATAATATAATCACGTTTCTCAACATCTTAAAAAAAATTTTATGATGGATTCAGTGGCAGATCCAGATATTGTTTTAATAGGGACATATTATTTATATTTTCAGTAAATTATATAATTATAAATTATATATTAAATAAGTATACGATAATACACGAGTAAAATATGTGAATTAAGTTTTAACAGCAACTGTTCGACTATTATATAGGTATTTATTTAATTTTTAAAACTATATCTATAAAAAAATAAAAATAAACGACTATTTCCAAAAATGTATGTAGTCCATTGACAAGAAGGGCACATGCCCCTAAGCCTCACTAGATGAATTTCAAAAAGACTGCTATTGATATGACAAATTGTATATTTGATTAAAGTGTTTAAGTCAAAAGGTGCTTTTTTATCTAAATCAATTTTAATGGCAACAATTTCAACAATTAGGCATTTATTTCTTATACAGAAGAAGTAAAATACATTTTAAAATAAATTACGGTAGATTAATAAACATTTATACCTCTTAATGAAATAATATACTTATATGACATCTTATATACAATTGTTATAATATTAAAATATTTTTAAGAAACTTATATTAGTAAGAAATTTGAAAGGTCTAATGAGGTCCTAATATTTAGTGATGAACGATGATAACAAATGGTAAATAGATAATATTATATATTAACTTAAAACTTAAACATGGTTAATAATTAGAAGGGAAATATGTTTTATTTTAATATTTTAAAAGATACTGTTTCTGTAGAAATTATTTGTAAAGTGAACTGCAAGTTTAAACTTCATTTAATTGTAAATATTTTAAAACTATGTTTACTAATTATTAATTAAAGTAAAATAAATCAAAAACATATACACTTATTAATATTAATTTATTAAAGTAAACATAATTTATTATTCAACCTACTTAAATAAAAATTGTATCATTACAATTAAAATGGGTACTTAATATATCATTACCGTACAGCCAAGACCATGTCCAAACATATCAGATTCTAATATGTCTTGAACTGACATTCCTGGTCTTATATTTTGTGGATCCAAGTGTACATTAATTTTTTTTTTGATTTCCAACAATAATTGATTAATACTTCCTATTTTGAATATAGGCTTATAATGTTTAGCATCATCTATAAAATTTATAAAACATTTTGAGTATTATAATATAAGAGTAGGTAGGTTATACTGAGTGATTCATTTATCAAGCACTACTTATTATTTCAAAATTTATTTGTTTTTGAAAATATTAAATAGTAGAAATAAAACAACAACTTTTTTTTAATTAATATTTCTATTGCTTAATGTTTTTATTTTTTTTTATTCTTTTATACATTTAATTTCATATTCTAAAGCAGAATATTTTTTAGAGTATTTCGGTACACATAAAAATTCGGACAAATAGTTTATGAGATATAAGTATTTAAAAATTAGGTAAGCGGTATCTCTCCGTAACTCAAAAATCTGCTCAAAATTTGACTTAAAAATTAAATATTTATAAAATGTATACAAATTATCTTTTCTAGTAAAAAAAACACTGAAATGTGTTAATGATAAATAAATAAAATATTACATCATAATTAATTTACCTTTTGGGAAAACCGTAGAGTAAAGTCTTTCCAAACTACTTTTAGTTTTCATTATATCCATGCCGATTTCTGTCTCTGCAGTGTATAAATATGGTAAGTCCAATGTGCCATTTTGAAAATCAGTATGGTTGATTTGTCCATCCTAAAATAATGTAGTTAATAGTTAAGAAATAACTATACAATAATTGCATTTACCTTTAAAAATGTTAAAAATTCCAATAATATATTTTGATAATCATCCGGATGTTCATGCCAACAATAAATTTGATGAAATAGATCGGAATATTCTCTCATACCTCCAGCAAAACCTCTTGGGTAAATTTTAGCTGTATAAATAATTTAAGTTACTTTGAAAAAAAATTTATTTTATTTTCAAAATAATTAACTATTAATTGGTTTATATAACTTGTAATGTAAGAAATTTAAATATTATGTTTAAGAAAAACTTGTATTATCTTTTTCACTAACAAAATAGAAGAATTAAAAATTCCAAAAGGGAGGTAGGTGACCACTATGTATCAGATGAAAATATACTTAAAATTATTGCAAATAATTATAAAGTGGGTTCACTAAATTTTGTTTAAAAAATATTTACTACACATTTTTAAATTCTGAGCCACTCTATAGCTAATGATAAAATGCTTAGATTTTTAACTTTGGGGCGGTTTTACTTCAATTCTAGTTAATTATTGAATGTAATTCAGTAAATAAATCAAGTATCATTAAAAAAAAAAATTGCTATAAAAAATCCAAGAATTTTTTATCAAAAATGTTAGCCATAAAAATGATTTTAGCCATAATACTTGTGATATAATACAATAAAATAAAAAAATATAAAAAATATTTAGTTTGGATAAATATAATACAATTAAAAAATTTAGTGAAATATTTAGTTTTAACATTACACTATAGTAGGGGACCACAATACTACTATGATATTTTAAATACTTACAAATACCAATAATTTTATGATATGTACGAGAAACACCATTTATTAAATTAAATTCTACTGCTGCTATTTCAGCAGGAAAATAATATTGTTCTCCGTTATGGGTATGACAATTAATATGCAATAAAATAAATTTCTTTTCAAATAATTCTGAAAAATAAAATTTTTTAATATTATAATATTTTAACTCATTCCAACATTATTAGAGGCATGGTTTAGTAGCCTACGATTAGTATATTAAATGTCTATGAACCGTTAAATTAAACAATTTTTTGCACAACACAGCAAAAATACATAAAATATTTAAAAAATAAATTTTTCTTTTCATATCAATGTATATTAAATTATTATTTTATTTTATTAACTTCATTCGATTTAATAAACTGTATACAAATCTTTCCAGATTTATAGTAAAAATAATTGAGAATAAACTAGTACTATTAGTAAATAAAAATAATTGTATTAGTTATTTTTTTTAACAATTAATGACATAAATATTTACCAAGAAAATAAGCAAAATAATTGAAAACTGGATACTAGAGATACACATAATATACGTAAGAAATATGAATTGCATTCATATTGTTATATTATAATATTACATTGCATTTATAGTTTTATATATTATATTATATCAAAACTATAATTTTAGTAAAAACAAAAACTAAAATATTCTAAAAATATTGGCAAGAGATAACAAATTATGTTCTTATTTTTAAGTTTGATAATAGGTCAATTCATTGTAATATTAAAATTGACAAAATAAAATCAGTTCCACTAAAAGCAAACTTGCTATGTTGTACATTTGTACGAAGAAGACAATACATATGGATGTAAAAACCTTTTAATAACAATTTTCAAATGATTGAAAGATATTCAAATTATTTAGAAAAAATTTTAAGAATAATTGGGTCTACTTTATAATTTGAATATATTATACTTAGGTAATCTTGTCTTATACAATTTATATAACTTTCTCTTTAACTAATAATAATACTTTTATAAAATTAATTGATTATAATATTTATTAATTTTATATGTTAATAAACTTAACTTATCAAAACAAATCAGATTCATTTCTACTAAGGAACTGAATGATCTCTATATCAATAAATATATTGTACATATATTTTAACTATAATTTATAGAACTTAATAGAACAGCTTTATATAATAGTTCTTACCCTTATCATTTGGAATAAATTCAAACATCTTGGTCAAATATTTCTGCATATTCGAAAAATCATTGCTATTATTACGTAGATCACTAATTTTTGTAAACGGCTTTTCATTATCTTGGTTTGAATTATTTTTACGTGCAAGAACTTTATATTTATTTTTTTCTTCATCAGTCATAGACTATAATTTAATATAATAATTATTATCAAAATTAACTTTAAAATCTTTTACTATATTAGGAGTGGCCAAACTATCATTAAATATTTAATCATACAATATTTATTTACAAGAGTTATAGTTAAAGTTATTTGTTATTATTGTTATTGAATTAATACAAAGATTTAAAAAAAAATGATTATATTTTTAATAGTATATACTAATAAGTAAAAACTAGACCACTCCCAAACTACACAGTAGATACCATTTAAAGATTACTTACATTCCATATCGGTGCTAATTTATTACTTAATTGTTGAAAACTAGAAGGTTTATTTCCTTTATTAATTTCTTCATTTCTATAATCAGTCAAGAAAATATAAAATGCATTTTTCTTGGTAGCCATATTTATCTATAGAAAAAAAAATGCTGCATTAATAAGTAATAAATTAATTAGACAAACTTAAAACTGTGATTAAGTGTATAATCTACCAACTTACATTTCTTACCAATAAAATTAAATAAAATTGTTTAAAATAACTGGTGTTCTCTTTACATCCATTAAAATACAGTATCTACACTTTTTAAAAGTAAACATTTGCAGTTTAAGATTGTATATATTTAAGATAAAAATTAACACTATAAAGTTAAGATAACATGATATAAAAACGTATTGATAGTTAGAAAGTTATTTTACTAGTTATATAAAATATGTTTTTAAATTTCTTAGTTGTTAAGTTTTATATAAATTTATTGTCGGTGTAAAACTGAAAATTTGCTTATCAACAAATACTAATAATTTCTAAAGAAAAATTAATGGAAAATTAAGATTACTGTATGAGTATGACTATATAATCAAAATGGAACTTTTATTAAGCATAGAGATGTCCTAAAAAGTTACCAAAATTTTCAAAAAATTTTTCAGTTGTGTTCGAGTTAACAATTAACTAAATCAGTATTGATAGATAAATCGGTTGCAATATAAATCAAAAATTTACTGTCTTAATAGGATATTTTATTAATTTTTGTTTTAATACCAAGTTTTGAGCATAAATACTCGTGCTTTAAGTAGGTTACCCATGGAGATAATATTAATTTTATAAGAATGTTCGTAGCACCCTGGCGGATGCTGATATTTACGTTTTATATAATAAGATTCCCAATAAACTAAACATATGTATAATACATGTACAGCTACAATATATTTAAAATGTTGTAAGTGTACGTCAGTTTTTACACATCACGTATTGAAATATTTAAAATAATTCTTATTTTGAATCATTCAATAATAATATTTTAATGTTCATACTTTACCTTCACTTAATTCCAATAGTAGTGCAAGAAAACTGTAGAACGAAAGTACTATAGAGTATACAACAGTAATAAAAGAAACAATCAATAAATTGGAAAGCAAACGTCGTGGGTATCAAACGTAAAAATGACAAGTTATTAATTAGGAACAATCTAAGAACGATCGACTTAAGATAATATATTGGCACGGTGACGCTTATCAGTAAGTGTAGTACCACAGAATATATCTGTGTTATAGTCACGCAACGATTATCTACAATCAGGCCTACGACACGCCAATGTAATTACTGTGTGCCGGACATAGTATTAGTATTAGTTAATATTAAATTTAACCTATTCTGTGGTAGTATACAACTCTATAGTGCCGGACGATTATTGTATCCTCCACAGATATCTAAACAAGTGTTTATATATATGTGATTGTAACCTTAAAGTAAGCGATTCAGTAACGCGAGTAAACAAATGAACATCGTATAATTTTGGTGCGTGGACTCGTAATCGACAAATGGTCTGATAACAAATATGTGATAAGAATTACGAAAGGTTCCAAACAAACCGTGCTGGTTCAGACCGTTTTAAATAGGTGTACAGGGAAGACATAATTTGAACTATTATTTCCGTTCAATGTTTAGCCTAATGACTATTCATTATTTATAATATACGTGTTTTTACAAATTTTAATTCAAAAACCTTGAAGATTGGTGTATTTATCCGTGTGAAAATCGAATTTTCTAAAAGTAAATATTGATAAAGAACAATATTGCATATAAACTACCAGCTACTACTCCAATAAATAAAAGTTAAGTGTACCAATGTCCCATAATTATTTTAATCAGTAAAGAAGACTGTAAGTTTTTTAGGTTCCTTGCAAATGAGGTATCTAGGTACAACGCAATAATTGGGTTAAATCAGTAAGGTACTTTGTTAACTTTATTTAAATTATTATACTTTATCAAAAAAATATATTATGTTCTATCCATTTTGGTAATATTTCTTATTATTACTACATGTAGAAGATCAGATGCTGTAGCTACAAAAAACACAAAAATTTGCAGTTGCCATTTTAAGGAAGGATTGAGAATCAATAGTCCTACTATTTTTTTATAGAAAAAAATTAACATTTTAATTTTATTTCTCCAGAAAAGTGCACAAAGTATGCTGTAATATTCTTTTGTAGTTTTGTCCAAATTGAATTTTGATGCACAATAATGTTGTGACTTGATTATGACGGTTATGTCAATGTTTGTTTCCAAAATGGCCTAATAGACAACTTATTAGTGAAAGGACACACAAAAAAAAAAATATTATTTAAAGTTATCATATTTTCTTTGAAAAAAGATTTTATTTCGATCAATATTATGATTATTCATTAAACGCGAATAAAATCATAATATTACATATTATACAGAACGATTTAAAGACAAATGGTGCGTTTCGAACGAAACAATAATATTGATTATAATTAGAGCGCGGATTCACATACATTAAAAACCAACCAAATATGTGCTAGAAAACATTAAATATGCATAACAAATTAAATTTTTTATACATGTAATTAATAGGTACAATATATATTTTAAAAAAATTATTAAATTATTAAAAATTTATCTTGCTATACTTATTTCATTTCCCCGATTATTGATCTAAGGTCATATTTAGGAAAACCGTTTATACTTACAAGTATATCTATTAATTTATTTTAATATTAATCGAAACTATAAAAATATAATGTTTTTTTCTTATATTATTATAATAGACAATAGTATATAATTTCAAAAATGTCTAAAAAAACATCGAAATATGTACTAAAAAAGTTTCATTTTTTAAATCGTTATATCATGACGAATTTTGTGCTCACTTAGTTATCATACGATCAACCAGAAAAATATACAAATGCATACAAATCCGCCCTGTATTTATAATTTATTACGACCAAGTAGTTCCTCGGCGACTGCAAATAGCTGGGGAGTGGAAAAAAATTGTGCCGGAAATAAGGGCAAAAATTTTGGTAAGGCCGGATATAGTTGCAAGCTAGTCGAAAGACGTCTAAACTACTCCTGTGTCACTGGGCGTTAGCCCAACGCACAATGGAGCAATGATGTGTTTTAGAGAGTAATCAGTTATTGCCTTTTATAGTATATGTTGTTTAAATTATCTAAACAACGATATACTCATCTGTCGAAACAGGTCTGCCGTACGGCTGGGCTGACGTCGACTGCTGCGGGCGTCCTCACATTGCTTAGACATCGATTCGGTTGTATATATATGTAGCAAATCAGTCTTAGTAGTAACAAGGTAGAGTACTGGCCGTTTTTCAGTTCGATAACCGCGCTCTGGTGTTTGATCATAGTCGCCAATAGCTAACACTTGTCACAGAACACTATCCGCATAGAGTGCACTGCTATTATCGAATACTCTGCAGCGGTTCACAACCATTATTTACCAACCAAGCGCCAAGGTTTGTTAAGCCAATATTGTTGAGGTCTGAAATAGGTTTAAATTATTTTCTTTATGGATGGCCATGGTTTGATTTTTTTCTCGAGATTCACCAATATTTTTCAAAGCGCATATTGATTTCCATAATTTACTATAATATGATCTTGTGCTTTTTTTTCAATGTGAGAACAAGGAGGACTTAGAAATAAGGATCCATATATATATAGCTAGAAACAAATATAATTATAAATATCTGAATTAATCTATAAATAATAAAAATAATTACTTAACATGTAGTTTTTAATAAAAATTTATTTCAATTTTATTTAATAAAACTTAGACTATTTTATCTTTTACTAATTTTTAAAATAACTTACTAATAGTTATATTAATTATGAGCTTTATTTTTAAATCAATAACTACAGAAATAGTTATCGGTTCACCTATTTAAATTCATAAGTAAAAAAAAATTATATATTTAAATCTTATGAGTCTTCTAGTAATATAATATGCCGTGTGTGGCCAAACTGTTGCCAATGTTGATCACAATTACTATCCATTCTTTGATGTACCTTATTTGTACCTTTTACCAATAACCGATGGGAAACGGCCAGTGACTAATATTTCTACCAGTTCGACTCCCACTCATCCCCATCAGATAGGTCGCGCGGGGTTAGCGTGTCACTCGATACCAGTCCAGTGACTGCTATTACTATTGTCAATAGCCCCACTTAGATCGGCAATGGGCGGGGGTGGTTCACATGTGAATCGCACTGGTTCGGTGGTAAATCGTAACGCACAGAGTGGTTGTTTTGTTCTGTCTTATTAACCGAACGCTTCTCGTACGCCAAAACTACAAACCCGCTGCCAACGTAAATACTAGTTTTCACTGTACCGGGCCTCCGTTTCAGCAAGTATGCCACTGGGTTCTGCCTTTGTTGTAATAAAATAAAATAAAACAAAATGATTTTTGTTCCAGACGTGTTTAGAGTCCAGCGTCAGGAAATATGCCTAACAATCCATTTAACATAGGTAAGTTTAAATTTATTTATTATTGATGAACAGTGTGCTCCATTACATTACCCAATGTCCCTAAAATTATTTCTCGTTTGGTAATTAAAATAAAATAATTATAATATAGGTAGGACAATAAAAAAAAATATAGGTAAACCACATGATATGTAATATATAACATTAACATATATATATGTGTGTGTGTGTGTCAGGTGGTAGGGGATGAAAGAGCAGTATCTCGCGTGCACCACAACAATAAATAACAATAGGACAACTGACTTACCCATTAACCTATTTAATGTACATTTTTTTGATTCACGCCATAACATATAATAATATATAATATATAGATAATATGTAGGTAATTATATATATATGATGTTTAATGTATTATGTATATGTATGTTTATATGTTCTGGTGTGGATGAATGAAATGTACATTAAATAGGTTATGGGTAAGTTAGTTGTCCTAATGTTATTTACTGTTGTGATCCGCGCGAGATACTGCTTTCTCATCCCCTATCCCTTGACGTCAATGTCGTACGATCCGAATCGGTGAAATCGGAATTCGACAACCGCGACGAATGCTCGAAACCTACTTGATTACTCATAGGCAATACAACACACAACAGGGTGTCGTGCACGAGGTGTATAAACAAAAAAAAAATCACATGTACGCTAATAAAAATTTGAATAGCGTATAGTAGTGATACGTACGCACGAACGGCGATGTCTCTCTTCGCACTTACACGATCGATATATTTCGTCGGTATGTAGAGACCGATATATTAGAATAATTGCTGGCCGACAACGCCATCCTCGTTTGGATCAACACGACAAAGAAAAAAAATTTAATTTCAAAGCGCTACATTACAGAAAACTGCCATTTACAACGAGCATGTACCGCGCCCCGAGGGCATGGATCAATTGCGCCTAATACCAAATTTTTGTTTGGGGTCATTTATACCAATAATTGCGCTTGTATAACACATACCTTAATGCTTGAAAATTAAAACTTATTTATTGACAATTGATTACTGGTTAAAGTGACTAGGTATAATATATTTTATAACAGTATCGGGAATTTTATGGAACGTTTTTATTTAATTATGAATAATTAACGATCAAAAAATAACTTCTAAAACGCGAAAAAAATGATTTATTTATTTATATTATATGTTGTGTATATATATATATACATATATTAATACTCACAACAAAATCAGTTAGCGTTTTCATTCATTGTATTATTTATATTGTATAATTATAACTAACTTAAAATTTTTCTTATGTGTTGTAAAATGTTTTAATTACAATTATTAGTTTATTGACCCTAAAATGTTTAGAGCGCAATTGATACATATATAAAAGTAATTTTAGTCGCAATTGGTAAACTGCCTGTTCCGGGCGTAAACGAGGGGACTCCCGATGACATTTTATAACTTTCCTGCCGCGAACCGGTGACATAGTAAATTAGGGGAGTGATATATTTTCAGAGTATTTATAATTTCGATAAATAAAAATAAAAATTTAGACGGCAATTTGGCAAATAGAATGGAAAATCACAAAATTTTGGTTTTCTACTCTGCTTACCTTAATTTTAAATATTTATAAGTGCACGTGAACTAATTGAACTTCGAATTTTATGTATCGAAATACTCTAAAAAATATTCAGCTTTAGAATATGAATTAAAAAATGTATGTTTTGGTCATTAAAAAAAGTAAAAACTTATAACGTCATAAACTCATAATGAAAAAATATTAAATATAATTTTTTTTTTAAATTGTTTTATTTTGATTAGAAATTAATTAACGATATAGATTTTTATATAATGAGAGCAGCGATAAATAATCACTAAAAGGTAGGATGTTGATGACTTGCATTATTTTTCTTTGATCCTTTAAAATGTTATCTTAGCTAAAAACTCGTTCCATTGATTCAGACTATATTCATTTTATTTTGCATTTATGAGCATTTTTTGATATTATAGGTCGTTTTCAGTAGACTTTGAACAATGTTGAACATTTTTCTCGTATTTTAGATTTTTAAGTAAATTTATTTTTACTCAGCAATAATTTAAATTATTATTTTACTGATTTTCAATAATTTTATATTCAAAAAAACAATGAAAACTGATATTTAAATTTATACTTAACTTTTTAATTTAATTTTTTTTTAACAGTAAATTTAACTTAAATTTTAAATGTTTACGAAGGTTTTTTAAGTCATCAACATCCTATCTCTAATATTCACCTTGAATATTATTTTCAAATTAACCATTTTTTTACAAATAATTTTAATCTATAAACATGTATTCTAAACCCAAAATCGGTAACTTTAGAATTAGGTATAATTTAAAAAATAAAATAAAATTTTTATTTTTCTTAGTATGTACGTATTTTTAAGCTCCAAACATCATATTACATTATATATTTATTGTTATATTAATAAATTATTAACTATTGATAAATTTTTAATATAATATTAGTAAATTAAATTGTAAATATAATTGTATATAGCGTTGTTTAAAAAAAAATAGAAATTTAGAATATTTTTTTTCTGAAAATACATGTTTTTAAAATAAATCATACAATTTGATAATGTGTAATAGTAATAATAAAATAAAATAATAATTCATAAATATTAATTAATTTATTACTTTAATAATAAATGTATAATGTATCAGATGGCGTTTAGACACAAAAAAAAAATATAAAACTAAAAAAAAAAGTCAAATTTAATAATTATGCCTAGATTAAAATAATTTGAAAATTACAGTAAAATCTCGATAATCCGATAGTTATCAGACTACGATATGATATACTGCCGAATTAACGAAAACGGTGGATTAATGATAGTATCACATAAAAACGCATTTTTACTTATTGAAAAATTAAAAAGTTAATAACTCTATTGTACTTCAACGTTAATTGAATAAAATTAAAATATCTAATAGGTTTATTTGGATTTAATCTGTTATTACTTAGTTTATCGTTTACGATAGTAACTTTATATATAAATACATATCGGTTACGTATCTATAAGCTAATATAGCCGGTTACTGGGTGTATCGGATTATTGAACGGCCGGATTACTGAGATTTTATACTGTATATTCAAAATATAATAGGTAACTAGGCTACTATGAAAAAAAAATTAAATAGTGTTGTACATTTGAATAAAAATAGACGAGTTAAAAAACTTTAAATCATAGGAATTTATGATCCATTATACTCATTCATTAGTCTAGTTTAATGTTTAATGTCTTTCTCCAGAATTGAAAAATATTTAAAGTATAATAAATCAATGGTCTTTCACCTTTTGGGACCTTTTTTGACCCGCCACCTACTTTTTTGGACCTAAATTGCTCGAATTGAGAAAAAATAAGTAGAAGCCCTAAATCCAACAATTTAAAAACTGCGTTCCAAGTGTATAATTACTTAACACAGGTTTATAAAATGTTGTGAAAAACACGTTTTTAACTCAAATGTACATTATTCACCGGCCATTGACGTCAATTACCAGAAAAGTTAAATTTTTCACGCAAATACCTACCTATAACATAATAATAATAATATACATACATCTTAAATAAATTACTTTTTAAACGTTTTAAATAATATTATCGTTGTATATGTGTTATTTCCAATGAAGTCTCTCCGAAGGAAACCACTGAAATCAAGAATAGTGATGAATTATTTCTTCTGAACATACCATTACCTGCAGAATCATGTGTAGACAATGGCAATGACGGTAAGTCGGGTGTGGGTTGAATGAACTAATATCATCTGAATTTTATATTTTATGTATATCAAAATATTCTAAAAAATATCCAGCTTTAGAATTTGAATTTAAAGATGCATATTGTTATTTTAAAAAAGTAAATACTTATAACGTTATAACGAAAAAATATTAAAATTTATAATTTTCTTAAAAAAGTTTTATTTTATTTTGAATAGAAGTATAATGTAAAAAAAAATTTTCAAAAACGTTAATAGATTTTGAAATAATGAGAGTTCAATGATAAATAATCACTAGGTATAGAATGTTAATGACTTTTACAATTTTTTCCTTTGGTAGGTAAGTACTACAAAATATTATAAATTTACTAAAAATTTATTTCATGCTCCCTTGATTCAGAATAATATATACTTATTAAATATTTAATTATATAATATATACATATATTCATACGTCTTATGTTGTTTTTACTTTTTACGCCAATCCTGAATAAATAAACTATCATTGTCTTGGTATAGATATTATTCCAGGTTTTAACGTTATTTATCTTAATGACTCAAGTCGCAGGTACTTTCTAGTAACATAATAAAATAAAAATATACAAGTAACATTTACCTATTCTAATAAAAACACGACAGATATGCCATATTTTCCGGTATAGATAGCAAACTACACTAGTGAATACCAAAAACATAATAATATTATCGTTGTATTTGTGTTATTTCCAATGAAGGCTCTCGGATGGAAACCACTGAAATCAAGACCAGCGATGAATTATTTCTTCTGAACATACCATTACCAGAATCATGTGCAGACGATAGCAACAGCGGTAAGTCGGGTGCGGGTAGAATAAACTAATATCATCTGAATTTTGAATTTTATGTATATTAAAATTCAAAATACTCTAAAAAAATATCCAGCTTTTGAATTTTAATTTAAAGATGCATGTTTTTATTGTAAAAAGTAAGTTCTAATATTATAACGTATATAAAGAAAAAATTTTAAATTTATAATTTTTTTAAAAAAAATTTATTTTATTTTGAATAGAAGTTATGTAAAAAAAAAATTTCAAAAACGTTAATTAATTGTGAAATAACGAGAGTTCAATGATAAAATAAATAATCACTAGAGATAGGATGTTGATGACTTACAATTTTTTCTTTTCGGCTTTGGTAGGGACCTATTGATTCTACCACCTACCAATTTATACCTAATATCAGTAATACCTAATATTACAATTTAATTAATAATTAATAAAAAAATTTTTTTTTTTACTTTTTTCTTAAATTACATCTTTAAAACAATACAAAAAAAAAGGTGGGTAAGTAGGTATCACTGTGCTGTATAGTAGAGATGGAGGAGAGTAGGTCACTGGTCAGTATAATGGATGTGTTAAATTTGAATGCAATGACAGCAGGTATCATTGTATACGAAGAACTATTCTGAACGGAGATGATTTTTCAGTCAATGATAATTAGTAGGATATATTATATTATTATAATAAATATATATATTATATATATAATATATAGGTATACCTATATTTAAATCGTAATATATCATTATTTTACGTGATTCCGTAAAAAACTAAATTTCATACGCTCATAAAAGTTTGTCTATATTGACACCTGGATTTTTTTTTTTACAGTTACTTGAAGGAAAACTTATGAATAACCTTGTATTGAGTTTTTAATATTAGGTATAAATCACTCAAAATTTATGAATTTTCATTTTAAAAATTCCTTGCGAATTTTCGCGATTTTGATATATTTTGTAAACATTTGAACTTTAAATGCTTATTATAAACGAAAATTGTGACTAACAATTTTTGACTTTTTTTTACTACGATAAATACAATTTATAATAATCCTTGTATTAAATTTTAAAGTTTTTTTGGAATGCCAAATTTTTTTTATCGGCATTTCAAGAAAAAAAATTTAGAAAAATCGAAAATTTCAACGAGTTATAAATAGTTTAAAAAAATTCTAAATATTTGAAAATTAAATAATAAATAGATAACACTAATATTAACATTTGGTGAAAATTTCAAGTATTTACAATGATTCGTTTTTTAGATACAGCAAAATCAATTTTTTGATTTTGTCGAAAAGTGGTTATGCGTTGAAATTCCCGATTTTCCGTTATTTTTTCATGGTTTTTCCTGACACTTTTGAAAACTACTGGAAATTTTTTACTTTTGACCCCCCAAAGTATCAACAAGATGAGTTTTCCTTTTCAAAGGGGGGCTGAGGTTAAAATCAAAGCATTATTATTTATTACTACTCCAAAACGTGATGACAGACACAAAAAAAAAACACACATCATTGTAAAATCAATACATTTATTAATCCTTTCAGAGTCTAATACAATACAATATATATAATGAAATAAATACACAATAAAATATAATAAATACAAAATAAGACAAATTCAATTTGATAACAATTTTTATCATGTAGATATATTGTATTATTTTTATATATAATTAAAAGTTTTAAAGTGCCTATTATTTCTTATATATTCTAATGATATCAAAACCAAACTAACATAACTTTTGCATTACAATTTTTATTAATATATTTCCACTTATAGGCAAAGAAATACTTCACAAAGTTTGTTTTAAAAAACTTTTCATTTTTATTAATAACCAAGTTATTTTGTCGTTTACCAGCTATAATTCCTAAATTCATTATTGTGAAATATAATGATACAAGAAAAAATAGTGTAGGACAACTACGTTTCTACACGTTAGATTATCATCAACTAGCGAGCAAGTTAAGTTATAATAATACTATTATAACCATAAATTATAATCTGTAAAACGATAATTTTTGTTCGGGAAGATTTTTTTATTCCCTGGCGGAATCAATATGCCTTATCCTCTATAGTGGCCTAGTATAAAAAAGTCTGGCGGAATCGATGAAACACCTGGTAGGTACTATAGAATGCTATATAAATTTACTAAAAATTAGATTCATGCTCTCTTGATTCAAAATAATATACTTATTAAATATTTAATTATATAATATATATATTCATACGTCTTATGTTGTTTTTACGCCATTCCTGAATAAATAAGGTATCATCGTCTTGGTAGATATTATTGTAGGTTTTAACGTTATTTAAGTTAACGACTAAAGTCGTAGGTAGGTACTTTCTAGTAACATAAAAAATAAAAATATACAAATAATATGTATTCTAATAAAAACACGACAGGTGTGCCATATTTTCCGGTATAGTTAATAAACTACATACTAGCGTCACTAGCAAATACCAAAAATATAATAATATTTTCGTTGTATCTGTGTTATTTCCAAAGAAGGTTTTCGGATGGAAACCACTGAAATCAAAAGCAGCGAACCTCTTCAGGCTATACCTTACCCTCCATACAGTCCGTACCGTCCGTACCCAGAATCGCATGCAAACTATCACAACATTTTTAACAATGGTAAGCCCGGTATACGTAGCAAACTACACTAGTGAATACCAAAAATATAATAATATTTTCGTTGTGTCTGTGTTATTTCCAATGAAGGCTCTCGGATGGAAACCACTGAAATCAAGACCAGCGAACCTCTTCAGACCACACCGTTCCGTCTATACCGTCCGTACACTCTGTACCGTCCATACCAAAAATCGCGTGCAAACTATCGCAACATTCGCAAAAATTGTAAGTCCGCGGGTGCGGATTTAATGAAGGCCCGCCGAAACCGCAAGTTGCAACCTGCACGCGTGAGACGTCGTGAGGCTAGAGCTGCGGCTAGAGCTGCGGCTAAACCTACGACTAGTGTTGTGACTGCGGCTGAAACTGCGACCGGGTTTTCACCAAGCACCATATCAACTACAGACAAACTGGATAACATTTGGAAGTACTGCAGGTACGTCGCAACCAAATAACCTGGAAAATGTTTCAGAAAAATGAAATAAATTTTTTGTTTTGTTTTTTTGATTGGATCTTTAAATTATATCTGTTAAGTGTTTGTCAAAAATAAAATCAACACGATACCATCAACCAAGATGTGTTTTGTTCTTGTTCACGACTTATGAATAACACTACTTAATAACAATAAAGTACATTATTTAACATATAAATATAATATGTTAATTTATAGCATTACAGCACGGGTCAATCAAAAAGGGCCAGATTACGATTTTTTCTACATTTATTTATAAAATAAAATTGTGTAAAATCGTCTCTGCAGAAATAAACCACTAAAATAACATAAGTACTTTAATTTCAGAGACAAGCTCATATCTGGTCATACATAAAAATAGTGTATACTTAATAAAAAAGTTGCAGTGGAAACTTATTTTTTTGTTATATAAAAAAGGCATTACTCTGTTTTACGTTAGGTGTTAATTGAGCCACAGTTGATGGATGTATATGTATTACATTTGAATTTAATGATATCATTGTATAGGGCAGTGGTAGCATCTTTGGGGGGGGGAACATGAGGGTGTAGTTGCACGCACGACAATTTTTCTATTTTTTTTCGAATTTTTTTATTTAAACTACAATATTATTCATTATTTGTGCTATTAACAAAATAAAAACTCTAGATTTAACAAAACATTTATAGACCGTTGATTAATAATGATTTTATTAAATCTACCAATATTTTTCGTTCAGTGGCAAATAATGATATACGTATAGGTAACTAAGTAACTTGTATAAGTACTCGGCAGGTAGTGTACCTATTATAGGTGTTTGCCTTTCATAATTCACAAATCATACAGAATAATTTATAATAGTGACCTACGTGCAGTGCACATATTATTATGAAATACGTATATATTTATGCATTTATTTATTACATGTGAAAAAATGTACCTATTATTATTATTTATTACCCGTGTGACTACTGTTCTTCAGAAATAAAAAGAATTATAAAAACCGAAAACCGCATAACTTTCAAAAGCTATATCTCGCTAACGAATTAACGAAAAATAATAATTTGAACGTTAGAATTCATAAAAAAAAATATCCCTACTATTTTATGTCATTTTAAATATAGGTTACCATTTGAAAATCAAAATTCGATAGTATTTTCACTATTAAATATAAGAGTGAAAAAAATAAAATTGTACATAGTTTTAGAAAAGTATAAAACCAAAAATTTTGAAAAAAAAAAATTGAAAAAAAATCAATACTTTTTGAAATAATGAGTGTTTTTTGATAAAAGAATCGCCCAGTATATATTGTATCTTAATAAACCATTACGTAAAAAAATACGTTATGATAGTAATCCAATGGGGTGGATAAGTATTTTTTCGTGTTTGAAAACGCTCTTATATGATTTCAGTTTAACCAGTTTAGTACCGTCTACCTATATGCTGCATTGCTGTATATATATATAAGTATTATTTTCGGACAAACACTAAGGAATTTCTTTTGTTATATATACAATATACATATTGTGTCCATAATATACTGCAGCCCATCCCCATACACACATGTACACGAGTTGTACGAGTATTGTTAAACTGTTAGGCGATAATTCAAGGTCGGTAGGGTCGTATCGTGTACAAGTGTTTTCGATCGTACAGTACAATTCACTCATATTTTGAAATAAATCCTTATTTCATGATATTATTTATTTTTATACTGCTATAAAAGTAATTTATTTAACTTGGTAGGCGGAAAAAATATTGATTTATCAATATGCTTTATCATATAATACATATGTATAACCATCGTTACATAACTTTTGATGTTAAAGTCTCCATTAAAAAAAAAAAATTTACAAATTATAAACTTAATCTCCTACCTACACTTATATAGTTATACAATATAACGTTAAAAAAATTCCATTTTCATTACTCATTACTCAAATGTATAATAAATGTAAATAGTTATAACTACATATTTATAATATAAATATCTGCAATTTGAAATTTCATCAATTGTATAAGCATGCATTTTATTTTTTATTTTATTATTTAAGTAATTTAGTAAATAACTTTACTAATATTGAAAATATGTTTTTATTAATACTATTTATTATTTAGGTACCGATAATATATTTTGAGTTCAATGATTAACATTGCCAAAAATTAGTTATTCACACATCAAGATTTTTCTTTGTAACTTTTAATTAATTATTCGAATTCGATAGTAAAATTTCCATACAATTAAGTATTTTATACAAAAATGTTAATAAATAATTATTAGTAGGTACATATTTAAAAATAATTTTTTTTTAATTTTGAAAATATTTTTTTGTTTATTTAACATTTTTATTTGCCAATTTTAGTCGTTTTTGTATATTTTATTGATATTTTACTTTCGAACACTAATATGAGGCTACTATATAGTCCTTTAAAAATCTTCAAATTATGCATTTATTACTCTAAGCCCTAAGGTAGGTATCACTAAATATTAATATCCTTTGAAAATACAAATTTGAGTTTTGGTAAAATTAGTTTTACCCGATTTGATTTTGTTTTCGTATATGCTATATAATAATATAATATTAAGTTATGTTATGTCTGAACGACGCTAATACAATAATTATGGAGAAGCATTACGAGATTTATAAATATATTATTTTCTGAATTTTACAATCTGTAATGTTTTTTACAATAAGTATAAGTAATAGTGAAGGTATTTAATAATATTTTATAATATTAAAAATATATATATATTTAGCAATATCAATACAGTAGTATCTATGCAGCATAAACTATGCTTGTGTGAAAGATGAGCCAACCAGTGTTGAGACTTTAGATAATGAATATGTTATATTTATATTTTAATTTTGTGCTTACCTATTTAAAATATTTTACTTTTATTCGACGCACGTTTTTACCTATTGTGGGCATGTGGCGCAAATTACGTATATAATTTTTTCTTTAGGCTGTTTTTACTTTTTAGTGCAAATTACATACGCCCAGAGTCTTGGTCCGCCTCATAATCTTATTCATATATTTTCATTGAATTCATAGTACATATAAATATGTGGTTTTTTTCCTTTTCAAGTATCTTGCTGATCGATCAATAAATATTCTGATAAAACAGTTTTGAAATTTCTATGTATTATAATATAATATATATTTGTTTGTCTGCACACCCTCTTTTTTTATAGATACCTTTATGACGTATATATATTATGTATGTATATATCTATGAATATACATGTTTATGTGCGTATATATATATGTACACACGCACATGCATATATATATATATATATATATGTATTTATATAAAGTGTACACTGATAATATATACCATTGTTTACCGACTGATGATGGCAGATGCGGACTATATGCAGGAGAAAAATAATATAATATATTATAAGTAAAGTATATAGGTCTCATCAGTGGCGTATCCCGGAGAGGGTCAAGGATTGTAAGTAACTTCACTCGCCTCAAAAATTGTTGAATAACAAAAGTATTGATGAATATTCAAATACATTTTCATTAATATAAAATAGTTTTAAAAACTACAAATAATAGGATATTAATAATATCCATGTCTGATATTATGTTAAGCTATAACTAATAAGTATAATAACTATAATAATTTTATTCGATAAATAATGTCAATGGATTGGAGACAATTTTATCGGTATATTATATTGTATAGTATTAGAATCCTTATAAATGATTGGAATTATTTTTAATAATCATAGTATTAAGTATAATATATAGTATTTTTTTTTTTTATTATTTACACAAGCATAAAAACTTTTTGGAGAGTGAATATAGAAGCTATATCTATAAAAGTGCTCTCTGAGTAAGTTTAAATGGATTTATTAAACTTATTTTATTAAAATATCTCGGTAAAAATATCCCTAAACCAAAATTATTAGAACCTCATTAGTTTTTACATATTATTTAATATTTATTAATAATAATTTGTACGATTGACGATTATCATGAATTGTGACAATTTTAATTTTAATATTATAATAGTATTTTCATAAAATTTAAATCAACCCAGACTTCAGAATGAAGTTTTTCACTTATTTTAGTACCTTTTCAATACACTTTTTTTTTTTTATTACTTATTAATTGAAGTTGAGTTAAGTAAACAAGATCTGTTAACTTTAAACTTAATTGATGTAATAAAAATTTAAACTTTGAGTTTAATTAAACCAAAAAATATTTAACTTTTATTTATTTTAATCTTACTGTCTAGTGGTGTTCGTCAATTGCACCGAATTTGGGACACTACCTGTATAATATACATCAATTGCGCCATTAAAAAATAATAGTTAACCCATATAATTATAAAAATGTCTGTTGATTAAATTTTAACAATTTTAGTTTATATAAATAATATGGTTAATATAGTTATAATTTATAATTCGTTGATAGTTTGATACCGAGTCAATACGTTACAAAAATTATAGAGTTGTATAACCGTTGCAACTTATTGTACTGAATGTCATTGAATTGTCTTGAGTGTCAATTTTTAATAACTAAAAACTAGATTAAACTAGGTAATCAAACACATAAAAACAGATTCATAGTTATCAAAATTGAAAGTTACCAAACATATTTGTAAATTACTAATTTACCAAATAATCAACTCAGCTTATCCGTATAACTATGTAAGTTCTAAAATCAATGGTAATAGACATTAATATTATACAATATACATATAAATATTTTTTTAGGAAATCCTTGTTGATATTTTTTGGTAAAATTGATAATATTTACATGCAATATTACAACAATGTATTACAACATACATCCAAATATTAACCGGCATAATCGATATATGCCCCTAGTCTGGCTATTACTAACTTAGTAATACTAATATAATATGCAAGAAAATTACATACAGAAATACTCGACGTCCTGTTAGGATTTTAATAGCATAGTTGAACAGCATAGAAAAACACATGAGGCGGAGAATTATATTTTACTAGACACCCACCACTGACCACAATGATGTAGGAAGAGGACTTGTATAATCACCAAAAGCCCAGGAATGTTTAGCAAAACTCACACACAGTCATATAGACATATTGATATTTATATACATATTCTTAGCACCATTCAGTGTGTTTAGAAATTAATGGCACAGACTACAAACTCGTTAATAATTTAGGTGCATGCATTTTCGGTCACAAAATAAACCAATTAATTAATCAATTACTAGACTTGACCTTTATTTATGAATAATTATAATAAGTAGATAGGCTCATTTAATAGACCCCATTGTCGACTTCGATTGAATCTTCATCTTCCATCCCTATCGAAAGCGGTGTATCAGATTCAGAAATTTCTTTTCCATCATAAAGGAATCGTTTATTTATACCCTAAAACATTACAATTTCTAATGAATTCAATTATAAATGTTAAACTAACACATATTTTTTAGTTAATGCTAGTTATATAGATGAATAAAAAATCTATCAATACATTTAAAATATAATTTTAATTACATATATTTCTTTGAAACAATGATTAATCATTAACTAATATCTTACAGTATTTTTATTTTGTTCACCGTACTTATGTTTATTTTCTTCATCTCATAAATATGTCACTTTGACAATGAACATTAAGAAATTCACATACAAATTATTTATTCATCATCTTACTTAATATTAAAAAAAGGAAAGATTTGATTGGTTGTATTGAATAGGCTGCAAAACTAAACTAAAGACACCGAAAAAGAACATAGCCTTTTTAGTATCCTAGCAATCGCTTAAGACATATACATTATTAAACAAATTAAAAAATACATATACATTTGCCGGGTCAGCTATAAATGTAAAAAAAATCTCGGTTTTCATTTGAGGTGATTTTTGCCCGGGCAACGCCGGGTGGAACACCTAGTATTATGAATGGACATTAGACAATTGGACAACTATAAATTTCAGTAGGAGCTATCAAGTAGTGGAAATGTGGCAATTTGAGTAAAATAAAACTAAATGCAAATTGCTAAATGTGAATTTGTCAAACATTTGTTAGGTAACTGTTACAATGTTATATCATTGTAAAAATAAATACAAGTGTGACACCATCACTTTTCTTAAGAGCAAACAAGATATGCATACAACTTAAACCAAGAAGTGATAATTCTGAACATATAGCCACTAGGCAGTAACTGCACATTTTTGGTTATACTATTAATGTTGAGGTTGTACGTCATTGTAAAACAATAAAAATTCCAGATAGATAACTTAGTCTTTTTTTAAAAGGATGCTTCACCTGAATGTCTTGTCTTTCTTTTACTAATGTACAACATATTAAAATTGAATCACTCAGACAAGAACCACGGAAGCTGTAGTCTGTTCAAATTAAGTAACCACATTTTCACACTGAAAAAACACTATGCAATATAGTTTTAAATGTTTTAGCACAGTAAATATCCTTCTTTTTATATTGTGAAAATATGGTTGTTAACTTGGACTACAACAGTCAAAATGGTGCATACAATTTTGTAATAATTTTACTTTACTTTTTTTCTGTAATTATGAGTAATCTATACTATCTTATATAAAAAAATATAGTGTTTTAAAATGTAGATAAAACTAAAAAAACAAGACCTAAATAATTTATTGTATTATCTCATTTATGATGAAAATACTAGGGTTTCTATTTCTAAAATCTACATAATATGGAAAATATAATTTATTAGTTTCAAGTTAATAACACATTACAAGGACGTTATTAAAAAAACATGACACTAATTTGAATTTAATTGTTTTCTAGCAAATCAATTTAGTAAATCGTATTTATATAATCTATAATGGATACAAAAATATTCTATAGAATAAGTTTAATTAATGGAATTTAACAAAAATATACAAGTATATTGTAAAAACCATATTTAGTTACGTTCACCATGTAAAACAAAGACACAAAAGTAGTGATTAGCTAAATATCTAAATTATACAAGTCATATACAATGATTATGAATTATTTTATGTACATAATATTAAGTAAAATTATTATTTAGAATGATTTATTTAAAACCTAATTATGTAAAATTAATTTAATAACACCAACTTGTATTATGTACATACTATTGTATATGGTAAGATACAATATACAGAATACAATAAAATTCAAGCAATTTCACAAGGTTATCATAGTCTTATCAGTATGATAATGAATAAATGCTAATAATGAATATTTAACTAACTTATGCTTGCATACACATACACAAATAAATACAATGACCACCTTACTTTTCCACTACTTGTTAGTAATCTTAATCTTTTAGTTAATATGTATGGCTACTAAATTCATGTTAGCAACTACAATTGCTAAACAATCGTGGTTTTGTTCACTGCCAATCAGTGAGTAAATTAGCACAATAAAAATCAGTAGCTAAATTAATTCTTGATTGGATATCTTCTATTTAAAAAAAATGTAGTCTAAATTTAATTATTTTTACTAATGGTAATAATTGCAATAAATTACTTCTTAATAACTTATACTTACAAAATTTTTACGATAACATTTCATGATCCCTTCAAAAGGAGTGTCATTACTGATCTTGATTTGCATTTTAATATCATCAGTTAGGCTATCAAAACGAAGTGTTATCAGTTCAGGGGCATCCTAAAATAAAAGATATTTTGAACAATGATGGATGTTTTAAATACTAACAAAATTAAATTTTGTATTTAATATTTGAATTTCATAAAATTAGATAAATTAATAATTCAATAAAAACCTATTGTTATCGTATCGAATACTTTTAACACACAATCCAAAATTGATTTTTAGTAACAACACGATTATGAACTTAAAAAATCTAAGATAAGTCAGAAGTCAGTCGACTTATCATCCTAAATATAATCAATATTAATAATAATAATGGTCAACAGGTCAGGTTCTAGGTTAATAATTAAACTTACATTATATAATGGTACCACCAATTCTAGGACTAACAACATAACGACCTTCAATATGACAAAATGCCATGATTGACCAGTACACATTATGCAGCACTGTCAAATTCTAGGAAAACTTGATTGTTTAATGAGACGTGTATGAAACAAATGAGCGTCTGTGGGAATGAAATGAGACGTTAAAAAACCAGATTGGGAACCAATATCTCGGAAGGGCGCGACACAGTATAGGCAATGTTACTCTTATATAAAAGCTAACATCACAAAATGTGTTCTGCTGAACGCAAATTTGTTATGTTGTACGTAAGTAAGACAGAGACAACACATGCGGCGCGCACGAGCAAACGTCGAAACGTGTGAGCAACTGACGCGATAGACCGTCGGATTTTTCATCAACCGACGCTATTATAGAACGCCGATTTGTGTTTTTATTTTGCGCGCGTTTCGCCAACTTGTAAATACTTACTCCTTTGTTTACGGCCATTTCTGATTCGAGTTAATAATAATTTGGTTAACAGTCGAACGGTGATGAAGCCAAGAAAACACGGTAGCAGTGAAATGTACCGGCAACAATAGTGAATATTGAATAGTGTGGTTCGCGACAAATTAAATAAGTATGCCAGCAACTAGTGATGCGCGTGTCTGTAACGCAAGCGTTTCTCCCATTTAATAGCGGTGGAGTGGTGGTGATCATCGGCGGCGTTGGCGGACCATTGATAAACGGAAAAATGCTAACATTACATTTATATGATTATTTATCCGGGGTAGGTAGACATGTAAGTCGGTTGGTCACCATGTTTTAGATGGCACAACCGCTCACCACGTCGGACGGCAACCGGTCTTCCACCAAGTTCCCTTTTACCGAGATGTACCGACTATCCGCACGAGCGACTCCCGATCAACCGCCATTTTGTCACACTTATCACACCGACTAAAACCTCGTCACATCTATTCTGTCATCGCATCCCGTCCGCGATTGTTGTTGTATTTATAAAATTGTTATATCCTCGCGTCGTCGTTCTTGTCATTTTGTTAAGTCAATAAACGTAAACATATATTCACGATAGTACACTGTTACCTCACTGTCGTCTCCTTCCTCCATACAGCTAGAACGTGGAAGTGATTGTTGGAGGTAAATAGGACATCGGTAACCATTTGACCTCTATACGGCACTACCGAGCCGTTAGTAACAACGTTGAAGATAACGAGCTGAATATTGAGATAGGCTCTTGGAGCTTATCATGCGTTCATATATTACTATCAATTTTAGGGTATATGGTGTAAATATTTTTTGCGCGCAAACCTTTTTTATTCTAATTACAATACGACTTTAATTGAAGTTCAAATATAATAGTACCCCACGTTCTTGAAGATATTAACTATCCAACATAAAAGAACGCGAACTCGTACAGTATTATTATAGCCATAGTCTATCCATATATCCATTATATATATTTACGAATACGAAAGGCTCTTAGGGTTGCAGTATTTACCTAAAAAATTAAAAGTTACGATTTTCAATTAAACCGAATTTGTATTATCATGCAGTTACTACGAAAATCAGTTACTACCAATAAACACAATCCACAATAATTTTAGTTATTTCGAAAAATATAAAATAATTGAATTTAGGAAGTATTATCACGATCCCCTCAGAGAAGAGCTAAGTAATTATCAGTATTATCACTACGGGTTTGGCGAACCCAGGGCCCAAACGATTCCAGTAGGAAGATGGTGTAGCGAATGAGACGTACCCATCAACTACACACTGCAAGTGTATAGCAATAGCCTTCAGTCTGACTAGAAAGGGTAAGTTTGGACTTCCCAATTTCGGGTTAACTGAAGGGCCAACGAACCTACCTTGCAAAAACATTTTGTTTAGGAACCAAATAGCAATAAGCCTTGGTCATATACTTTCAATGCAAAAAACAACTGACACATGAAACCAGATAATTCTGTCGAAAACTGATTATGTGTAAAAATTTCCGTTTTGTCGTTACTTTTTTATGGTTTTTCCTGAAGAAGGGCTGAAGTCAAAAATTAAAGCATTTAAAGACAAAAAAAAACATACTCCATTGTAAAATCTATAATAAAATAAAATATATTAATATTAGTATATATACCTAAAGCAGCAGCTGCGCTTCAGCCTGCAGTATACCGTGTGACTAGTATAATTATTTGACTTATTATTATAATAACTATTTATATAGTATTATATAACATCATATAATATTATATTATAATATATTATTTAGATACTTATACCAACTACGTTTATATACTACTATACTGGATAAACCTACCTAATAAGTGTTGAATTAGTATTAAATGTACCCACCCACCAATAAGATGCATCACATATTTTTATGAACTGCTCTTCAAAATCATAGATACAAAAAAGCATAAAATTGTTTAAAACTTAGTACAGTAGGGGAAGTTTTGGGATAGTGGGGTTAGTTGATACAATTTTGATGGATTAATAACTTTTTCTTTTATAACTATCATAAAAGTTGTTAGTCCATTTTATAGAGCTATATCTCAGACACATTTTGGTATAAGTTAGAATTAAAATAAACTTAATTTAATCATACAATATTATTTGTTTTTTTTTTTTTTGTATTCATTTTATTTTAAAATTTAAGGAGATGCCTAAAAATGCATATAAGCCCAGTAGCAGTTTATCACAAGTTTTTAAAAGACGAAGAGAAAATATTTTTGAAATTACTTATTTAGTAAACAACACAAATAATGTTATTTCTCCGGTTATATCTATTCAATCTTAACAAGTCGAACCACCTAAACAGTTTTCTCAAATAAATTCAAGCTATAATATATTGTCAGGAGTTATTGAATGTTATTCTAATAATGAGCCTGAATTATGTTCGGAGCTTAGAGAAATAAACATTCCTCAACATGTGCCTGATTTGAATACTTTTGATTTAAAACTAGCCTCGTTTATAACTAATTCTCGACTTCTAAGAAGTCGTGTTTCAGAATTATTAAAATTATTAAAATCTGTGGATAATTTGGTAAGCTTGAAATCATTACCAACAGATTATAGAACCTTATTATCAACTCCTCGATCTGGAAATGTAGAAATAAAAACAATCGCTGGTGGTCAGTACGTCCATTTTGGTATCTCCGATGGATTAAAACATTTATTAAATACAGATCCATACATTCGTCAACTAACAGTCCTTGACTTATGGTTCAATATCGACGGGTTACCAATTGAATTGACAAAAAGGGTAAATCATTGTGGCCTATTATATGTGGTATTTGTGTCGATAATTCAATAAAACCTTTCATAATTGGTTCTTATTTTAGAGAAAAAAACCATACAATGTCCATGAATATCTCTCCTTTTATTCATGAACTTAATGGTCTTATAAATAATGGTTTACATGTTGATGATAGAAATATAAGTATATATTTAAAAGGATTATTTAATTGCCGATGAACCTGCTCGAGCTTATACTAAACAGATTAAAGAGCACTCTGGATACTTTAGTTGTGAAAAATGTATAGTAATGTATCATTTAACGATGACACTGCTCAAGAACGTACTAATTATTCATTTTTAAACCGTACCAATGAAGAAAATCATGTCAGAATATCTCCTTAATGTTATAAAGCTTATTTAATTTGTCTAAATGTATTTTTATGTTCTATTTATTTTAAAGGTACCTATTAATATTTACTACAGCTGAATTTCTTTTTTAGGCTTATTTGATACGTTTAACAGTAAAGTAAATTCACCTGATATAGTGAAGCAATTGACAACAAATTATGATAAAGAAAATTCTGAACTATATACTGGTTAACTTAATTATATATATATATATATATATATATATATTAATAATTATTATAATAATTAAGAATATTCTTTATACTCAACAATATTTACCTATAATTTAACAAATATAAATCCAACACCTACATCAAGTGATAATAGTATGATGAATACAATACATAGTATCAGTCACACATTAATGAAAGGTAATACAAATTATTAAATAAATTGAATCAATTAAATCTCCTTAACCTTATTTATTTTTGTATAAAAATGAAACTCGTATATGCAATGAAAATAAATTCAATTGTTTCCCCTTTATTTGAATTATACAGAATAATATACATATATACCTTCAATTTTAGTGTTTAATATAATATAATAATAATAAAATATATTAATATAATTTTATAATAATAAATATAATATTGAATATATCATACTTATTATGATAATTACAAAATATTATATTTAACATTAAATAACTTAATTTTAAGAAATTATGGCACTATTATATGGTTAAAAATTAAAATAATCATATATAGGAACTAGATGGCACTGCTTTATTTTGAGTGTTTTGGGACAATTGCCAGGAATTAGTTGATATGAATCATTTGTAAGGCTGATTGGTTGGTCACTTAAGGGCTTGTGGTTACAAGTGTAAGATTTTGTAGTAGATTCGACAATTATTTTTATTTGTTTGTCTGTGTGAACACATATTTATATTCATTATAATTCTCATGACTAAGAAAAAATAAAAAATTGTTAAGTACTTTTTCCACTCTGTTTAGAATTTAAAAAAAATGTAAATTATTTTATTTTTAGTGTTTAATCAAATAGTTTCCCTTCAAAAGGATATAAATATTATAAAAATTGATGTGATGAAAAATCAAAATTAAAAATACCGTTGCAGACCATGAAATAACTAAACAGTGTTGAAATTGAATCCGATGAAAACTTAAACAAATTTTACAATGTCTTTTTTTTATATATTAATGTTATGTAAAGTATATCTTTTTTTTCCCATGCATAGGCTAATGTTGTTCGCAGACATGGAAAGTCGTTTGACTTAGTCCTTTGGGGCTCTACCCCTTACACCCACTGTTCAATATCATTGTCATATTTTTCTTAATTACTTTCATACATTCAGTGGTAGGACTGGAATAAAATGACCCAGGGTGCAAACACATTTTTAAGGCCTTATCAACATTTTTTAAAATAAAAAAACAAATAATGCACATTTCTATTTTATTCTCAGCAAAGCATTTTTATGTATTTATTATTATAGAATATATTTATTTTCTAAAATAAGAAGAATTTTCAATGTTTAAAAATTAGGCTTGTATAAAATAAATTTCATTTCTTTATAATAGTTATATATTTATCTTATGAAAACAATTAATAAACATTTTGTATTATATTTGTGTATATAAAATGTATAACTTTTAAAAATGTAATAATTTTGAAAATTTTGTTGAACTTTCTGAAATTTTGTCAATTATACTTTTTGTGTAAGGCAAATAATCGTTTTCTATACTTAGAAAAAGTTGCATGTTTAATAAATCTTGTTCCATTGTTGAACATAATCTGTCTTTTATAATTTTCAACTTAGTAAATACTTTTTCACAATTTGTTTGTGTACAGGCCAGAGTTAATGTATATTTATATATTATTTTGCTTATCATGATTGTATATTGTTCATACATTAAAATAGTTATAATATTATTAAACATATATTTTTTTTAAATTTCAAAATATTATTTTTTTAAGTAAAATAAACAAATATTGAATTAATTATGTAAATTTATAGTCTGAATGTAATTAATATAAATTTAAATACTTAAGTTAATTTTGATACGTTGAGGGGGTCATTACTTATAACGGATATGTTGTACTACATAAGTAATAATATGAAAAAGGTACTTTGTAATAAAATATAGTTAGTAAATGATGATACAATATTTATCAAAATTTATTCATAAAAAGTGTCCGTTATTCAGAGTGACCAGTATTTAAAGGTTTTCTATAAAAAAAAAATTTAGAAAAAATCATGTGCTATTTAAAGTTTTCACTCAGGAAAGTTTCACCGTATTTTTAAAATGAACATTTTTCCAATACTTTCACCTATCAAAATTTTACTACATAAAATTTTGTGTATATTTTAGAGCTTATACCTAATGGTCCTGATTTTGTTATATAAATAGAGAATATTATTAAACGTATTTCAACATTTTATGTAATATTTATTACATTTTTAATGAACATTAATTTTTTCAAGCCAATTTTTTTGGAGAGTACTTGTTTTGGACTTTTGGAGTATTTGTGAGACTATCAATCAGGAGTTCTCCGATACTAATCACACACACTAATGAAAGTGTCATTGCCACCTCTTATTTCCATCAAAGGCGTACTTAACTACTTAGATCTATTCTATCTAAGGGTGGCCAATCTGCGACACATTTAACGTTATTGAATGTCTCGCTTACATCGGATAAAATAACATATGTTATATGTAGGGCTGAGATTTGTATGTAAATACATATTTTTACTAAAACATAATAAATTAAGTATTGCAAATGATAAATTAATTTCACGTGATTTACAATATTTTACATATTTCGTCATATATATATATTTTAACATTATTTGTAAGATTTCTGTATTTATTTTTACATATTTCGTAAATATTGACAATTTCTGTGAATTAGTAGTATTATACATTTATACTTCGATACTAGTACTTGTAAAAATTGTAAGTGTAATGTATATAGGAAATAAGTATATGAAAGTATTAGTTAAATAACTATAACATGATTATAATTTATTTTATTTGTTTTTGTTCGATAACTTGGATAACTATACATTACTGATTTTAGATTATACTTTATATTCAACAATTATTAGACAAAATATATCTACGAATTTTCAGTAGTGTCAGTACTTTTGTTCACGTGGTTGTGAAAATATCTTTATATTTTATATTTTTTAAATAAAATTGATTAGAAATTAAAAAAAAAAAAATTGTATATTATTCAAAAATTATTTTTAATTTTATTTTAATTTTACACAATAACATAGTTTAAAATTTTTCTTATTAAATTTTTTATTTTATACTACATATTTTGGCCATTTTAATTACATACCTAATATATATGTACTTACATACTTTTGGTTTTTTATTACATACAAATCCCAGGCTTAATTATATGTTATTAAAAATATTATAATAATATTTTTGTAAAGTAAATAAAAAGAATTAATTTTGTATGGCACATTCTCAATTTTATATTTTTTATTTGACATAGTAAAGAAAAAGATTGGCTCTAGACCTTTTTTTAACCAAAAATGTACTTTTCTCTTTTCGACCATATTTATAAAATATCGATTCCCTTTTGGCTTTTTGACCAAACCCGTACACTTCGATCAAGCAAGTTTCCAAAATTAAAATCTTATATTTTTGTTTATGATTGTCGGTGTTTCGGGTGGGGGGGAGAGATTCACTTCGCTAGATTAATATAATAATATATAATATATTATTATAATTAATGTGGTCGGAAACAACAGGCTAATTATTTACACTTCACAGAGCTATTGTTTACCCATCGAAAACCTGCGTCAGAGTTTCAGTCTAAGTCTCTAAGATGTTATCCTATGTCTGTTGCGACAAGATTTTACTAACTTTATAATCCCGTGAAGAATGAGAAATAGGCAATCCGTAGAACTTCGTCCATTTAATTGGTCTGATTCAGGTGGAGGGTTCCGCGGCGGTGGTCTTCGTCGGCTTCGGGATAATAGTCTGATTTCCGTGAAGTCGACTACCCAACATTGTCCAACCAATTTCATATTTGGTCATTAATTAGTAAGTAATTTGTAAGGACAAAATCAAAATTTGTAAGTCAACAACTTTCATATAATCCCTGAAAGTTTTATTTTATTTATCTTTCAATCAGTGGCGGCTCGTGCATATGTACGATCGCACTCCCTACAAAAATAAACAATTTATAATACAAATATATTTACAAAATAAATAGGTACATATTTTAGTACATAATATATTATACAATAACAAATTAACAATTAAATATATTTTTAATTATAATTAAAATTATTTTCATAGTTTATAATAATATCGTTACGAATTCGCGATGTCATTATACGGGTAAATGGATTATACGCCTATGCAACGCCGCAGCTTGAGCGACACAGTGAATCACACATAAAAATACTGGTTTCCCGTATAAACTGTAGGTTTAATAGTATTAATATTAATATACGAGTAATAATACAGAATATCTGTGCCCTGTGGTAATAATATCATCACGACGGCGCGACGGCTATAGAAGCTCATAAAGTTATAATGTGCGATGAATTTTGTCGCTCAAATCGGACGGCAACGTCATGTTTAATTTTGTATTATTATTTTAACATTTTCATTTTTTTGTATGATGTATTATAGTTCTTTAATTTTTTTCACCGCACTCCTGTGCTAAACGATTACGAGCTGCCACTGCTTTCAATTGTACGTATGTGCAGTGTGTCAGTATACACTGAAACTAATTACAGCGCTTAATCGAAAAACTCAATACCTACTCAAGTAAATTTATTGCAAAAAATCAAGTGAAAAGTAAGATTTTTGAATAATTTTATTATATTATACCTTATTAACTAACATTTATTTATTGATTTGTGAAATATAAAATGTATGGTTTAAAAATAATAAATACCATTAAATAAATATAACCATTATTATTTTTATTTAAATAAATATACAATTTATATAGACTATATTATTTATCCAAATATTCGAAAAATACGTTTCCTAAGATACGTCTTGTTATTTTTTCATATTACGTTACATTTGCCATAAAAGCTTTTATATCAGTTAAAATATTCTGGAATTATTGATTATACAATGTTTTCTAGATTTATTTTGAGAAATTCTTCGGTTTTGCGAATTCCAACAGCAAGATCTATGAATATATCAACTATATCATCTTATAGTCGTATGAGCGGTTTGATATGTAAGACGCCAAATCCTATGCTAAAAATACCGAAACAGACTCTTCAATTTCAAAATCATGTTTGGTAATCTATTTAAATTAAAAGGATAGTTTGACTAATAATATTATCTATTATATGCTATGAACTTATGACGATACCGTAAAATGAATTTTCTTACGTTACTATCAGACAACAATTTGATATACTTACAGAGAGTTTCGAAATATTTTTTATTGACATTACAGTGTTAGACATACTTCAAATATTATTGTACCTACTGTAAATTTTTATAAGATTTAAAATTACGCCAAATACTATTTTAACTTTATATAGTGGTCAAACACTCATTACCTAATTCAATAACTAGTAAGATGCATGAGTCATGATCACAAGTTTTTCCCCTTACATGTCATAACAATACATTCATAATAACCATAAAATTATTGCAATATAAATTTACAGTCAACCGAAGAGGCGCGAGTTCTCGTTGTTACTGACGGTAATTGGTGGTATAACGGCGCGGCGCTGGTGGTTTAAGCAGATGCCTGAAAAAAAACAGAAGTTGGCGGACACAGCTTGGGCATACCGCAAAGCAATCGGTATGACGGTGGCGACCGGGCTAGGCCTAGTTGGCACCTTTCTATCATCTTTCATGGAACTGGATTCATGGACGAACCTCCGGCGTTTATATATTTTCAACGACCAGGCGCTGGAGAAAAGCGCCGACCATCAGGTAGCTATTATTTTGAACTCGGCGAAACAGTGCTGTCTTTTAAGCAAAGAACATCCGACATATAAACGTGTTGCCGGTGTTGCATCTCGACTGTTAAATGCCAACGCCAATGTTGACATGATCAGGAATTACAAATGGAATATAGTGGTATTGGACAGTCCTCATATTATCAATGCATTTGTCATGACCAATGGGTACATCTTTGTGTATACCGGGCTAGCGAAAATAGCCAACGATGACCAACTTGCAATTATAATTGGACATGAACTAGCACATTGCTTACTTCGACATCTAAATAATGATATCAGTGTCAATTTGGCAATGCACGTACTATTCGTGTTGCCAATAACTGCAGTCTTAACAGTCTTACTACCGTTTAGTAAAGCACTGTTAGCGATCATGTTTTGCCAAATGGTTTTATATGTGGGCGTGAAGCTGACGAGGAAAAGAGCCTACGAGGTAGAGGCCGACCGCGTTGGTTTAGAATTGGCCGCAAACGCGTGCGTGGACGTCACCCAGGGCTACTTATTCTGGAAATTCATGTCTGTTATAAATAGTCCGTCCAGAGAAATTTGGTGGATGGAAACACATCCGACAGACTTAAGCCGGGCACAGCATTTACACAGTTTGATACCAGCTGCCAAAGAACTCCAAAAAAAGGCCGGTTGCTAGCTAAGTTACATATTTTATAATTATTAGTTATTTAGTTACATTTTTCAAAGTAATTATTTGTGTCTTGTATCTGGAAAACTTTTATACTAGTACCAAATTTATAATTAATAGATACAGGCAAGATACTTTAATATTTTTTTTTATTAATTTAATCTTTAAAATGTAGGTACAGTTGTTACACATTATATTAAATTGATTTTACCCTATTGCAAATGTGATTACACAAACAATGACTTAAATGTACATGATTTAATTTTAGTTTGGATGAAGACTATCCATTGATAGAACCCTTCGGAACATAATAATTGTATTAATTAAGGAAGTCTTGAAACTTTCGTATTTTGAAACAGCTTAGAGGATTTTGAGGTAGTGTGCGCGAGGAAAAGTTTGAAATGAGACATGAGTGAATTTGAATGATGTCGTAGATTCAGATGAAATTTTACATATTATTTTTTAGCTAGTTGGTCGACTAAGTCAATTTTTAATAAAGGTCAGATTAGATAAGGTTTGTTATACAGGGTGATTATTTTATCATTATTCTTTGTACACACATTATTTCAAAAGTGTTGACTTTTTCAAAATATTTAGTTTCATGCTTTTATACTAAAACCAAATAACATTTTTATTTGTTCATCTTTATATCTAATAGTTAAATCACTATCAATTTTTGATTTTAAAATGACAACCTATTTTTAAAATGTCATAAAATAGTAGGGCTATTTTTTTATGAATTTTAACGTTTAAATTATTATTTTTCGTTAATTTATTAGCGAGATATAGCTTTTCAGAGTTGGGCAGTTTTTCGGTTTTTATAATACTTCTTATTTCTGAATATCAGTGTCACATAGGTAATAAATAATAATAAGACGTATATAATTTCATAATTTAATAAATACGTTATCAACTATCGACGCAGTGATGAACTTTGTTGTGTCACTACGTTCAACTAGTAATAACATATTCTCATATTGAATTTAGATAATAACCATGCGTATGCCAATATTTTTGATAAGAAATTAAATATGTAGTACTTTTTGTTTGTAATGACATGGTATAGGTAAAAACAGTAACTATGCGTATAGAGAGATAATGAATATCAAAGATGGTTAGAGATGATGCCACATTTTTTTAAATAATATAAATGTCTAATGGTCTAATGTCTAAACCCTAGTACATGCTCGTATATATAAATTTGGACAGCAGTATTCTATTTATAGAATACATTATATTTTAATATCATCTGTTTATTTTTATCCTACTTATACTTTTTTCAAATAATAGCAACTACCACGAATAATTATTAAAATCTTAATTCTTGGTAATCATTAGCATAGTTCAATCTACAACCGTGGTCTAGGCTCTCCTAGTTTTAAATATTATCGATTTGTATTTCTTTAGTGATATAATTAATTTTTATTATTTGTTTATGTATAATTCTATGTGATAAACTGTTAAGTAAGTATTGAGTACAAGCAATAAAATAAATTATATGTATATGTATGTAGTTTGTAGGTTTAAACCAGTGCTGAGGTCCAAGCTAAATTTTTATACCATATTGTCGTTGAAAATACGACACCCAATTTTAAAGCTTCTATACGACTTTCTTCCTTTGAAATCTGGCATCATTGATTTAAAAATTATACACCATACTACTATAGAGTAATGAAAGATATTATTGTCTTCAAAATGACGTAAAATATGAGTAGAAAAAGATTTAGTTACAAGTTAATTACAATAGGTATGTAATAAATATTGGAACAAATGCAATTTAGTGCTTCCTCACCAATTTGATTTTTTTTTTATCGAACCTTATGTAACTCGACGAGTTAAGTATGGTGCAATCAGAATTAGTCGCTCGGACTATGTGTGTGAAGTTGGCTCCCCCATTATGTCCAAATTAAACCGGGTAAATTGTAAGTTGAAAATCTCTATTTGTAAGTAATTGTAAGTTGAATTTTGAAATTTGTTAGTTAATAAGTTCGAAGTAATTGTCAAAATTAACTTGAGGGTCAAATTTCGCATTAGCTCCCCACTTTCACCAAATTACACCGGATAGATTGTAAGTTTTTAAGCTTAATTTGTAAGTAATTCCAAAAATCAACTTACAATTACTTACAAATTAAGCTAAACAACTTACACTCTGTCCGGTGTAATTTGATGAAAGTGGGGGGGGCTAGTGCAAAGTTAGCCCTTCAAGTTAATTTTGGCTATTTCATCAAATCAATGAACTTACAAATTCAAAAATTCAACTAACTATTATTTATAAATCGAGCTTTTAAACTTACAATTTGTTTCGTGTAATTTGGAAAAAATCGGGGGGTTAGTGTGAAGTTAGCCCCTCCAAGTTAATTTTGACAATTACTTCGAACTTATTAACTTATAATTACTTACAAATTGAGATTTTTAACTTACAATTTACCCGGTTTAATTTGGACATAATGGGGAAGCCAACTTCACACACGTAGTCCGAGCGACTAATTCTGATTGCACCATACTTAACTCGTCGAGTTATATAAGGTTCGATAAAAAAAAAATCAAATTGGTGAGGAAGCACTAAATTGCATTTGTTCCAATATTTATTACATACCTATTGTAATTAACTTGTAACTAAATCTTTTTCTACTCATATTTTACGTCATTTTGAAGACAATAATATCTTTCATTACTCTATAGTAGTATGGTGTATAATTTTTATAACTTCACATACGTGCTCGGACTTAGTTTCGAAGTTATGGCCTTTGGAAGTTAGCAATTTTGCGTTTTTTTACGCAAGGTATCTACTTAAAATAATTTTCAAAGTATTTATATATAAATATATGCATTAACATATTCACAGACGATAATATATCAATTGTTAATGCATAACTACGTTCCTTTTTTTCCTAACCGGGTATAGTCTCAAATGAATCCCTACTTAATTTTATTATATATTATTAGTGACCACTATAAAATGTTGATATAATTTATAAGTCCAGAGTTTTGAGAAATCTATTCTAAATTTGAAGACACAATTTAATCAAAATTTTCGTTTTGCAACTATGCAAAATATAAGTAATGATAAACATGCGTTCAAAAAATTAGAACAAATTCTCCATTAACCCCAGACTTAAAACAATAGAAACGTTTAAAAGTGGCACTAATAATGAATTAATTTGGATATATAAATTTAATAATAATAACTAATAACTTATTAATAAATATAAACAACATCAACCATTTACAAAATAAAATGTTAATATTTTGCATATTATTATTAAGTAGTAAATATAATTTTAAAAATATATTTAATTTAATACTTAATATTAAAATTGGGTATAAGTTTATGTGGGATCAGACGTTGAGCCGACAACTAGGTAGTTGGACGATTGAATATCAGGCCGACAGAGTTATCTAAAATTCTAATTTATATATTTAAAAATAAAAAATGTATTACTAAATTAAAAATTATTATTCATATTTCATATTTATTAATATAATTATTTAAAAAATATTCGTTGTAATAATTAAAAATTAAAAAAAAAATTAATTTAAAGCTTTATATTATAAGTTTTACTTTTTACTTTTTTAGAAAATCTATAGTGATCCTATTAAATTTATCATCAATAATATTGTTTAATAATTTCTTATTTTTGACCATAATATAACCGTTTATAAAAATTTTGTTGTTTAACAAAAAACACTCCATTATTATAAAATAAAATATGACAGCACAAACATCACTGATACAAAATAACATTAGAGCATAACACAAATGTATAATACTGGCTCGATATCTCTCTCACATAATTGCTTTGATAAACATCTATATTATTACTATTTGGAAATGTTGAATATAGGTATATAATATAAATATATAAAATCTTTATTGTAATAATAATACCCAACTTCGGCTCGTCGGTCGTCGGCTCAACGGACATAGGATTTTTTCTTTGAAATGGTGATTAAAAAAATTTGGCTTTCCAAAAAAATCTTTAAAATTTAATACAAGGTTTATTATTAGTTGTTCTTAATGTAGTAAAAAACCAACCTATTAATCGTTAGTCACTATTTTTGTTTATAAGCATTAAAGTTCAAATGTTTACAAAATATGTCAAATCGCGAAAATTTGCAAGGAATTTCGAAGTTGAAAATTCATAACATTTTTTTGAATTATACTTAAGGTTAAAAAACCCAACACAAGATACTCCATAACTTTTTTTTCAAATAGCTGTAAAAAGAAACTCTAGCGTCAACATAAAAAACATTTCATAAACGTATGAAATTTATTTTTTAAAATAACGATATATTAAAATTTGATTATAAGTAATAATATAATATATCCTGCTCATTATCCTAGACTGACAAATAATCTCCGTTCAGAATCGTTTTTCGTATACAATGAAACCTGTTATTGCATTCAAATTTAACACATTCATTATAGTGACCTACTTTCTATCTTTACTGTACACTGTACATTTAATACAGTACGTCAGTACCCACTTGCCCACCCTTTTTTAATCGGATACGGCACATCGAAGTTCAAAATATTCTTCATACACAGCTGAACGATATTTTTAGCACTAAAACAATTGAAAACTAATTTTAGGTTTTAGTTTCAAAGTGATCTAAAATAAAAATATAACCAGGAAGTCATTCTGCTGTATAGTATAGGTTTTGAGTGGACCTCGTCATTGAATAAGTGAAGGGCGTGTAAAAATTAATCAAAATGTATAAAGAAAAACTTTAAAAATTGAATATTGCATATGGTTATTTAGTTTGAAAATAAGCGAAATATTTTGAAAATAAAATTATAAACAGAAAATGCAAATTCAAATATTTGGTAAATGTTCTGAATTTCTAAGAAATAATAATTTTTATTAGAATATTAACAAAAATCTAAAACCTATTTATAGTTCATTTATAGTATGTTATTTTACATGTCAATTTTTGATTTCGTACAAATTAATTTTTGATGCTCGTAGTCTTAGATTCTGAACGGTCAACGGAGTAATGAATGAATTGATTTTACAATGATATATTTTATTTCTTATTTTTGTGTGTTTACGCTATTACTTGTCGAAATAATGCTTCAATTTTCAACTTCAGGGGTGGTTTCCGATAGACAAATTGATTATTCATAGTGTATTAAGGAGGTCAAAAGTGAAATCATTCAAGTAGTTTCCAAAAGCATAAAAAAAAACCCCAAAAAAGTAATGAAAAACGAGAATTTTTACGCAAAACCAGTTATTGTAGATAAAATCGATTTTCCTAGATTCTAAGATATAATGTTATATTATTACTTAAATTTAAATTATAATATTTTTTTTTTGTTACAAGTTTTTCAATTACTGGTGAAAGTTTCAAGTTTCTACGACTAGTACGACTTATATTTTTTGAATAACAACAAATATTTTAAATCATTTTAGGGTATTATATAATTTCAATTTCATACGCTCATATAAAATGTTTTCTATATAGTCCAGTGCAATTAGGTTTTCAGCTTGGAAAAATTCCCACCTAGCTGAATTTTGGTACACATCTTTATTACATCGTTGTAAACAATGTCTAAAAAGTCGACCTCGATATCATGTACGCGTTAAAGGTTATTCGAGGTCAAAGGTCACGAAATTGGCCTTTTTTTTAATATCTCGTTTTTTATTGGTCGTACAAAAAAAAGTCTTAAATACAAATTGTAGAAGAGGTAATTATCTATAAAAATGGTCTCTTGACATTTTCACGTCATGTTGATAGTTTTTCTGTTATAAGGCCAACAATGTGTACACTTTTAATGAAATATGATTTTTTCGCTAAAAACAAGTAGCCTTTGCGTTAATATCTCGCTTTATACTGTTTGTACGATAAAAAGTCTCGAACAAAAATTGTAGAGGATAAAATTCTCTACAAAATGGTTATATATATATATATATATATATCCAATCGCACTTGCGGTATACAAATTTTAATGTTTACCATACAAAATTACAATAATATAATATTATATTATATCATATTATAATAACGATAATAAGAATGCATTCGTTTAACAAAATTATTGAATGGTTAACAATCCATAATCCTTTCCCTCAAACTAATAAAATTATGTCAATATCAAATGGTATAATTGGTAATGATGAGATTAACTGTTGTGATGCTTACGAAATTGGTAAAAATTTAATGAATAAAATGGTTGGATTAAAATTTGACAATTTCAAATTCAAACGAGCAAACAGAGTTCTTCCGCTTTTGAGTGTTAAAAGCTCTATTAAAGTGCATGATCATTCAGTTCCTATTGATCCTCTACTACTATTTCAAAGAATTAGTTTAAATACAAGATTTCAAGATAATCTAGATGAATATTTAAAATATGAATTATCTCCATACCCTTTGGCTATATTTGACGATGTAGGTATGCAAAAAACGAATAAATCCACATTATTCAAATGTTTTAAATCAAGTATTTATGAAATGGATACTTCAAACGCTACCTATATCATCGACGGTGGATTTCTTTTGCATCGTGTTATATGGCATCAAGATGATACTTTTCAATGTATATTTAATAAATATATTGTATATTTAAAAAAACATTTTGGGTCCAATGTAATTGTTGTATTCGATGGATATAACGATAATAGTAAAAATATAAAGGCGATGGAACAGTTTCGGCGATCTGAGGCATTTAGTGGGTCTTTTGAAGTTTTTTTTAATGAAACAATGAAAGTGCCTATAAGTCAAGAAAAGTTTCTTTCAAATCGATCGAATAAAAACAGATTTATTTCTACATTGATGCAAAAATTAGAAAATATTAATATAGCTTCAAAACAAGCTCAAGACGATGCTGACGTACTTATTATAGAAACAGCAATCGAAGAAGCATACACCCGGAAAACTGTTGTTGTTGGAGAGGACGTAGATCTCTTAGTTATACTAATAGCACGCACTCCGTCGCAAAAACACATTTTTTTTTTAAAACCCGGTAAAGGAAACGTTGACACAAAAATATACTCATCTACTAATAGCATGGATCACTACAATTTTGGTAGAGAACATATTTTATTTTTGCACGCTGTCACAGGATGTGATACGACATCAACATTTTTTAATAAAGGAAAGGTAAAAGTTTTGAAACTATTAGAAAATCGTCCAGACCTTCAAAGTGCAGCAGCAGTGTTCAAAAATCAAAATTGCTCCGTTCAAGACATTTTTGAACATGGAATTAAATTTATTTTAGCAATGTATGGTGCCCAAAAACAAGTGGTCTCCATCGACAATTACAGATATATAACATTTGCTAAACTAACTAGAAATAATAAACCTGTGAAATTATCATCTCTACCACCAACAAATAGCGCCACCCAACAGCATCTGCTTCGAGTTTATTACCAGGTACAAATTTGGTTGGGCAACAAATTAAACCCGGAAAACTGGGGGTGGATAATGAATAACAATGTTTTGGAGCCTATAATGACATTGTTACCACCCGCACCCGACGAATTGGTGAATATGATTTTTTGTAACTGTAAAAAAGGCTGTGGTACTAACTGCAGTTGCAAAAAAATTGGTATCAAATGTTCAATTATTTGTGGACATTGTCGTGGGCAGTCGTGTTTTAATTCAAGTTCCGACAATGCTTTAGATGACAATATAGACACATTTGACGTTTTGTCAGCGGATTTAACGGAAGAAGACAATACATATAATTTTGAAAAAAATGAAGAACATCAAAATGACGAAGAAGAAGAAGAAGAAGAAGAAGAAGAAGAAATGCATGAAGACGAGAGCGATGATGATTAATAATAATTTAAATGTAATATTTATTACTTTGTTTTGACGATTACATAACTATGATACCTATAATAATTATTTAACAATTATTGTTGACTACATGGACTAGGCCTACTGGGGAAACCATGAAAAAAAAAACGCACCATGCTTCTACCTCAATGGTGGTGTGGAAACGAATGCATTCTTATTATCGTTATTATAATATGATATAATATAATATTATATTATTGTAATTTTGTATGGTAAACATTAAAATTTGTACACCGCAAGTGCGATTGGATATATATATATATAACCATTTTGTAGAGAATTTTATCCTCTACAATTTTTGTTCGAGACTTTTTATCGTACAAACAGTATAAAGCGAGATATTAACGCAAAGGCTACTTGTTTTTAGCGAAAAAATCATATTTCATTAAAAGTGTACACATTGTTGGCCTTATAACGGAAAAACTATCAACATGACGTGAAAATGTCAAGAGACCATTTTTATAGATAATTACCTCTTCTACAATTTGTATTTAAGACTTTTTTTTGTACGACCAATAAAAAACGAGATATTAAAAAAAAGGCCAATTTCGTGACCTTTGACCTCGAATAACCTTTAACGCGTACATGATATCGAGGTCGACTTTTTAGACATTGTTTACAACGATGTAATAAAGATGTGTACCAAAATTCAGCTAGGTGGGAATTTTTCCGAGCTGAACCCCTTTTTTCGTCTAATTGCACTGGACTAATAATGATGCAAGAATCTTTTTTAGTTATTTGAAGGAAAACTTATGGAGAACCCCTTGTATTGGGTTTTTTAACCTAAGGTATAAATCATAACAGTTTTATGAATTTTCAACTTCAAAATTCCTTGCAAATTTTCGCGATTTTGATATATTTCGTAAACATTTGAACTTTATAAATTCTTATATAAACAAAAGTTGTGACTATCGATATTTTTTTTTACTACAATAAATACAACTTATAATAAACCTGGTATAAAATTTTAAAGATTTTTTTGGAATAACAAAGTTTTTTATCGGCATTTAAAAAAAAAAAAACAGAAAAATTTTAAAACCGTAAAACCAACTTTACCAGTAAGAGTTGATTCAAGACCTTTTGGTGAAACTCAAGTATTAAATATCTGCAGAGCCTGCACGCACCCCATCACGTTCAGGTGGGTCCAATCGGGTGACAGCAGAGATGTGTACAAAATTAACACACAAAAAATAAAACAGGGAAAGTCACCTATTGCAATTATAATTTAAATCGCTTATAAAAAAAAATTTGTAACTATAATATAGTAAATGCTAATATTATATAATTGTAAATAAATAATACATTATACTCTAAAGTCTATAGTTCTATACTTGAGATAATAGAGTGTTTACATTTTGTAATGACGAGACATGGCAATGTCTGATCAAAATATAGATTTACTAACGTCGCCTTAGTCCGCCCCTGGTAGTCAGCACCAATCTTATATAAAAACACAATAATCAATAAGGCAACCATCATATCGTATAATTCGTATTATATAAAATGTATTAATTATATTTTATATTATTATACTAGCTGTCCTCGTGCACTTCGTCGCCCGTACAAAAGGGCGGTGATCGTTTTGGCGAAGGTAATAATATTGACCAAAAATATAATAGTTGTTTGGGCGAATGAAATTATTTTTAACTATATGCGAGGTAAAAACCTAGTGACAGATACGGATGATATTATTGCTAATCATTATAATATAATCACTAATATCGAAAATTTAAATAGTTAATTATTGAATGTATATTATTATGAGTATTTTCATATAAAGCCAATAGATTACTTAAAAATGTACTAATTATATCAGATGTAATATTTTATTTATAACTTTTTGAATGTAGATATATATATATATATATATACTATATCTACTTGTATAATATTATTAATATCTATACTAATCTTTTTTTTAAATAGGACTTTTTATTAATTATTTATATTTTGTATGATTGTGTTTAATTAATTGATGAGTGTATATTATAAGCATTTTCATACTGCCCAAACGGTAGTTTTAGTTGAATAATTCTCGCCCAAATGGTATATATATATATGTTATTCGCCCAAACAGACCATATTCTAGGTCGATTCGCCCAAACGGTCTACGCCTGTACAAAATGCACTTGTATTAACTTTGGTTGCCTATAATGCTAACAATACTAATATTTAGTGTAAGGGTAAAAACTATTTTCGGTGTTCTGATTAAGTGATTTAGTGTATAGATGATATCTCTTACATATTAATTTTACATAACTGTTCCGTCTAGAGTTGCATTTTTTCAATCGATTAATCGATTGTGTATCATTCGTTAAAAATAATCTAAAAGTTAAAACTCGAATAATCGATTAAATAAACGCACAGCCTTTAAACATAATAAAGAGGTAATATAATTGAGCTAGTCGGTGTCTTACGCTTCAGAACAATTCATATCTACACGCCGATAAAATACACACATAAAAAAAATATTCTAGTAGCCGTGGCAACGCGTGATTATTATTATTATTATTATTACTGATTTCAACCCTTTGTGGTGAGCCACCCTTTACACCTAGGGGTATAAAAAATAGTTAACATCACTCTCTGAGATCTACTTAATATACACACAAAATTTCATAAAATTCAGTCCAGCCGTTTCGGAGGAGTTTGGTAACAAACATTTTCAATATTGTAACACAAGATTTTTATATATTAGATATATTTTATACAATATTCAGCGAGTATAATAATTTAAATATGAATAAAAAAGAAAACCTCATTGATTTATCATCCAATGTTTAATACTTTAATGTTTTATATTATGATTATATTATATATTATGAGTTGATAAAATACTGGAGAAAGAGTTCAGTATTTAACTGATAAGTCTTTATGAAAAAAGCTGTAAGTTCAACATTTCTGATAAAGACCTGAGATCTTGTATCTAGTATAAAGTTCATAGTATAAATATTAAACATTATATAATATATAGTGGTCTGTAGAATTTAGAGTTATGGATATTATAGTAGGTACTAGGTAGTCCATTATGTCTAAAAGATTGACAACCACTGAAGTATAAGATTTCCATCTTCTTTTAAATCTCTGACATAAATAGGTACATAATTAAAACCTATACAATCTAATACATTGATACATAATCATCAAAATTATAACAAACTGTAGTACCTAGTACAGCTACTAGTAATATTTAATAATAAATAATTGTTTAGTACAATATTGAAGTTGTTTTTTTAGAAAATCGGAATCACAATTCAAATATACTTCAAATTCACTTATAATGTATTTCTATTGATATTGTGTACAGAGAAATTAGACTGTTCCATCTCACTATATATTTACATTTTTTTTCTTTAAACCTACTATTATAATAATAATATTCTTTTTAATTGAGATGATAAATTATCTGCCTGTTACTTTTATACATATTTTATAAGCCACAAAGATCCCAAAATAATTGTAATATTATTTAAAATATATTAATTCTTCTAAATAAATAATAAAACCATTTTTAATACAATTTATAAAATTAATATATAATATATACGTATATTATGTATTTTCTTAATTTACTAAAAAAAATATATACATATATTATATACATGTTTCTCCATTTCTTGAATTTTGAAACCTTTACAAATTAGATTATATTTAATTTGCTCGTGTTAAAGATTTTTATATATTTTTAAAATATATCAACAAAAATATCATAAGAAAGCTGAAAAAAAAATTTTTCTTATCTTCATTTGTTTTTTTTTTTTTTATTAGAGTATAAAATTAATGTGTGGATCATAATTCAATAATTATAAACCATTTTATTTAACATAAATTTTGACAAAAAATAATCATAAACTTTTATTTTATTAATGCTTTTAATACAAAAATCCAAGTATATTCTTATGAAATATAGTATCTTAGTTTGGCATTTTTATACATTTATATTGGGTATACTTAACACTTATTTCCTCCATTTGAATTGGTGTAAAATTAAAGCACCCTGTAAACATTTCAATAATAATAAATAATAATAATAATAATTAAATGAACAAATTATATCTTCGCTATAACCACAAGGAATATATTTGTTTTATACTTGTTTTGTCTGCGTTACAACTTGAAGTGGCTAAGTGTTCTAATTCGTTGTTATAAAACCTTCGAACTATGTGTATTTGATATATTTCCGTAACTAAAATTAAACAATAAACATTAATAATCACATTTTTCAAACCAGATTTGAAACAACTAATACTTACTAATTATAATAATAACTGTGACAATTACAATTTTATAATGTAGATTTATAAATAGATAATAACACAATAAAGTAGATAATAATGTGTAAAATATACAATGAAACATCAACCACTGTCGAATGAATAGAATATTGTGCTGGAAAAAAAATATTCATAATCCATAGACAATATATTTAAACTTTATTAAGAAATTAATATTTCTTATTACCACAAATGTTGCTTTCTTCAATTTATTGTTGAAGTAAAGTATTAAATGTAGTAAGAATAATAAAAGTAGAATTGCTATTATTTTGAAAAACTTTGCAAAAGTTTGATCTGAAACAGATAAAAGGTTACATTTTTATTTTCATTTTAATCAATAAATTGTTCTTATTATTAATATTATATTGATTAATTTATTTATTTCAGATAAGTATAAGGTTTTTATTAAGTATTTAGCAAGGTTTGTAAATTAAACTAAATGTTTGAGTTGTATTTAGTAATATTAAAGTATTCAGGAGACATAATTTCCAAACAGATTTTACTTGCAAATTTGTAAGTTTTAAAATAAAATAACAGCTTATTGATGAAGTAGGTAGGTAGGTATGTGTTATACATTATATGTTAAATTATAATAACAAGCCCTAGTAAAAATTTAAATTATTACATATTCGTATTTTATTAAAAAATATAAAAATTAATTTATTCATAAAGAACAACAAAATAAATAAAACTTTTCAGTACTTATTTAAACAAAATTCACATTTTTAAAACTAAGTATAATATTAATCTGTTATTAACTTACCAGTTATCATTAATTTATCCTCTTTATATAGAAGAATAATTATTATGATGACGCAAAGCGAAAAAAAACCCTAAAATATATAAAATATATTATTATATAAATAATATATATATTTTTAGTTTATAAATTATTTATATGATAATTTATAAACTAAAAATAAATATTATAATGATTTACAACTATGCTATATATGCCTAAATTATATGTTTATCAAATATATTTGTAATTAATGTACCTATATATATTTTTTCTTAATTTAATTTTTGTAGATGTAATTTATGATAAACGTATTCACTACATGTCCACATCTTAAGTTGAACCTATTAAATATTTACTCATAATTTGTGATAATAAAAGAAGTTTTTTTATTGTACTATTATCAACACATTTTTAAACGTAAGTCAATTAAAATTGTTTTTATTTGCATAGGCACGTATACAAATATTAAAGGGATTATATTTAAGATTTAAAAATGCAGTAAAAATGTTTCATTACTTCATTAGTATTTTAACCTATAACAAAAATAAACATTTTACCAGAAAGACACATTAATTGTTATAACTTATAACAGTTTGAAGTTAAAATTTTTATGGTATTAGATATTCATCCTTATAATAACTATTTCTCCTCAAATGATTTTTGTTATTTATTGTATCTAATTCGAAAATGAATAACCATAGATACTTAAAATTTTCACAAAATTCACAATGTTTATTTTAGAATTTCCTACATAATATGTTAAAGTATAACTTTCTAAGTGTTTTGATTCTTTTTGAACTATTTATAGACATTTAATGTTTTCAACTCTTTAAATTTTTTTTCAATAAATTTCGTTAAAAATAGTTTTGCTATGTCAAAATTATTGACAATTTAATAAAAGATTCCACTTCAGTTATTTGTATAGTTATATGAAAATATTTAAAAATTAAAATACATATTCACAAATTATTGTTATAATCATTTTAAGTTGAAATTTTGATAAAAATTATTTAAAATCACAAAAAATTACAAATTGTTTTGCAGTTGAAAATTTATAAAATTTTCAATTTTCATAGCTAATACTTGAAAATTTAAATAAATAAAAAATCAGTTCCTCACAAGTTGTTTATTCTGCTATTAAAAAATACCATAATACAGTTTTTATAGGCATTTCCAAATACTAATTCTTACGAAAAACAATGATTTAATTTAATTTATTGTATTTATAATTCATAAAATATACCTGAAACTTATGATATTTTCAAAATATTTAGAATAATTTTAAGTTATTTATACAACATATACTTATCCACACTGTTCTATGGTAGTTAAGTACGTAGGTATACATTTTTTTTTCACTTATAAATTAAAAAAGCAACTATGGACTAATAAATATAGTAATAAATTATGTGCAATTATATTAGAATTATTATTATGAAACGTATACAATTTATTTTTTTCAATTATCAAACCTATTGGTTTGATGTATATTTTCTAAATTTTCTGTAGTTCTGTAAAATTTAAAAATTTAATTTTATATTTTAATTGACACTTAAATTATAATACTTTTACACTAATCTAGTGCTGAGATTGCCTAATATCTATTTAGCATATTATAATTAGACATGGTTTGCTTAAAGAATATAAAACCATCAAATTATCTATGCAACAATTAAAAACCAATAGGTGAATTTCTTATTTTAGTTTGTATTTAAAATTAAATTCTCAACACAATAATTATGATTGACTATGATTTTGGGACATGCTCTAAATATATTTTATTAAGTACTATAATACTGTGTTATCATTATTTATTACTATTTTACTTTCTAGTCTCTAAAAAGATAAACATGAATTAATTATGTTAAATTTTTTTTTTTTTTTGTTTTTATATTGAATAATATATTATGTAGGTATATAATACATGAACACCTGCATAATACTCAATCATTAAATAACACTACTATTAAATACTTCTTATTATGTTGTGTACTTGATGAATGATTGCGCACGTCTATACAAATTCTATTGTAATATTCGCTTTTATCCGTTTCCACAAATGTGTTTAAATATGATTCACATCACATTTATATGGAAATTAAAAGATACCTAATATTAATATTTAATAGATATATGAAATATTATAAAATTATTTTTAATAAGTACCTAGCTGAGTTAAAAGCTAATTCTTTAAATTATGCCGGTCAACAATGATTAACTGTTATATAATATTCCTGAGGCTAAGAAATGTTAATTAATTAGGGCTATGAGCTTAATATCGTAGTATATTGATCATTTAAATCAAAATTTGATTTTACCATTTAAGTCCTAATTCCAATAAAATGTCAAAATAGTATTTGTAATTATACATTCTAGAGCATATAATTGTATAAGTACCTATGTTAGCAACAATGTGTATAATATATTTAATATATAAAATGCTTAGGAATAATAGGAATTTTAATAATTCTATATAATACCTGGTAATTTTTAAAGAAGTATATAATATAAGTATATTTTTTACGTACATTTCCTAAATATTTTGTAGGTATAATAACTAATAACTATGAGCATTTCATAAAATGACTAACAACCAATTGGCAATCTGTAGAAAAAGGAAATCACTAGGAAAAATCCAAAAAAATAAATTTCCTTTTATCATATTAAAGACAATTAATTTTATTAGCACACAAAAAAAATTAATTTGTAAATTGTATGGGTAGTGCATAGTTATTAATTATTATTATAACTCTTCACAACCTAAACTCGACTCTCCACGCATCACATTTTGTCAAAGACTGAAACGTGAAAATAGTATATTATGACTATGGTGACGAAATAATTATCGAGGCATCTGTCGGCAGTCGAAACTATTATACTCCATTAAAGTTATCGATATTACAGATTAGTGATTACTAATGAATTTTTATTAGGTGAAGGTACATTGTCAAATATCAATATTGATAACATGGATTAAATACATTATCTATACATTGTTTGGCATTTTATATAATTTTTAGAATGCTTAGATAGTTTAAACAATTTTATAAATTGCCTACTGTAGTATTCATATTATATAGAGTTCCTAAACATTTTATAAAATACCAATATTATACACATTGCCGTTAACATATATAATTATATAAATATTTTTTCTACGTTTCTAATGTATATTTTGTTATTTATAATTTGTATAATAGTTTAGACAGTTTAGTATATATTTATGCAAATATTTATTACCTCGAAGATTATTTCGAATTTCTATCACAATATATATTGTGAATTACATACTTAATGGGATATTAAAAAAAAAAAAAATGTAAAATTTTCTTTTTTAAATTAATATATTAATACAGAATTATTTTAAAATAAATTTCAAATATTTTTATATCTACTTTTTTTTTTTTTATTAAAATAAATAAACAAATTTTTAAAAATTGTCTTTTAATACCGCTTAACGTTAGACTAGTAAAAAATAGCACAAGTAACACAAAAGGAATTTGTATGGTTTTGTTTTAAGTTACCTACCTAACTATCTATTACTTCTTTAAGAGTACCTATTATATCCGTTTAAGCTGTTTGAACTGTAGTCTGTAATATAAGAAAAACTATACATCTGTTATATTATATTAGGTATATTTATTATTTAGGTAGGTACTGTGAATTTTTTTTTAAATAAAATCTCAACTTAATACAAATCAAGACTTTGATAACTGTATTTTTGTGTATGTTATGTAATAATTTGGCCTTACTACGTAAATGTTTGGTCTATTCTATATAAATATATAATCAAATGTTAAATAGATTTTTAAAACTACGAATTGGATACTTTTTTGGAAATTCGTACTTTTATATATATTGTAAATTATTAATTTCTGCATTGTAAACAAATCGTAGATACATAATTTATTATGTGCCACACCAGTACATCACCAATTATATACTATTATTGACTATTGTTAACTTTTTAAGTAGATATTTATTAATTTAAATATATTTAAAAGACGATTATTATAATATATTCTTGTTATGTGCAAATGTACCATTATCATTGAAATTCAATTTAGTTTAAAATATCTTGAATTTTATCAAAATTTAAAGTTGAAATACTTATAAAAAAAATTGTTATTATATATTTTAAAGATTTTTATGTAGGTAGCTGGTAATAATCATTTATAAGGAATAACCTTGTAATAAATTTTCAAGCTTTTCGACTTAGCATTTCAAAAAATATTTAAACAAAATAGGAGATTTCTCATACCTATAAATAATTTAAAAAAGAGTTAAAATATTTTGAAAATGTTATAATGTTTATACAATTCTGATATCATTTGGTAAACATTTGGTTATTCGTTTTTTTTAGTTACACCGATATAACAAAATTGATTTTGTCAAAAACTAATTTTGAGTAAAATTTTCAGTTTTCATTGAATTTTTGATCGTTTTTGCCGATTATTTTGAAAAATACTGATGTCTGAAAACAATTACCAAATCTAATTTGCTATCAAGAACCACTTTTATCGTTTAATATTTTAATTTTTTATCTTTTTAATGACATCATTGACATCATTATCATATATTTTTAATAAATTTCTTAGCAGAATATTATTCGGAGAATTTTGATTTAAAAAAATCAAATTTTGAACAAGTAACTTATTAATTATAAGTTAAAACTTAATACTTATAACAAATAAATGTTTAAAGTTTCGTTAAGCGGAGTAGTAGACCAAAATTGTAATTTATAATTCATAAAATACTCATTAAAAATTTAATTTTTATACATCGAAGAACTCTAAAAAATATTCTACAGAATATGTTTTGGAACAAAGAATTAATGTATTTTGTTTTTTAAAAAAATTTTAAATTTAAAAAATGAACTTTAAGAAATAGAATTATTTTTTTTTGTAAATTAAAATGACTTAAATAGTAAAATTATATAAAAATAAATTTCCAAAACGCTAATATTTTTTGAACAAAATATAATAAAGTGTCCTACTTTAAATTTATTATCTGAAATATATAATATATTAAAAGGTATTTTTAAGTACCACGTACTACCTGTGCATATATTGTAATAATATAACTATACCTATTATAAGGTTAGGCTATTATTACGAGTATTAGATATATTTACCATGTTGAACGTAGCTATTGAGAGAGCACATCCGCATACGTTTAAAAAACCAAAAAAGCATTCGGATTTTGCCATATCACTGCTGTTGTAGGGCGTTTGGTGCCAAATGCAGCATTAATAGTATTATTAATAATTATGAGTATAATGAATCCATTTACCGCAGTTAAACGTAATTATTGATATCGTTGACCGACGTGTGGCGATCGTGACTCTCGCGTCGTATAATAAAATATATCAAACATGTCTCGGCTGCAGTAGCGATTATAACAAATTATATTGTAACTATTATATACCTGTATCTAAATAATCAAAGCGATTTATATAAAGCGAAACCAAGGCGTATATTACGGCAGAGTGATAATGATAAATGTTACCTATATACTTATATACACACACACACACACACACACACACACATATATATATATTTATATTTATATTTATATTTCTACCTATGTTATCTGTCGGTCATTATGATTTTTTTTTTTTAATTCGACGACACGTTCCACGGACTCTCTGGTTTCAAATATATATATATAATATGTACATTATTGGAGGTGGTTACTTAATATTTTAACTTCGTGGAATTTGTTTAAATAATTATAAATTCTATAAATAAATTTGTTATTTATGTCAATCAATATTATAGTGTATTGCGATGTATAATTTAATATTTTAATGCAGTAATGCAGATACAATTATAAAGTACCCGTGGCTGTATATTTACTCTTAAATTATAATTAATTATATAGGTATAATTTTACTAAACCATTTAAGCTCTTAATTTGTTTGTAACTCGTCAGTGGACCTCCTCCCCTAGTCCCCCAAACCATTATTTGTATATAATATGTAAACACGATTACACTAAAACAAATATTCTAAAAGATCGTTTAAAGAAAAATATTTTTTTTCATTTATCTTTCAAATAATAATATTATAATATACAATCATTTTTGAAATGAATAATTAATTAATAGAACTTATACTTTATGCAAATTATCAAATTATTTGTTATGAACCATAATATTAAATTCATACGAACGTCTACTTTGGAATATTCGTCTATTATAATATTAATATCAAGATTATCAATCATATCTCTCTCGATGTTAATGATATGTAATAAGAGAAGATTATTGAAATATTTAAAACGATCTTGTATAGTTGTGTCATACATATATGCGTTTTAGTCAAGTTTTTGGTACGACAAATGGCTGAGAAAAATCATTTACATAACTGGTCGGTCTACTATAGTATATTAGTATCAGAGCTACATTTCTTTTAAAATTATTTTTTTTTTTATATTTTTCTAAATTAAATTGTGGTTATAACTACAGTATGGCGCGGTTGAGTGCTACAGCCATTTCACAGAGTATATGTTTCTTTATCTATAGAAAAAAATTATATAAATCACTCCAATCTGTGATCTACCGATAAACGGTTGATCCAATGAGCGCGACTAAATATTTATGTAGGTACCTATTCTACTAAAAATATTAATGTACTAACTCGTACTATAATGTTGATTGTTACATTCATACAACAAAAGATTTTTTTAATCTGGTTAAAAATCATTAAATATTTGAGTTTTTATCGGGTGGCATAATCGCTCCCATTCTTTTTTAAGTTGGCAGTTTAATAGTGGAGACTCACCATTAATTTTTGTATTATATTTGACTTGACTGATTTCCACAATGACTTAATTGCTTGAGTATTTTACTGTTTTTAGATCCACAAAATTGTCAATATGATTTATAGTACGTTTTACCTACAACACTGTATAAAACCTACAAAACTCAAATATTTGATGATTATTTTATCAGATTTAAAAAGTACTTTTGCTATATGAATATAACAATCAACATTTTAGTATGAGTAAGTACATTAAAGTTACTATCTACCTATTTTAAATAGCATACGCATACTGCATACATATACATTTAGTCGGTAGAACACTGTACATTAGACCAGTCATTTATTGGTAGATCATAAAATTTAATATACATATTTTGTCTATGTCATTAATGAATCGCAGACGAAAAGTCTGAGGACAAAAATTCTATACACAAAAAGTTCGTTTTAAAAAAAGTTGGACAAAAAGTCCGGATTCAGTTTTTATAGTCGGACAAAAAGTTCAAAAATATAAAATATTTTATATAATTAATATTTATTTTAAGTATTTAAAAATTTAAAAATGTCTGTACACATATTAATATATTATTATTCTATTATTTTTTCGTAAAACTAACAAAAATATATCCGAAATCTATTGTAGTTTATGTATCTATAGTAGGTATAGTAATGACAAATTTATATATTTTTAGTATGTATAATATTTTTTTTTTTAGTTTTAGTTTATAGTTGACGTGTTTATAAATAAAAAAATTCATTGTTTTGTTGAAATGTAGGTATTTAGTTAGGTACAAGTGGTACAACGTACAAATAAATTTTGATATTGTTGTTCCTAAAATATTGTGTAATTATATCTTAATATTTTTAAATACATGTATCTACATTCTATATTTTACTACGTACCTATTAAAATTAATGGTAATAATAAATTATATAATTATAAATGAAAATAAGAAAATAGAAAATATATAATATAATGTCTACAAACATTTTTAAATTTTTAAAATTAATATTAATTATTTAAAATATTTTGTATTTTTTTACTTTTTGTTCGACATTAAAAATGTGTTCGGACTTTTTGCCCGACAACAAAAACTGAATCCGGACTTTTAGTCCAAATTTTTTTAAAATGGACTTTTTGTCCCCGGACTTTTTGACCGATTACCGTCATTGATTTTCAATTAAATTTTTTTTCTTAACCTATGTATATTAGGCTGACATTGAATTGAGTCCCGCAAATACTTTTGGGTTATAGGAGTTGAGTCCGACCAATATTTTTTGGTTGTTCGAGTTAAGTACCTTCAGCCTATTAGCATTACCCAGGATTTATATATATATTTGTTTGTCTGCTCCAGTAAAAATTGAAGTAGCATGGACCCAATTCAATATCACCGGTATGGTGGTATATTAAATAATAGATAGGTATCTATTGAATTTAAAACTCAATAATCAATATTATCAGTATTATGTGTTTACGTAGGTATTTATTGTCATCGTCACAGTCGTATATTTATTTGACGTCTTGACGACAACGGTACGATATGCTTTTAATTTACGTTTGCTAATATGGCGAAATAATATTTTATCGTAAATCTACTTATTGTTTATTCATTGATAAATTGTCACATTTGACATTCTACAGTATCTTTTAAATTTAAAAAGATGTCTTTTTCAGTGTAATGAATACGTTTTGTGTAATTAACATTTTTTTGTTTATATTTTACAATTTTTCAGCATATATTTGCATGCGTATTATGTCCGTCTTAGTTCCAAACTTCTGAGCTCTAATAATGACTAGGTAGGTAACGAGTTTGCAAGCCTGTTATGCAGGTTATGTATAAGATTATTTAGTCCGTGATGTACACTGTACAGTACTACAGTGAGCTGTCCGTAAAGTAAATATAGACACTAGTATAATGGCATTATCGTGACCAGGCACATACATAGGGAAAGGCTGTAACTGAAAAAAAATTGGGGGGGGGGTATGTTTTGGGTATTTAAATACCCCCCTCGAAATACTTGGGTTTTTGTATGGTTATTTACTTATTCAATTTTAATGTTAATTTTGTTACATTAATGTTTGTATTTAAAAAAAGTATTGTAACTATATCTAATTTTCACAAAACATTTTTTTATATTTATTAAAAAAATAGTTCTACTTTTCAATAACTAATTTTCAAAAACATTCCAAAACTTTTTTTATGCATACGTTCCTGATCGTGACGAAAATGTCCGTGTCTCAGAGAAAATTAGATTACTGATTTAAATGATTAATATAATATAACAATACAATATTGTAGTATTATAATTTATAGTCATGTAGAAAATTTAAAATATTTTAGGCAGAGTGGCGGTGATTTTTTATTTATAAATAGGTATATTAAATTTAACATAATAATTGTTATATTATAAAAGAATTGTTATTGTGTTATTATAAATTGTAAATCGATAAATTATTAAGCTTTCATTTTTGCTATTCAAATTTCTAGTTTCTACAAGATTAAAATTAATGGTATAAACTATAAATACAAGCTAGTTACCTAAAGCACACTCCCTAGTTTCGCCAATGAGTTTAATCAAAAGTCTAATCATGGCTTATTAAAAAAAACATTCATATGTGTTCATTTTGTTTGCGCCGCCGTTGAAAAATAGCGAATTATAAATAGGTCTAAATACTAAATGGTAAACACACACACACACACACACATGCACCAATTCGTTTGTTATTGATTATTTTTGTTCTATTATTAATGTTTATCGAGAGTTATATAATAATATGTAGAATGCATCGATGCTTTTTCGGGCTGGTGCGCGCATAGAACACTGTCATCATGACAAAATAGATTTGTCATCCTCTCTCTACACGTCTTCGCGTTAACAACGTCTGTCGTCCTTTTTTCAATTATTGTTTAACAAATTTATAATATTTTATCGTGTGTCGAGTTTTTATATAATTGTTGGTTTTACGGGCGCTAATCGTCACTCGTTAATCGTTATTTTGTTTTTAATATTGGTTATATTGTTGTGTATGCGCTAATCGCCACATTTTCTACTTTATATACGTGTGCGCGAATTACTACGTTCGTATTATATTATTATATTTTATATCGTTTTTATTATAATATATTTATTGTGAGTTAATTGCACTTAGTGTAAAGGCCAAGGTAGCAGCTGCGGACCATCAGTACGCCGACAAAGTCGTGAGTTATTTTTTATATTGATATTTATTATTATATTATTATATTTTATTGATTTATTCTGTTTGGCTATAACGGTTGTGCAGTTACCATATTAATTATTATACCTTTTTGTTAACATGATTTCTTTGTATACCTACTTGCCATAATTAATTATTACATATTATTATTATTATCACAAGTTGTGCCAAACCGGCATTTTGGTTAGGCTTATTATGTTACATCATTGATTATAAATATTAGTATTTATTACTAGTAATTTTACATAGCTAACTTTTAAGAGTTCCAATATTATGAGTAATGTATAAATACCTATTATTAATTACTATATGCTTATAAATATTATTTTATTACCTATGTGATGTTAAATATATTTATAAAAGAATAGAGTAATATATTATTAAATTACAAAAAAATATTATTACTTTTTATTTACAATTTACTATGTTTCTTATAACTATTATAGGCATAGTCATAGAGTGATGAATTTATATGGGTAGAAGGGGGATATACCCTATAATGATTCGGGTACACAAATGATTATATAAACTTATAAAATATTAAATTTTTACACAGTAGGGCTAAACAGAATTTAGGGGGGGGAGACTATACAAAGAGAATAAGAGGGCTGCTTACTTTTCTTTAGGACCGATTAATAATGTATGTTGCATCAGACATAAAATCCTGCGCACGCCTATGAAATAATAATTTAATTGATAATGCCTAATACATACACGAAAATTACAATTTTGTACTTGTTTATATATTATTATATATTTCAATGATTTTTTATTGGTGCAAAAACATACCTTTGCACTACCCAGTTTACGCCACTGAGTCTACACATATACATATACCACCCACACATCAGTAGCACTCACAGAATTTGCTCGGCGATCCTGTCCTCTTCCTGTTGAGTGCTATACCTACTTATATTAATACACATATACACAGATTGGTCAGTGTCTAGTGGCTTATTAAGTATTTTTATGGCCGGGGCGTGTATTTACATATGCTACTTGAATCGAGTACCATAGTGCTAAATTCAAGTACGGTTTGAAAATTAATAAATCAAATACATTCCCTACTGGTATTCAGCACTCATCCATATTAATATATTATATTATACTATAATACTTTTATTTTTTATAATATGCATAACAATAGGTTATATTATTATTATATAGGATATTATGCATATTATTTAATACATTTTATTTGGTAAATAATGAGTTAAGTCAATAAGGATTAAATATAAAAATTTAATACTTTTATTTTTTCTATCATATTTGGTAAAATACTGTCTACTGTTTAAATATGTTTATAGGCATATATGTTGTTATTATGTTATATTATGTTAACCATGTTTATAATATTTTTATCAATTATCATATTTTATTTTATGTGAATAAATCTATTTTTAGCATGGTTATAAATTTGATTATTATAGTACATTAATATATATTAATCAATAATCATTATTTTATTTTTTTAAGTTTTTAACTACCTTATATGCCTAAAAATATTTTACAATATGGCAAATTTTAAATTTGACAATTACTGTCAGGTTATAAGTAAAACTGTTTCTGAAATATTTTTAAAAACCAAACTGGAATACAGTCATGAATCATATAGTACTTTATGTAATGAATAAAGTAAAAAAAATTATAAGGGTGCCTATTTATTTTAACTTAATATGTATTTTTACATTGTATATTCTTATATTTTATATTTTCCCCAGAACAAGGAATAATTAGTGTCTATAATTAAAAATATTAAAATAAATTCTAATCTTAAGTGTATATACTAAGAATTAGGATGTTTCTTAATTTTCAATTTCAAAATATTTTTGGTCTTACCCTCTAAATTGGTGTGTATACATATAAAAATGAAATGCAAGAAATTTTAGGTTAATCAAATAAAGTTAACCCATGCCAACTTGAAGTTGAAGTTTGAGCTTAATATATTTTTGGTATTTTCGTAAAATTTCCTAAACCGTTATGAAAATTGTAATTTTTCACCAAATGTTTTTTCAAGTAAATTAAATTTCCAATATATTTTGTAAAATGACATTTTGTGATAAATCTATTTATTATTTATTTATAAGATGCATAACCTTAAATCTTAAAATACACAATTTCTCCACAAATGTATTTACATTTTAGTATTTCACTGCAGGGTTAATAATAATAATCATAGGTAACTTTTAATATTGAATAAAATGATAAAATGTTCACAGTAATATTATATACTTCTTATCTACTTATTTGTGTTTAATTCTTCGTGTATTTTAATTGAAAAAGTATTAGGTAGAGATTTATTATATTTTCCGTGTATACATCATTTTTAAAAGCTGTTTTTGAAATTAAAACACAACAAGCCTCAATAGTATTACATTATTTAAAAACTTTCCAAAACAATGGTATGAAATACATATTTTGTACCAGACACGAGCTTACCTCAGTTGGTATACGTATCAGCTATTATTAATGTATTCTTAATGTAATAATCTACTTATTGTTATTATATAATTGTAATTAATTTTTGGCTAAAATAAATAAATATAATAGTGGGATTGAAGAACAAGCATGTGGTGCTATTTTAGAAAATTTGAATGAAGATATTCTCAATTTTGTCAAAAATAAACTAAGAATTAAACACTCATGGAGATTACTGTACATTTTTAGAATTAGTACTAATGTTTCTTGGTAGTGAATTGGAATACAACATTACAATTCATCCTCCTGGTGCTATGCATCAAGCTCGGTGGATGGCACGGGCAATTTATTGCTTGAAAATATTTTTGTTTAGAAATTATTATAATATTGCTGAGTCTACTAAAACAGCAATTGGAGAGATTTGTGTTTTTATCATTATATTTTATGTTAAAGCTTGGTTTACTTGCCTATTACCAGAAAAAGCTCCTAATCAAGACTTACAATTTATAAAAAATTTGAAATCATTTGAAGCAATTGATAAAGACATATCTAAAGTATCGATTAAAAAAATATGTAATCATTTATGGTACTTATTCGAAGAAACTGCTGCATTATCTTTTTTTGATAATTCTATACCATTAGAGATAAAGTGTCAGATGGTAAAAACTTTGAAAAAAATCCAACCAAACGATTAATTATTTAAGCAACCCAAATAGATAATAAATTTTTAGGTAAGTAAAACATCTAGTTTATTGAATAAATTTAAAATAATTAAAAATAATATAAAACAATAAATAATTAATTTTCCATATTTTCAGAAAAAAATATTGATGCATTTCTATTACAGAGTAGCTTGAAACTATTTTTTCGATTTAAAATTGACGATAGATTCCTAAAAAACAATCCAACATTATTATTCATAATAAATTCACTAACAATAATTAATAATACTGCAAAAAGGGCAGTGAAATTGATGGAAGATTTTAATGCATCATTAACATTGGACGAGGAGCAAATAATTTTACTCGATATTGTAAGTTATAATTATTATTATTAAACCTACAGTGAAATACTATAGTATTATAAATATAAATTACATAATTAATATAAATGTAATGTAAATAATGCATTTGTGGAAAAATTGTGTGTTTTAAGATTAAAGCTTATGCATCTTATAAATAAATAGTTTTATCAAAAAATTTTATACTATAAAATATATTGAAAATTTAATTTACTTGAAAGAACATTTGATGAAAAATTACAATTTTAATAACGGTTTAGGAAATATTTACGGAAATACCAAAAATGTCTTGAATTATTTAAAAATCTATTAAGCTCAAACTTCAACTTCAAGTCGGCATGGGTTAACTTTATTTGATTGACCTAAAATTTCTTGCATTTCATTGTTATATGCATACACACCGCTTTAGAGGGTAAGACCAAAAATATATCATTATTTTTTTTCTTATATGACTAAGGAACACCCGGGAGAACACCCTAGTATATACAATATATATATATATATATTTAATGGATTGATAAAATATCAAATTAATTATTACATTGTTGTTCTATTCATTTTATCACTACAGTGCATAATTTATTATCTCTTAACAGCAGTAATATTCGTTGGTCTTACCATTAGTGATGGGATTTTTCATTACCTCCCTGAAATTGTTACTATTGTTTCAGGTACATAAAAGTAATGAATACAAATTCCTCGTTACTTTGGTACTTTTCATGGAATGATAACCGTTATGACAATAGATCAGTGAGCAATACAAAACAAATACTTATATTCAGATTAAACAATATTGAATAATAAATCTTAGCATATGAAAATTGAGATTAAACAATATATAGATACATAAATAAACATAAATAATAATATTTATACATACAATATATATTTATTGCTTCAAAAAAATTATAAAAATATAAAAAAAAATGTATCATAGAATATAACATAACAATGTTGTCAAAATGTAAAATAAAAATAATTATTTCACAGATAAGTGATAACTATATAAGCTTGTGGATTACATTTAAAAAACTCAACAATGCTTTTTACTTTTTTGTGTACATTTTTAATTTTATCTAGCCCATTTTGTGCAATCAAGTTAATACTGTGTGCTAAACACTGTAAATGATTCTATTGTTTGTTTAAATGTATAGCTGCTATGATATTAGTGGTATTGTTACTTACACCCACTTAAATTTTATCTAATATTTTCCACTCTAAAAACCATTTACATATTCATAAATTCCTACGCTGTATAAGTTTTTTCAAAATGATAGCACCCCAATAATTAATGCGATTTTAGTACACAGTCTACTTCTTGTAAAAAATGAACTTTTACAGCAACAAAACTATCATTATTTAATGACGTTCACCCATCTGTTGTAAAATAAATAAATTTTGATTCTTTCAAGTTGTGGTTATTACAATTTCTAGTTTTTCATATAACTGCGCCACTGCGGTATAATGGATTTGGAAATGGTTCTTCTAGAGGGTAATGAATATTCTGGGTTCATCATGTAGACAAACCGTTTAAATTCTGTATTTTCAACTAAGATGTAAAGTTTAAATTCCGTAGCAATCATAAAATCACAATTCCGATTTGTTCATCAAGTTTTTGAGATTTATCAATAGAAAGGGGCTTTGAAATATATGTTTCCATACGTGTCTGAGTTGCTTGGAAAGTATGCATAGTTTTTACAAAAGATCGTACTTGTAAATGTTTCGGGTTGAAAATTTCGGGAACTTTATTAGGTTTTTTGAACATTTTCTCTATTAGTACGCTGTTTTTGTTGTACCTCGTATTGAACAATGTGCTTTCTTTTAAGGTGTGTACTTAAATTACTAGTAGAACCTTCGTATGAATATAAATCCGAACAGTATGAACACCGCTTTTTCACCGTCAATTAAACGAAAATGACACTAAATGTTATTTTTTTTTTTTATCCATTTTAATGTAGGGATACGATTAATGGTTTATACTTCAAAATTATTAATGTAAGCGAAAATACGATACGACTAACTGCTTCGATTATTTGTCACTTATTGAAAATCGTGAATTAACTCAACAATTTAATCGTACTTATCTAATCTCATCAACGTTCATCAAATGAATAAAACATTAAAAAAAAACCATAGGTCCCATATTATTCAATATTTGATTTAGATTTTATTTTTTATTTTTAGTACTCCGCGGCAGAATGCCCGGCAACTGTAAGTTGTATCGTGATAACTCGTAATCAGTTGACCACCGTCGGTACTTGGTACCGCCAGTGATGGGGACCATTTTGTAGTTGGAAACTTTTTACCGATGTAACGACTATGGAACGATCAATGTACTCGTTACTACTCATTCCACCTATGTAATTGTTACATAAGTTATATTGTACCGATTACAGCAGTAACGACTAACGACCATGGGCGTAAATAGGGTAAAATGTATGGGAGTGCTAAAACCTATAGTACCACATGAGAGCCCCCCATTATTTATGATAAGCAAAATTATTATACACAAAAAAATTTTTAATATAGTATAGCATAAAATATCATTAATACTCATCTAATGTTATGATAAATAAATTTTTCTGTTATTAGTTAATGCAAATTTATTTAAAATGTTTTCATTATTTATGTTATAAGTAATTTCTCTTTCAATACATATTGAAGCTAGATTTTTAAAACGATTGTTAGAAGCATATTCTTCACTCTTTGCATTACAGAAAAAGATCTTTCACAGGCAATTGTTAACTGCAAAGATCTAATAGTTATGATCATTTTAAAATGTACAGTTTCAAAAAGGTCATAACTTACTTAAAAATAATAACATCATTAAAAAGCTACATGGGGCCCTAGATAATTATCTTACCTTTAAATTTTGTAATAGGTAAATTTACTCTAATATCAAAACTAACAGTACAATACTGAAAATGGTGAACGAAAATTTTCCATGTCGTACGTGTGTAAGACAGAGACAACAAATGCGGGTACTACGTCCTCTTAAAAATAAAACCTACTGATTCTACGTATTTGTGTATACATTACGCCTTACTGCCTACAATAATAAATGCATTTGAAGTTTCCATTAATAATATTTTGATAAATTATCAATTTTACTGGTCAATACTCATAAATTATTAATTATCAAAACCAGAAATTTTACAAATATTGTAAAAAAAAAAACAGTATAGAAAATTTGGGAGTGCTAAGCACTCCCAAGCTTCCCTTAGTTGTGCCCATGCTGTAATGACCAAACACTACTTACCATCCTTAATCACTTTGTAATATCTATGAATTTTAACAATTAGCATTAAAAATTCTTTATTTAGAGCTACAATTTCGTTTTAAATATTGTTCAAGTTATTTTAAATTAACATAATTATTTAACGTTTTATAATTGCATTTTATTTAATATTTTGTATGTACAAGCATAATTTTATCACTTTAAAGGTAATCAGTTCTTCCAATAGTGTTTTCAATTAGTATAAATCTTTTGTTCAACTGATAGCGGAGTGTTGAAAATTGTCTCAATAGGTATAAAGGGGATTCATTTCCATGTAGTGTACCCTGGGCAACATTCTAGATGACTAAAGAATTACCACCACTGGTCGCTGTACTATTTCTTAAGACCTCCCAGCAATTATGAGCAACATCACATCCTATTATTCTATAATAATCACAGATATAGATAAAATATAATAAACTAAATTTTCAAGTTCCCTATGTTAACATATAAACATTTGAAATCATAATATTCGTCATTAATAGTAGGTTATTTATATCTTATCACGTCATAATTTTTATAATACAATTTTCAGTCTCATAACTTTTAATAAATAGTCATTCATTTATACAACTTTGGTGGAATTTTGGCATATGTTTAACATACTCAAAATGGCAAATAATAACATCACATCATATTAATAAAATAAATAAATAAATAATAGTTAGCAATCTTATTATCCATATCTGTAATGCTGTGGCAATAAATATGCCTGTGCATCTGCCACAGTATAAACATTTATTTTGTGTATGTCATCTCTGTATTCAAAATTGCATTTTAATTTTAATTATATAATTGTAACTTTGATAATTGTATTCATAATATACTTGATACGAACATATCACAACTTTTATGTTGTGATAAATCACTTAAAAGCGTATAACAAAGTTTTTTATTTTAGAACTATTTTAGTAAAAAACATATTCACATAATGATTATTTTTATTTGTTTTATATTAGTATATGGACAATTTATATAACATATATACATTTTGCATAGATTTTTCTTGTGATCTATTGTAATTTTTATATAAATATATATAATATTGTGTTGTTTATAATAATATGAAATTTAGATATTTTAAAAATTCATAAATAAATAACTAAAAATATTATTATTTAAATTTTATGCTTTTTCTATTAATTTACATTACCTATTAAAAATATGTTTATTTATTATTCAATATATCAATAACTTTATCGGAATATAGATGTAATATTTGATAGCTGGTACAGCAGTGGGTTTTAATCTGTACTTGGTTCTATATTGGACTTAAAAATATGTTCACTACATAATCTGTTATTATGTAAGCATCCATTCTATAAGCTTACCGGTAAAAGAAATTTACAGTGGAAATGCTTCCTTATTTTTTAGTGGAAATCTAAATAAAAAATATAAAAATGTATTATTTACTATAAAACAGCATTTGTTAGAATTGACCTTGAATATATTATATAGATATTTACGTGTTATAGTGTTTAATTACTTATTACCCTATAGTATGTAACATGTGTATTATATAAATTTTGTTTTCTGCATGTCATCCGAAGAGTATTTGTTAACCATAGTGGTGGTCTGATAACAAAAAGTAATTTACATGATTAATAATACATACAAATAATATTTGTTGATATTGAAATTATGTTTATGTAGCGTAATCCATGTCTTAAGAAATTTCAATAATTCTAAGGAAAAAAGACTATTATGTCTTACTATATTAGGTAACTATATTAATAGTTAGTTAAAATTTTGAAATTATTAAAATTGCTTATTACGGTTAATCAATTTAAGTAAATCCAAAACTATCTATAAATGCACGTAGGTACTAATAAAATAACGAATATGAAATAGGCGTGTATATTAAAATTTCTATAAGTAAAAATAAATATTTTTAGTTTTCCATTTCCATACAGTTAAAATCAAACTTATTAATAATTATGATTTATATGAAATAAAAATGTAATATTATACCTATAAATTATTAGGTTGGTAATTATTTGGTGGCTATCAAATATGATTATACAAACTACCAATTATCATTAAATAAAATATTTAACTGATGTAAATATTTTTCTTAATACTTGATTCATAAATTAGTTTGACTTGTTAAAACCTATTAATATTTTTTTTTTATGTTCTTTGTGTAAATAATAATTTAATAATACCTGTATACCTATAGTTAATAAAAATAAAATTAATTCAATATATGAGGTCCAAATTACAATTTGATTTTTCTCTATTGTCGAAGTATTTGATTTATATCAAATGATGACCCTGAATTGTGAATACAATTAGAAACATTTTATGTTGCTAGCATAACATAGTAATTAAACATAATTAGAAAAAAAATATTTTCAACAGGTACTACATCACATAACATATTTATCTAATAAGACTGACTGAATGTTGTACTAATCTACCTATCAATTGTTAAAATGGGATAAAATATTCAAAACGTTTTTGTATTGTATTTATAATATTAAAACGTAACGGCATAACAATGGGAATTGTATAAACAAGAGCATGAATAATATCAATATATTTAAAAAAATACTTGTGTAGATTGTAGGTAACAATAATGTTTTATTTTTTATTAGAGGTGCCTTCTATTTGGGTAAATGTATTCATGAAAATTAAGTCACTCGCTTCTTTAGCCGGGTGGTGAAGTGATGTGAGGGCTGTGATATTATGAATATGCAGGTAAACTAGACGCTACACATGGATTTTTGGACAAAACATAGTTATGGTATGAATCGACGGGGCATACGAAATTGGCGCTGTCGCCCTTTAGCATTTCTGATGTTTCGGCACAGTAAATAAGTACTATAACTACTTTTGAGGTAGCTTACCTAATCTGATGAGTTGGAATTCTAGTTGATTCAAAGTGCTAAACGATTATGAGTCTATGATGTATTGTATTGTAATTTCATATTTGTAAACAAAATAATTAATAATTGATAATAATAATAAAATAACATTAAACATCTGTGATAGTTTTTAAATTTTATAAAATTATAACATTATTAATTATAATGAATTTCATGAATTAAGATATATAGGACTAAACATAGGCGCACATCCTGTCTGTACTAAAATTTTTTACTCTAATGTGACTGGTAGGTGGCTTCCCTTACACCCCCTATACATCAATACGTACCTACCAGATATAAATTAATTTAATTTCAAATAAAATTATAAATTACTACATTAAAAAAAATCGAAGTACTTAGTGAATCTGATTTTCAATTGTCCAATATAACCGTCACTGAATACTTTCCTTTTAGCTCAAAATAAGCCGATGGTGCTAGTTTAAGCCTTGGAATGCTAAGCACCCCCTGGCACTTTCGACACTCCTGTATGTGCACCAATGAGATTAGACACGAATTAATCCATGAAATATTATAGAACTATCGGAGTGCATAGTATTTTCTTTGGTAACACTAATAGTATCACATCTTAATGGAAACTTGTAGAACTAGATTACATTATCATAATATGTTTCACAAATTAATAGTTACAAATTACAACTGTAAACCTTAAATAGAGCATAGATTAAAATAATGTATTTAATAATTATAAATAAAAAATTGTATTATATTATTATATATATTATAAACAAGGGCTACATCCGTAAATTTGTTATAAAAAATAAAATAAATACATAATTAATCATGTATCTAAGAACCTCAAAACTATATTTCTGTTGTATATCTATGGTTAATTTTACCAACTTTTTAATTTTTAAATTTAATATTTTACCTAATATAGTAATATCGTTATATTATTATTATTATTATTTATGCATATTTAATATTAATATTTTTTTTTTGATTATTTAAGACGCCATGGTTTTATCATAATGAAGAATTTTATGTTTTATAAAAATAATGTTTTTTAAACGTAAATTTTTGATTATTTTATAATTTGATATCGCTGTAATAGAAATTATAATTTTGGCAACATTTTGAAAATATTTAATATTCTGCAAAGAAAACAATTAACAATTTGTGTTTACTGTATGAAATAACTTGTTATAAATAATCATAATACAAATCTGATCCTGAAGCTCCACCTCACCAACTAATTGACTGCTATTGGCAGCGAACTAAAACTTTGATATTATAGAAAAGTGTACTCTCTCATTGACTTCTACAGTGCTGCACAATGATCAACGGCACTTTGTCGATTTCTACTTTAGACATTTCTAGAATTTTAATAGTAAGCAAAACGGTCGAAGGAGCACCCCCATCGGCCATGTCGTGGCTTATACAATGTCGTACGCTCGTAGTCATATCATTTATATTCGATTATATTTTTAGTCTTATCGAGCGGTCGAAGCACCGCATATTATGTCATGAGACCCTGGTAGTCAAGACGCGGTTTTGTTACATAAAACCCGCGGTGCGGCAGAGATCGAACTACAGCAGTTGTCGAGCGAAGTAAGTCATATCAATGGCCATACTAAGAACTGTATTGTTATTATAATGATGTAGTAACCACGGTAGCCTAGAACACGATAGAAGCGACAGCTATCAAAATCCCATTATTCACCGATAAATGTTTCATTCGGCCGTAACATCATGCCGAGCCACCGGCAAAATGAAAACAAATCGACCAGCCGTTTGACTGTCACTTCTATTGTGTTCTATGAATGATGATGATGGTGGTAGACTTAAACTATACATTACGCGCGTGACTACGAGTGTGCGACATTAAATAAACCACAATGTAAGTATCAGGATTGTATGGGGCACGGTGGTTGGAATCCGCGTTCAATATCAAATCATTTACTGTGTGCATATTCCAACGCTTTCGTTGTACGTACGATTTGAAATAACCCCGGGAACTTGTCCTCGAAAAAATAACCAATATAATAAATTGTGTTTTGTGGCGCAACCGTGGGGAGGGGGGGAGGTGCGAAAAGGTCTTTAGCGCCCCTTGTTTTTTAAACCTAACTATTATTATTTGATTGATACCATCAATTAGTAAACTGTCAACAGTTTTAGCACCTCGCGTTTGAGATTAATTTGCAAGATCTTACAAAATCTCATTTGTGGTTATTTTTTTGCGGTACCACTACATACAGCCAGTGGTCTAAATGGCTTCGGCGCATCCCAAACGGCTCCCGTCAAAAAATATATGATTTTTTAATATAATTTTTATAATTTACTTAGTGTACACTAACACATTTTTATCCAAACCTCTTTTGAGACAATCCTGAGTCTGTATGAAGTACGAAGGAGTTTGTGTTGTAAAAAACAGGAGGCATTTGGAAATTTACCTTTTTGTAAAAAGGAATCCGAATAGGCAGGCTACGTCCAATGGCTCAAAATAAGCGGAATGATGCCTAAAAATTCAAATTTTCTCATAACATTCTTCACATTATTTAATATTTTTTTTTTTTTATAAATTTAGCAATTGATTACTCACACATCCATTTATCAGTTATCAACAAAATATTGCTAGAAATTAAGTTTAGATATTTTAGCATATAGCTACGTCCTTTATTATCATTAATTTCGTTATTGTTCTGTGATATTTTATTTTGTTTTTATTTGTAAAAACTTAATTTTTTACATTTTAAACGCCAATCGGCATTAGTTAGAATATATTTATTAATCATATTACAAAAAAAAATTAGTTACACTGTAAAAGTTATAAATTATAAAAATATGCATTTAAAAGGTATTAAAATAAGTGAAAAACTTCATTCTGGAGTCTGGGTTAATTTAAATTTTATAGAAATACTATTATAATATTCAAATTAAAATAGTCACAATTTATGATAATCTTCAATCGTACAAATTATTATTATTAAATATTAAATAATATATAAAAACTAATGAGGTTCTAAGAAGCCCGCTATTATTCAATATAACTTTGTGGGCTCATAGCTATTGATATATTTTATATGGTCATACGGGTGACTAATTGTCAAATTTTTACTAAGTACCTCTATATTGTTATTTATTATTTTATTAGTACTTAATTAATATAAAATAAAGTTAACATAAAATATTTGACTATAATTTTTTAATTAATTATTTAAACCAGCTAGATAAAATTATGAATCAAGACATTTTATTCAAACAGATACCTGGCACGCTGATTATATAACGTTTTTATAGATAAAAAAAGAAAACAGATGACCTAAGATTTCAAACTTAAAAATAATCATAATAATTTCCACTATAGATAACTATAAAACATTGTTAAAATCTAATAAGAGTTACATAATCTTGTGAAGTTCTAATCATAGATACATTTTATAAGTGGCTTTGAACTATTTCTTTAAAATTATAAACTAGTTTAGAAGTATTCAATCTTTTTTCTTTTAAAAATCTTCTAATATTTAAAAATTACATGTTGATAAAAATAAAGAATTTTATAACTAGAAATTAAAAAATATTTTAAATAAACGATATTAAAATATTTAGTACATACTAAATAAATAAAAAAGGCCTCAATTGTTGAAAGGTTTAATTGTGCATTAGATGATAAATTTAAAAAAAAATGTATCATAATAAATCATGGTTTATTAAGTTACCCAAAATGCATTTAAAACAAAACCATCTGAAATGAATAAAAACAATGAAAATAAATTGGTTACAACCATTTATAATTATGATATTATAAATTGTAAGTCTAAATTTTAAATTAACAATATAGTTAGATTATCTTCATTCATAGAAGTGTATAGAAATATTTACAAAAACTTAAGTTATTAAATCAAATATTAATTATAATAAATTAAAATATATTATTGGAGGTATCAACAAATAAGAGTTACAACATAAGGATTATATGGCCACAGAAATTGTAATATTAGTTTTAATGTTGTTTTTAAAAATAATTTTATATTAATTATATATATTATGTTTAATTATATGACCATAAGAGTGTTATTTCTCAAAAATAATTTTTTTTTATCATTATTAATGGATGGCTCATTGAGTGTTAAAAATCCTGTATAATGATTAATGACCATCTATCTAAAGACTATCCCGTGTTTATAGCCACATTTTTTAGGAACTTCATGACATTTCTGAAGGAAAACATAAAAAATTATCAAGAACTCCGTATTTTATGTAATAATCAGTTAGGTGTATTTAACCATATAGAGAAAAATATTGTGATCCATATATTTTTCAGCAAAATCTACTATATTCATACTACTGTGAGGTAATAATAGAATCCTAAAGGGCTTTAGGAAAAATAATGATAATGTATTCATCTATTATTACTTATTTTATAACAATTGGTTTTACATACACTAGCATACATTTTAAACCATTTTCCATATCAAAGTGATAATATAAACTAGAATGAATATTGAATAGTTTGAATTTCCCTAGGTTGATTTTGGTTATTTGTTTTTAAAACTGTTATTGAATTTACAGAAGATTTGTTGAAACAACTATGCCTTTTTTAATATTTTTAAAAAACTAGAAAAATATTTTGATGTACCTAGTTGAACAGGTGTAGTAACACATCCCTTCAACCGTGGTATACTCATAGATTTACATTTCTTTTTTTATTAATAATCATAATATTTGAATTTTTTTTATTAACCATTATCTATTCACTTGTAATACGTTTGTAAGATAAAGTATACATAGAGTTATTGATTTTATGTGTATAATTTTTTTAAATTAATTTTGAATAACACCCCCTCTCCTTGTAATTCTTAGCTACGGGCCTGACACTATTCACAGTTTATCATGTTAAACAATTTAAGTATATTAACTTTTGTTATATTTAAAAATTAGAATCAGAAATTATTGAAAAGAACCATATTTAAATCATTTTTCTTTGTAGCATCATCAGATTTATTCAAAATAAAATTTTCAATGATAAAGATATTATGTTGGAGGAATATGTAAATAGCATTAGTAATTATTAATTAAACGATGATAAACTAGACAAAGAATTAAATCATTTTCCATTAGAGAATGGAGAACATTGGTTGCAATAGATAATTGAAATCACACATAAGATGAAATCCCATTTTTATCACAGTTAAGTAAATGAAATAACTTTTAGTACTTTGGTTAATAAATGTTGAAACAAATAATGTAAATCAATACCTATTAAATTTACTAACCTATACTTATTAAATATTTACAGTTCTTATCAACTTCTCGTCAAAGCCAGTTGTGCATTATAGCGTGTTCATTGTATATTCGTATTATTATGCCGTGTGCTAAATTTAATATCATCGTATCACCTAAAAAAAACCATAATTTGTAAAATTTCATGTGAAATGTACAATTCTCGAATCGCTTGCTTAATATAATAAGATTAGTACTAAGTGGACTTGTGAATATTGTAATTATAATACTTAAAATATTACGCAAAGAAAGAAATTTAATAATATTGAAGATATGAGCCGGAGTGATAAGGAAGATTATGATTTTGGATCAATAAAAATTGATATGAAAAAAATGTTCAGAAAAATTTAATTACTTACTACTAACGTCACATCAATAGAAAGTTCATTAAATTCTATGGTTAATCACTTGATGAAATCAAGAAGAAAACGGACACTGTTGTAAACATTGTTAATGGTATGGAAAATAGGGTAGTGGAAACAGAACTTAGATGCTCTAAACTTTAAAAAGAAATTGATTACTTCAAAATTATGTTAAATAACAAAGAACAAGCTTCTCTAAATCAATATGTTGAAATTACTGGTATTTTAAAAATTTCTAATGAAGATATACCTATTATAATTATATCAATAGCTAATATATTTAACATTAGTATTAAAAATGTAAATATTGCTGATACTTGAAGGTTGATACCATACTAAAACACTGATAGCAAAATAATAGCTTAATTCAATTCCACGACCTTAAAATACTGTATTATAAAATCAATAAAATTATGGTATAAGAATAAAAATCCGATAACTGCGAAAAATGTACATACTAACTTTCCTGATGTTAAAATATTTATCAACGATCAATTTACTAAGGAAAACAAAAGATTATTCTAGTTAGCAAAAGAAATTTCAAAAACATATAGTTACAAATTTTTCTGGTCAAATTCTGGCGGTGTTTACATAAAAAAACAAGAAGGGAAACAAGTTATTAAAACACAAACTGCACAAATTCTTCAAAATCTTGATACAGATAAAAAAGTTAGTGCACTTTGGGAATAGTATAATATTTTTTATTTTGTTTTGTTTTAAGTTGCTTATTTATTCATTTATTTTTTTTTGTAATATTAAATATTTTAATGTCATTTAATGTTTAAATATAAATAGTTATAATGAGTCTCATAATAACTTTGATCTAAAATTTTTATATAATGATAAAAATACTAATTATGAAACGTTTGTTATTAACGACCGTAACAATTTTAGTATACATAATAATGATCTTACTGTCTTTTCACTGAACATTAGAAGTGTCAGAAAACATTTTAATAAATTATTAGTGGTTTTAAGTTTAGCTAATATTAAATTTGATATTATTATGTTATCTGAAACATGGTTTGATGATAACATTGGTAACTTTGATATAAAAGGTTATAATTGTTATAATCACTATAGCTCATTAAATATATTTGATGGAATAAATGTTTACATTAAAGACTCAATTATAGTAAATGATGTCGCTCATTAGATTTCTCAATTTCCTAAAATATAATATTAATTAAATTAACATGCATTTATAGATCACCCAGTTTGAATAAAATTGATTTTATTAATAATCTAGAAGATTTTTTAAACAATTACTTTAAATCCCAATCACATATAATCTGTTGAGACATAAATTTAAATATTAAGATCAAAGACATGGTTTGTATAAAATACCTTAATGTACTTAGTAGCTATAGATTTAAATTATGTATTAATACATATAGCTTTGGTAATAGTAACACATATATTGATCATTTATTCATCAAAAACAAACTGCCTTTTAATAATATTTATGGATACATATACCAAATGCTATTACGGATCATTACAGTACTATTATTGTATTATCTACAAAACAATAATATAACTACAGTTGATAATAATACTGATAATATTAATTATAAATTTGTTAATATAGATAATTTAAATAATATCTTAAAAAACATAAAATGAACAGAAGTTTTAAAATCAACTGATGTAAATGTAACTATTGACTTATTCACAAATGTTATTGGAAATAGTATAAATAAATCACAAGAAGCTAAAATAATTAAATTCCAAAAAATAGAAAATGATTAAAACACTAGATAACACTAGGTTTTATTAATTCTATGTGACATCGAGATAGATTATATGCAAAATTAAAAAAATCAACCATTTAACATTAAATTACAAGAGATATATGAAAAATATAGGAATCTACTAAATGTAACCATAAAAATAGCAAAAGACGCATATTACTATAAACAAATTTCTAATGCAAAAGGTGGTACTAAAAAAATATGGGAATTTATAAATGAAGCCTTAGATAATTAATGTAATAAAACAAACTATATACCAACAATCCTAAATCATCAAAATCCAATTTTAACAGATAATATTAGTATTACAAATGAGTTCAACTCTTTTTTTGTATCTATGGGTACTAATATCTCGAATAAACTGAAATCATCTCTTAGCATATGAAAATGTACGTTTTTAAATGATATTCTAGTAAATTATAAAAGTATATTCCTAAATCCTATTACAACTGACGAAATTAAAAAGTATATATTAAATATTAAACCAATATATTCATTCAATAGATGGGAATTAACAAACACGATTTTAAAAGCTATTATTTTTAATATTCTTACTCCATAACAATATATTTTTAACCTAGTTCTTACTACTGGTGTTTTTCCATATTCATTCAAAAATAATATCATTATTCCGTTACATAAACAGTTTAATAAAAATGATCGACAAATGATCGACCAATAGCTCCTACAATTACACTATCTAAAGTCTTAGAAAAGTGCATCAAGGATAGGCTTTATAACTTCTTAGAAACATGCTCAATATTTTCTAATAACCAATTTGGTTTTAAGAGAAACAAAGGTACCGATAAAACTTTAATGGCTGTAATTAGTTATACTTATAACAAATTAGACAAGAACAGAGTAGTAATAGGACTTTTCTAGATGTTAAAAAAGCTTTCGATTCTGTTGACCGATCAATATTGCTAGCCAAATCAGAAAAATACTGTATCAGGAGCGATGGAAATAACCTTATATGTAATTTTCTAGAAAATCGTATTCAACAATAGTTAGAGTAAATGATAGTTTAAGCGATTATCTGATTTCAATTCATGGAATACTTTAAGGTACTGTATTGGGTCCTCTTCTTTTTATTGTTTATATTAATGACTTATTGAGTATTAAATGTAACGGATCAATTTTCAGTTTTGCTGATGACACAACCTTATAGATGACATAAATAAAAATCATAATCATAATAAATCTACTCATGTATTAAGTACCGTCAAAACATGGTTTGATAATAACACCCTGGAACTTAATTTAACAAAAAAATGCTTTATAAACTTAAGTATAAACAAATTGTCACTTACTGGAAATAATTATCTTATGGCACATCTCAAAAATTGTAATGAATTTAATATAAATACAGTGTCCGCTATTAATAATGGCAGTCAATGTAATTGCACTTCTATTTCTTCAGTACAAAAGGTAAAATACCTTGGTGTTACTATAGATGCTAACCTTATATGGTAAAATCATATTATTAATACAACTAGAAGAATCAGATTATTGTTCTTTAAATTTAAAACTCTATTTAATTCCTATGTGGAGAATGGAATTTGGAAAAAGAAACCCCATTAATGTTGGAATTAAGATAGCAATGGAATTAAATATAGACGTTTGTTTAAAATCTTTAGATTATATAAGAAAATGGTAAATGAAAGAAATAAATTACTAGTATAGATAATTTTGTTAACTGTATTCCAGTCAGATTGTTATTTTTATTATGTAATTCTAAAATATTTAAAAATATATAGTTATGATAAGCTTATAATCACTTTATCATCCTCGATCGACTTATGTGTTAATTAAAATATAATTTAATTATTTTTAGTAAATGTATTAGATATAATAAGAACCCTTGTCTCCACAACAAGCCTAGCTTACGAAGACAATCATTTATGTATAATAAGTATTAATATTTGTATAAATTTACATGTATGTATACCTTAGATTTTTAAATGAAAATAAATAATAATAATAAGAATTTATAAGAATTAAAATCTCAATTAAAATTAAAACAAAAAAATAAATCTCAGAATATAATTATAATATATTTAGTAATAATTGGTGCAATTATATAATCAATAAAATAATTAGTTCAATAATATATTTATAACATTAATAATGAATATTATACAAACAAAATCATACATAATTAAAATAAATTAACATTATTTGAATTTGATTTATATTTTTAATCATAATAGCATAATATTTAAGTTTAATAACAAATAACAAATATAAATCTAAAATATCTATTACATAATATACATAAAAATTACTTATATGATTGATCAGTAGAGTCCGGATTTATATTCTGTTAAAACTTTTGAAATATTATGTTTATATGCGCTTAAAATTGATAAAATATTCCCAAAAATATTCTTAATATTCACAAAATATTCTGAAAAATATTGATAATATCAATTAAAACTAATAAGTAAAAAAAAAAAAAAAATGCAATATGAATAATATTGATTATTGATTATGATTATGAATTTATAATTTATTATTATTTATATATAATTATATCTTATTGTACATTATGCAATACATTAACATAAAAAAAGAAAAATATTATACAATGTTTTTAAAGGAATGTACAATAATATTCCAAATTTTTCGGAGTAAAGTGAGTATGGCAGTCTGTGATTATTGTCTTATATATACTGAATATCCTTAATATAATCTAATATAACAGAAATATGCTAAAATATTCTATAATATGTACCATAAATTAAAATATTCTGAAATATTCTCTGAAGTCATAATATGCACTAATATGCAAAAAAACTATTCTACAGGTTTTGAAATGCAAACATTTCTTACTCCCATCAAACAGTATATGCTTGTTAAAAATATGTTTTTGCATAAAAATCCGGACTCTATTGATCAGTATTAAGATCTAGTACTAAATCAAATGTATACTTAGAATGTTCCAGTAATTTATTTCCTAATTGTAATATGTCCAGTGTTTCTTTGTTGTTTTGTTTTTCAAGTCATTCTACTTGAAGTTCCAATTTCCAGCGTTTTAATACTTTTATTGTATCCATATCACTATATTGATTCGAAGAACTGGCTTCACCACTCTTTTTTTAGCTATAAAAAAACAATTATAGTGATGCAATATAAGAATAATTTAGATTACTTAGACTTGGCTATTAACCATGATGCAAACTTACATTTTTCAATATTTTTAACATTATCTTTTGGTGATGCATTTGTAATGACATTTATGGTTGATGTGTCTACTGGTGAATTAGGCTGATCGAAATTCAACAGTATCATTAAATGTATTTGAATGAGCCACCACACTCATCTAGACCCTGTACAATTGGCGATTGTCGACCAATGATGTCTAAAACCGATTCATCGGTTGTGGTAAATGCAATTTTTTCCTCTTGCAGGGCCAGTTTTAGGTCCAATTTTGAGCTACAATAAAAAATATGTATAAGTAATCATCCAGACTTATATTTCCATAAATAAATATAGATAAAACAATGAAGTAGGGAATACAAATATGCAAGTTTATTAAATTGTATAATAGTGATGCACAACCAAAGTTTAAGGGTCATCAATAATTTAGCACCAAATAAAAAAGTAATATAATATGTACTATAAATATTCGAATACCATTATGTTTTCAAATAAATCTTAACTTTATAATGTACCTAGATATATAACTTACCATTGCTTTTTTTTTATGGTTTTGCCAAAAATGTATCACATACTATAGATCCAATAATTTTCTTTATTTTCAGGTAATTTGTGACTCACATTTTTAGCAGTTTAAAACTTTTTTCCAAGATTTTTATTGTCTTGGTGAGTAAGTTAACTTGAAAAAGCATCAAACAACACAACTTTTTATGCTCTGTAATGCATTCAAGAAGTATTTTATTGGTTATTTTGGTCATATTAAAAAAGTTATATTAAAAAGTTTAAATATTTTCTTAATTATAATTTTTTGTTCCAAATTTTGGATTGATAAACCGAAATATTATCATACATTGCTTATCAGTATATAAAACAGATAACTTGTAAAACGCTATTAATTTGACAAGTCATTTTCATACTTGATTACATTTTTATGAAACACCTATTCATTGGACTTGTCTGTTTTTACTATATGTTACTTGTCATTTATAATTTTACAACTTGTTTTTTTTTATGAAACAGGCCGTAGGTCCTATTCCCATTAATTCTTGCTCAAAAATGTTGTCTTCATATTTTTCCCTAATGAAATGATAACGAACATTTTTTTTATCGGCATTTCAAGAAAAAAAATGTAGAAAAATCGAAAATAAAAAAAAACATACATCATTGAAAAATCAATACATTCTTCACCCAGTTCAGAATCTAAAATAATATATTTTTTAAAACTTTAATTAGTTTGGCGGGCTTATTCGAAAACCTGGGTGAGCCTGAACCACCTTGTGGACCGTAAGTTGGAGACCCTGTTGTAGGAGATAATAAAATATTCAGTATACGCAATACGCAAATCGGTCATCTTCAGGGGAAGTTAGGGTCGTATCTAGGCTTGATAAGGTAAACCAGAGTCTGCTCATTTCCACATTTGAGCAAGTTGAGTGCTTTCGTGGAATAGTTGTTTTGTAGTATTTTCATCTACATAGGCATCGTAACCGTTCGTGAATAAGTCAAAATGATCCCAATCGAACAAGTAAGTTTTTATAAATTCGCGTTACACGCGCTAAACCAAAACAAAAAAAAAATAAATACCGTGATATCGGTCGCGTCTGATTTTCTTCTGTGTGGCTACCGGAAGTCATGTCATCTAGCATAATAATACCTACTCTGACATTGTGTCTCAATCTGTAACGTGCCCATGGGATTTTTTGTCGAATTTTCCGATTAAAAAATTAGTATTTTAAAACATCGACTCCTTAACTGGGTTTTTGACGGGTTTTATTTAATTTGGGTTGATGATCGTTTGTTTAATAAATCTTTTGTAAAACAATCAACATTTTCTAAACTGCGGCAGAGCTGTATAAAGTATATCCATTGCGTCTAGTTTTATTGAAGATCGTTATATTTATGGTCTTAAAATTAGTTTTATTATAGACCTATGTGCCAATGAACAATATTTTTTACTTAAACCTGCCATTAATCGGTTGGATCTATGTTGGGATAATTCCCAGCATTCCAAATCCATATTATGCGTGTGCCAGAATTTAAATTGTGAGAACATAGTTCCTTATAACCTTATCAATGTTGTCTATACCTATCAAAGTTTTGAAAAATAATTATAATAATTTCACAATATTATTCAATATTCCTATTTCATTAGTAATAAATAAACATTGTACAATAATACAAAAAAAAAAAAAAAAATACAAAAATACAAAATAAAAGGTAATATGTATAATAAACATAAAAACGTGATATACTAATAAGAGCTCTCTTAGTTACTCCTATGCTTGAAATGGTGCAATAATAAATCAGTAATCAACATTGAAACACAATTTTTTCATTGATCGTAGTTCTACTGTTTTTTATTACTTGATATTTTATCTCTTTAACTCCGTATCGTCTCCAGACTCATCTCTCTTAATTTTTCTTGATAAGGTATAGGTCATAAGTTTATGGATGGTACCATTATGTATCACTTATGAAACTACCTCAAATTTAAAATTTACCACCATGAGTGACATATTTAAATACTGTTAATAGTTATAGTCATTAACATTAGTTATGTTTAACACGATAAATTAACAAACTTAAAGCGACCACTTGACCAACTGATATTATTATTATAATCATTAATTTGATTCATATAAATATATATATATCAGTTATGGATTCAATAGAAAAAAATGTTTCAATATAAAACAATGTCTTGATAATATGTTTATATCATTTAACATTCATCAAGTCTATATGCAAAAATAGAACATTTGATTAAGAACTTATTTGTTACAAATTTTAGTTAGTATTTAAGCTATAATTAATAGGTATTTAATACTTATAAATTTATTTTGTATTACAGGATACTATATTAGTCATACACGTTTTAACAAAAAATAAAATGTTAACATTTTATCAAGGAAAAACTGCAAAATTCAGTATATTAATGGAGATGTTTAGTATATTAACTGTAAGTATAATAAGCTATTAAAAAGTATTTTTTTGTAATTGTAACCATTATAGTTCTAATGACTGAACTTTAGATATAATAACCTTAAAATTATTTACAAATGAGATTTATTTAATCAAAAAATTACTTAGACATCAATTATATTGTACAAATTTACTAACTAAATGTTAGCAAATTAAGTCATCAACTTTATTTCTGTCCAAAAAGGCAATTACATTAAGGAAGTTAGGTAGCAACGAATAGCAAGTACATTTTGTCCAAGGTAACTGAGGCTTAATATTTTTTTGGAAAAAATAAATGTATTAAGAAGTAGTAAATATAAGTATACTATAAGCAATATTTGTATACTTGTATCAATTATATTTTTAGTACTTCCACATTATTTGAAATAAATACCAAAAATCAATATTAACGGGTACTTTGCTTTACTTTGTAGTTTTTATCTTTAATGCTTCTACCATAAACAACTGTTCTGTTTCTAAAATAGTTAACAAAGTATAACTTTATAAATACATTTATAATTTAGTTAGGTTAATGGTAAATTAGTTCATAATATTTTTATATAAAATTCTATTAATTTGTCGCATTCTTTAAATTGTTCACTGCCACTGTATTTATTGCTTATAATTAAAATTTGTGTAACATTGTAACATTTAGCAGTTCATATTTAGTTTTTATTGTTTTAATGTAAGTTTTGATTGACATATTATTTTAAAGGTAACAAACATTGTTTATATTTTGCTGAAATGGTTATTTTTATAATATAGATTTAAAGAAAATATTATGATTATTTAAAAATGCATTATAATATTTTGATACACTTATGATTTAGTTTAAAATTAAAATATCAAAGTTAAGTGTAATAATATGTTATTACACAATTCACCAACGTTAAAACTGAGTACATTATAAGTAAATTGCTAAATGTAGTATAGTTCCTATGTAAAACAACTTTTTGACGAATAAATGCGGTAGTCTGGCTTTTTCTTAAATAATGTACCATAATAAAGTAAACATTATCTATAAAAAACAAATTAATAATCATATTTAAAGAATATATGTTATTTCGGTTCTAATTATTGGTATAGCTGTTATTCTAAACTTATGTGCTACTTTAATATTTGTATTTTAAACATTTTTAATTTATTCAAATTGTAATATTTTAGGGTATTGATTTGACAAATATCAAATTTGTATTTGGAAGAATAGTCATTGATCCTGATGATACACCAGAACAATTTGACATGCATAGCGGAGATATAATTAAATGTTATGAATTCCTCAATGTTGGAAATATTTTGTCATAATTGTATACATTTTATTGAATTTTATATTTTATTATTAAGGTTGTATTTGTAGCTTCTAAGCAGAAGTGATAATTTAATAATCTATAATGTTACATATCATCATTTAATTATAAGGATTTAAATGTAAAGATGTTAGAATAGTTTTGTGAATTTATATCATAACTCTTGATTAAGGTTATTTTTGTTGCTCCTAAACAAAAATGATTATTTAATATGAAATAATATAACTGTATGTGATAATTAAAATATAAATATTTCAATATAATGCTGTTACAATAATTTTGTTAATTTATCTGTAATAGTTGGTACTTAAACTTAAGAATCTAAAAACCTGTATTAATTCCTGTTAATCATTATAATATAGGTACAAACTCTTATGTCGTTGGAGTTTTTATGTTTCTTGGGCTTTTCTTGGAAATATTTAGAAAATTAATTATATTATATTTAATAAATTTTCATTCATTTTGACTCTGAACTGCCTTATGTTATATGTTTTACATAGATTCTAAATATGACAAACTATGTACTCACACATGCAGTCCCATATATTATGCCTTTATATTTTAAACGTAATTTCACATTATGTGGCATATAGATAAAATTTAAAGTCACTGTATATTCAAATCGGTCAAATGTTGTTAAATTTTACGAACTAGGCAATAAGAGTTTATGCAGAAACTAGCAAAAATAAGCAACATATTGCCGTGATAATAATTGCCAAAGCATATGAATTGTTACCAGTACATACAACTCACTTGAATGTTGTTATAATGTTATACACTTGTTTACACCGAATTGTAGAAAAATTAAATGCTTATGTAGTCCTTACTTTTTTTTTTAAATAACCAACATGTTGAGAAATTATCTACATTTTATCCATTAAGTGACTATACTGAATATAGCAAGTAATTTACCTCCTTTATAAGTTATAACACTCTTTAATCACAATACATATACTAAATTACAGTAAGAATTCATCAATACACCAATATTTCAAACATAAACCAAAATAAGAATAATGTAAAAAAAAAAATTATAATTTATTAATATAATAGTAGTTCTTGTTGAATATTATACAACATCATTAAATAAAAGTAATAAATACATGTGCTTAAAACAGTTAAAACCAATAAAACCAAACATAATATTTAAATGGTAAACAATTTACTGTTTAAAGTGTTTAAATTTCTAGTGAATAAAATATTAAAAATTATGATACCAGTCATATCTAATACATACATTCCTGCATATACAGATATAGGTAAGGTAACATAAATCATCATTGAAAATGTATAAATATTTTTACAAACATTTAAAGATGTGTATATATTCTAATACAATTGTATTGATAAGAATTGTTCTCCAAGCACAAGTATTGCTTAAAGAGAGAGCTGCTTTATAATTTATACTTACTTTTATGTAATCAATGTATCACTTTGTTAATTTTGCAAAATATTATATTATTATTATTATTACAATTATAATAATAACAATAATTATTATTATTATTATCATCATATCTAGCTTAAAAATTAATGCATTGAAAAAAATCCGACGCTACGATACTGATAATGTTCTATCTTTTAACTATGATAAAAAGTAAATTCACTGTTATATTGAAGCTGACGACGCACAATGGATTGTATTGAATGCTGAATGGCCATTCAATATGTATTAAAGACTGAGAAAATACACACAGCCGTGAATGCCTATACCAGTAGTCGAAACAGCCCACAGGCCATGCAACCCTGTTACATAGACAGCGGTTTATAAAATGGTATGGTCCTAATCCAATTGTTTAAATTGTAAGTATATTCTCTTATTATAATAACAATATAATTTATATTATACTTTGACTTCGCTCGCGCATCAACTGCGGTTTGATCTCTGCCGCACCGCGAGTTTTATGTAATATATCCGCGGTTCGGGTACCAGGGTCACATAGGACTACTGCTCTGTCGGAGAATAATGTATTGTGCCATAGCGCGGTTAACGTTGTAAGCATTTGACTACTTTCGTACTACTGTATGTATGCTACACGATGGTGTAAACGTTTGGAAATATTTCCAACCCCATCATAGTATAGCGGTTTGTCTGATTAGTTTAAATAACCTATATCGTGATATGTAACAATATAATATCATAGTTATTATTTTACTATCACAGACTTATCGCAGAGAATAATTATTTATTAATTTTTTTTTATTTATAAACGCCCACAGCAAGTATAAAGATCTGATATCTTATGGTATTTTAGAATACATAATAAAAATAGGTTACAACGAACAATGTTTGTGGAGGGGGCGGGGTTATTCAATGATTTTGTCCATGTCTCTTTAGCTTACAGTTTATATTTTTTATTTGAGGTGACTATAACCTACAATGTAAAGTTACACTTACCTAACATTACACCATAATATATGCACTTCTTTACTATTATTCTAATATCCATAATATCAATGCACATGGGCGCCACAAGTGGGTGCATTTTCAATCCATGGCCTATCAAAAAAAAAAAAATAATAAATAAATAAATTAGGTATTGAAAATATTTAAATTTGCAAAAGTATCTATAAGTGTTAATTCTATTATGATATTTATACTATATATTTCTTTAATCGTAGCCACTAGCCTACATTACTTATTAGCCGTTGAAAAAAACTAAAATAACTTTTTATCGTCCTATAACAAATATTTCTACGTATTGAACTAAAATAATTTATTTATGCGAATGTATATTATATATTTAGATATGATTATTTAATAATTAAACAAATCCAATTAGTTTAACCTTTTTTAAATGTAATACAAGTATTGTGTAATCGCCAAGGCTTATGAATTGTTACAAGTACATACAACTAACTTGAATGTTGTTACAATGATATACATTTACATTGCATTAGAAAAATGAAATGCTTATTTAGTCCTTATTTTTTTTTTTAAATAACCAACAAGTTGAATAATTATCTAAATTTAAACTAAGAAGTGATATTCTGAATATAACAAGTAACCTTCTTAATAATGCTCATAAATCACAATACATATATTGAATAACAGTAAGAATTTATCAATACACCAATTACTCAAACATAAACCAAAATAAAAAAGATTGCAAAAAAAAAAAACATTATTATTTGTTTATATCTAATAGTAGTTAGTGTTAAATATTGTACAATATAATTAAATAAATTTATTAAATGTAATTAATAATATGTGCATAAAACCAATAAATCCAAATATAATGTAAATTGTTGGAAAAACGCGTTCGTTCTTATTTAAATGGCAACAATTTAATATTTAAAGTGTTTAAACTTCTACTTACTAATAAAATATTAGTATATAAATAAAATTTGAAAAATTAAAAACCCTCATATCAGTTATATCTGAGTAGTAACTATTAATTAAAATATATCTACTTATAATTAATATCATTAAACTTAATTAGATAGGTACTATATATTTATTCTATAGTCTTTACTTTTTTATGTATTTGACAATTATTAAAAAAAAATGATGCATTCTAATAATATTGTATTAATAAGAAATGCTCCTTTAGAACAAGCTTTGATTATAGAGATTGCTGCAATATAATTTTCACTTAATTTTATATATATTTAATGTATCATATTGTTTATTTTGCAAAATCTTTTATTATTATTATTATCATATCTAGCTTAAAAACTAATGCATTGAAAAAAATCAAACGCTATGATACTGATAATGTTCTAACTTTTAACTTTGATACTAAGTAAATTCACTGTAATATTGAAGCTAACGACGCAACATGGATTGTATTGAATGCTGAATGGCCATTCAATATGTATTAAAGACTGAGAAAATACACACAGCCGTGAATGCCTATACCAGTAGTCGAAACAGCGCCACAGGCCATGCAACCCTGTTACATAGACAGCGGTTTATAAAATGTTATGGTCGTAATCCAATTGTTTAAATTGTAAGAATATTCTTTTATTATAATAACAATATAATTTGTATTATATTTTGACTTCGCTCGCGCATCAACTGCGGTTTGATCTCTGCCGCACCGCGAGTTTTATGTAATATTTCCGCGGTTCGGGTACCAGGGTTACATAAGGCTACTGCTCAGTCGGAGAATATTGTATAGCGCCATAGCGCGGTTAACGTTGTAAGCATTTGACTACTTTCGTACTACTATATGCTACACGATGGTGTAAACGTTGGGAAATATTTCCAACCCCATCATAGTATAGCGCTTTGTCTGTTTAGTTCAAATAACCTATATCGTGATATATAACAGTATAATATCATAATTATTATTTTACTATCACAGAGAATAACTATTTATTACTTATTTTTTTATTTATAAACGCCCACTGCAAGCATAAAGATTAGATATCTTAGAATACAAAATAAAAAAAAAGTTACATCGAACAATGTTTGTGGAGGGGGCGGGGTTATTCAATGATTTTGTCCATGTCTGTTTGGCTTACAGCTTATATTTTTGATTTGTGGTGACTATAACATACATTGTAAAGTAACACTTACCTAACATTACACCATAATATATGCACTTCTTTACTATTATTCTAATATCCATAATATCAATGCACTTGGGCGCCATAAGTGGGTGCATTTTCAACCCTTGGCCTATCAAAAAGAAAGAAAATAATAAATAAATTTTAAGGATGCAATGAGTGCTTATAAAGTGATACGCTTACATGGGAGACGTAAGTAGATGGCAGTACTTGTAGTGTCAAATGCTGTAGCAATGCTTATGTATAAGGGCCAATTATGTGATATCAATAAAAAAGCATTTGAGCTTCTGAAAAAACATTATACCCACTATGCACCTATAGCATCCCGAGTGGTAGTTCGACTATTGCGTCCGGTCTCGGGGACACCCAATCATTATTTCCTATATACAACTACTAAGAGGGCCAAACGTGACACAGGCCATGCAACCCTGTTACATAGACAGCGGTTTATAAAATGGTATGGCCGTAATCCAATTGTTTAAATTGTAAGTCCATATTCTGTTATTATAATAACAATATAATTTATATTATACTTTGACTTCGCTCGCGCATCAACTGCGGTTTGATCTCTGCCGCACCGCGAGTTTTATGTAATATTTCCGCGGTTTGGGTACCAGGGTCACATAGGACTACTGCTCTGTAGGAGAATATTGTATTGTGCCATAGCGGTCAACGTTGTAAGCATTTGACTACTTTCGTACTACTGTAAGCTACACAATGGTGTAAACGTTTTAATTTAATTATTTATTATAAAAAATAATTCATACATTCCTGTACATACAGAGGCAGGTAGGGGTTACATTATCATTGAAAATTTAAAGCTGTGTATATGTTAAAAGTAACCGCTATTATAAGTTATTATAGAAGAAAAGTTATAATTTAAGGGGCCGCTGCACCAACATTTGTTTTCTCTGTTTATCTCCCACATAACATAGGAATAAAGATATTCCGTATTTCCACGATTACGACTCTGGTTTTATTAAAAATAATTTTAATTTTTTTTAACCATTAATAATTTTTTCAAAATTGTAAATATTAAAAATCTTTCGATCAATACACAGAAAATACTCTTCTTTATAAAATATATTATAGGGGATTTCGCCCTAAACTGAATCAGAGAGTCGTTATCGTGGAAATATGGAGTATTTTTGTTCCTTTTTTATGTAGCAAATAGACAGAGAAAACAAATTCTGGAATAGCAGCCCCTTAATACGAAATAATATCACCACATGTAATTACTAAATTATAAGAGTTTCAATAAAACATTGTGAGACTAGTTTTATTAATTGATGTTTAGACTCTTAATTAGGATCATTGTTGTGACTCCAAGTAAAAAAGGTTATTTAAAAATATATAGTATAACATATTATAACTAAATAAAATGGATTTATGTTATAAAATTACATTTATCCTGCCTACAAAATTAAACTTAAGTGTTTAAATACCAGTGTTAGTTCCTTGTCTATTATTTTAATAAGTGTACAAACTTTTATGTCAATGAGGATTTATGCTTCTCAGGCTTTTCTTGCCAATATTTTTAAATATCAATTGTATTAAATTTAATAAATTTTCAATCATTATGACTCTGATCTGTTTTATTTTTAATGTTTTACATAGATTTTAAATATGATACACCATATACTCACACATGCAATTACATATATTATGCCTTTATATTTTCAATTTTTAAAGGTAATTTCATATTATTTATTGTATAGATTAAATTTAAATTCACTGTGAATTGTAATCGGTCAAATGTTATTAAATTGTTTGAACTAGGCAATTATATTTAATGCAGAAACTATCAAAAATAATCAACTTATTGCCGTGTTATTAATTGCAAAGATTATGAATTGTTACCAGTACATACAACTCAATTGAGTGTTGTTACAATGTTATACACTTCTTAACACTTAATATTAGAAAAATTTAATGCTAATGTAGTCATTACTTTTTTTTTAAGTTACCATCATGCTGAGAAAATATCTAATTTAAACCAAGAAGTGATTATTCTGTGTATAGCAAGTAACTTACCTTCTTTATAACTCTCATAAATCACAATGCATTTGAAAAATTACAAAAAAAATTCATCAATACACCAACATCTCAATTGAGTTAATTATTTATTATTAATTGTCACAAATCCGCGAATGAGAGCGTGGTATACGTAGTTTATCAAATCACTCAACAGTTACTGCTAACCTAACCGAACCTATTTTATGTTTATTTTAAGTGGAATCACGTAATTGTATTTATATCCTGTGGACATTGCACCAAATCGGATCGACCACATGGCCCTTCGTTTCCATAACATAACCAGGTACCATCCTAATTACCTTATCCATATATATATAAATTATGTCTCATTCCCTCGTGTCGTAATCGATCATAAATAGTTGCCTACCTCCCAAAAATCAGGCGCGCGTAAAAGTTTACTTATCCATTATAATAGACCTACTGTTATAGGACTAACCTCGTTCTCAGCCTTTCGGGCATCCCGAGTGGCTGAGTGGTCATTCTACTGTTGCGTCCGGTCTCGGGGACACACAATCATTATTTACTATGTACGACTACTGAGAGGTCCAACCGACGCTACAGGCCATGCAACCCTGTTATATAGACAGCGGTTTATAAAATGGTATGGTCGTAATCCAATTGTTTAAATTGTAAGTATATTCTCTTATTATAATAACAATATAATTTGTATTATACTTTGACTTCGCTCGCGCATCAACTGTGGTTTGATCTCTGCCGCACCGCGAGTCTTATGTAATATTTCCGCGGTTTGGGTACCAGGGTCACATAGGACTACTGCTTTGTCGGAGAATATTGTATTGTGCCATAGCGGTAAACACTGTAAGCATTTGACTACTTTCGTACTACTGTAAGCTACACGATGGTGTAAACGTTTGGAACTATTTCTAACCCCATCATAGTATAGCGCTTTGTCTGTTTAGTTCAAATAACCTATATCGTGATATATAACAGTATAATATCATAATTATTATTTTACTATCACAGAGAACAACTATTTATTACTTATTTTTTTATTTATAAACGCCCACGGCAAGCATAAAGATCAGATATCTCATGGTATTTTAGAATACATAATAAAAACAGGTTTAAACGAACAATGTTTGTAGAGGTGGCGGGGTTATTCAACGATTTTGTCCATGACTGTTTGGCTTACAGTTTATATTTTTTATTTGAGGTGACTATAACCTACAATGTAAAGTTACACTTACGCAACATTACACCATAATATATGCACTTCTTTACTATTATTCTAATATCCTTAATATTAATCCACATAGGGGCCACAAGTGGGTGCATTTTCAACCCTTGGCCTATCAAAAAAAAAAAAAAAAATAAATTTTAAGATTGCAATGAGTGCTTATAACGCGATACGCTTACATGGGAGACGCAAGTAGATGGCAGTATTTGAAGTGTCAAATGCTGTAGCAATACTTATGCATGAGGGCCAATTATGTGATAGCAAAAAAAATACATTTGATTTTCTGAAAAAACATTATACCCACTATGCACCTATACCATCCCCAGTGGTAGTTCGACTATTGCGTCCGGTCTCGGGGACACACAATCATTATTTCCTATATATCACTACTGAGAGTGCCAAACGCGCCACAGGCCATGCAACCCTGTTACATAGACAGCGGTTTATAAAATGGTATGGTCGTAATCCAATTGTTTAAATTGTAAGTATATTGTCTTATTATAATAACAATATAATTTATATTATACTTTGACTTCGCTCGCGCATCAACTGCGGTTTGATCTCTGCCGCACCGCGAGTTTTATGTTATATTGCCGCGGTTTGGGTACCAGGGTTACATAAGGCTACTGCTCAGTCGGAGAATATTGTATAGCGCCATAGCGCGGTCAACGTTGTAAGCATTTGACTACTTTCGTACTACTGTAAGCTACACGATGGTGTAAACGTTGGGAAATATTTCCAACCCCATCATAGTATAGCGCTTTGTATGTTTAATTCAAATAACCTAAATCGTGATATATAACAGTATAATAGTTGTTATAATAGTATATATATAATAGTTATTCTGTTAGTATCACGATCTTATCACTGAGGATAATTATTCATGACTTATTTTTCTTTTTATAAAAGCCTGTTCGGCATAAAAACAATTATTATTATATTATTTCAGAACACATAATAAATACAGATTACAACCTGGTTTTTGAATGGTGAACTGAATATAATAAAATAATAATAATAATGATAGCACAATAGTAATAACAGTTAATAATGACAGAATAATGATAACAGATAAGTTGACTGTAATATATATATATATATATATATAAGTGAAAAATGTCCAAACAACAATTTAAATGTACACATATATTATGGCACATAAAAAATAATACATACATTCCTGTATATACAGAATTAGGTTGGGGTTACATTATCATTGAAAATTTAAAGTTGTCTATATGTTATAAATAACTCCTAAAATAAGTTATTATAAGTAATTATCTAAATTTAAACCAATAAGTGATTATGTTGAGTATAGCAAATATCAATATAGATAACATATATTAGGAGTTACTTAAAAACATATATACAGCCTTAAATGTTTGTAAAAATATTTAATATTTAAGTTGAACTTATGAATGTTACACGTGTTTAATGTATCTCCAATTTTATTAGACTACCTATATAATATAAAATATAAATTAAAATAAATGTTATAAAACATGCATTAATGTTATATATTTAATCACAACATATAAAATACCTACCGAATGCTCCTTCTATACAGCGGAACACTTACAATATACAATGCGGTGTTATACATATTACAAAACAAAGAAAGAACACCCAACAGCTACCTCGTAATAAGTGACTCACTCAGTAGCGTTACAGGAATCCAAAACACTAAACATCCATCAGACATATCTAAACTAATCATGATGTTTGCAATATTAACCCTCGTTTACAATCGTTTAGCATACAGTAGTCCAAAAGTAATCAAACGCTTACAATGTTAATCGTCCTATGGCGCTATACAATAATCTCCAACTGAGCAGTAGCTCTATGTAACCCTGGTACCCGAACCGCGGCAATATTACATAAGACTCGCGGTGCGGCATAGATCAAACCGCAGTTGATGCGCGAACGAAGTCAAAGTATAATACAAATTATATTGTTATTATAATAACAGTATATACTTACAATTTAAACAATTGGATTACGGCCATACCATTTTATAAACCGCTGTCTATGTAACAGGGTTGCATGGCCTGTGTCGCGTTTGGCCCTCTCAGTAGTTGTATATAGGAAATAATGATTGTGTGTCCCCGAGACCGGACGCAATAGTCGAACGACCACTCGGGATGGGGCATAGGTGCATAGTGGGTATAATGTTTTTTCAGAAAATCAAATGCATTTTTTTGCTATCACATAAATGGCCCTCATGCATAGGCATTGCTACAGCATTTGACACTTCAAGTACTGCCAACTACTTACGTCTCCCATGTAAGCGTATCGCCTTATAAGCAATCATTGCATCCTTAAAATGTAATTATTATTTTTTTTTTTGATAGGCCAAAGGTTGAAAATGCACCCACTTTTGGCGCCCGTGTGCATGGATATTATGGATATTAGAATAACAGTTAAGAAGTGCATATATTATGGTGTAATGTTAGGTAAGTGTAACTTTACAATGTATGTTATAGTCACCACAAATAAAAAATATAAACTGTAAACCAAACAGTTATGGACAAAACCGTTGAATAACTCCGCTCCCTCCACAAACATTTTTCGTTGTAACCTGTTTTTATTATCTATTCTAAAATACCATAAGATATCTGATCTTTATGCTTGCTGTGGGCGTTTATAAATAAAAAAAAAAAGTAATAAATAATTATTCTCTGTGATAAGTCTGTGATAGTAAAATTATAACTATGATATTATATTGTTACATATCACGATATAGGTTATTTAAACTAATCAGACAAAGCGCTATACCATGATGGGGTTGGAAATATTTCCCAACGTTTACACCATCGTGTAGCATATAGTAATACGAAAGTAGTCAAATACTTACAACGTTAACCGCGCTATGGCGCTATACAATATTCTCCGACTGAGCAGTAGCCTTATGTAACCCTGGTACCCAAACCGCGGCAATATTACATAAAACTCGCGGTGCGGCAGAGATCAAACTGCAGTTGATGGGCGAGCGAAGTCAAAATATAATATAAATTATATTGTTATTATAATAAGATAATATACTTACAATTTAAACAATTGGATTACGACCATAACATTTTATAAACCGCTGTCTATGTAACAGGGTTGCATGGCATGTGGCGCTGTTTCGACTACTGGTATAGGCATTCGTGGCCGCATGTATTTTCTCAGTCTTCAATACATATTGAATGGCCATTCATCATTCAGCACAATCCATTTTGCGTCGTTAGCTTCAACATTAGAGATAATTTAATTTTAAAAAATCTGAATACAATAAGACAACATTAAATGAAAAACGCCTAATTTAATAATTAATATTTTTTAGTCAATTAATTTTTCTATTAGATATTATTTTTCATTCAACTTGTTTTGTTATATAATCGATTTTTTTTTTTATTAAATTTCAATTGTTAAGTGAATAAATTTGTAATTATATTCATATTTCATTTTTTTGTATTCTGCCTTTCGATTAGCCAGTTTAGGTGGATGAGATAACGTTACCAATGCTACCCCACACAAAAATGAATTACGGCGTTTACCACTATGGCACAATACAATATTCTCCGAATGAGCAGTACTCGTATGTAACCCTGGTACCCGAACCGCGGCAATATTACATAAGACTCGCGGTGCGGCAGAGATCAAACCGCAGTTGATGGGCGAGCGAAGTCAAAGTATAATACAAATTATATTGTTATTATAATAAAAGAACATACTTACAATTTAAACAATTGGATTACGGCCATACCATTTTATAAACCGCTGTCTATGTAACAGGGTTGCATGGCCTGTGTCGCGTTTGGCCCTCTCAGTAGTTGTATATAGGAAATAATGATTGTGTATCCCCGAGACCGTACGAAACAGACGAACGACCACTCGGGATGCCATGGGTGCATATGTGTATAATGTTTTTTCAGAAGCCCAAAAGCATTTTTATCGCAATCACATGATTGATCCTTATGCATAAGCGATTCTACAGCATTTGACACTTCAAGTACTGCCATTTGCTAAAGTCTCCCAACAATTTTTAACCAATAATATTTTACTTTAATGTCAGCGTATCGCCTTAGCAGCACTCATTGCATTCTTAAAATACATATGATACACTTGTTCCACCATAACCAACAAAACTATTTAATTTAACATATATTTTAAATTTCTAATATAATATGCATATGATAAATTTACTCATCTTAATATATATTACATTAAAAAAATTATTATATTTTAACCTTTCCAATATGTGCCTATGTAATCATTTATTTAAAATAATACAAATTTCAACTTAAAATTCTAAAACAATATTTAATATGTTTTTCTTTTAATGTTACATATTAGTTTTGTTAAATGTAGATAACATATGTTAGGAGTTACTTTAAAACATATACACAGCATTAAATGCTTGTAAATTCATTTATACATTTTCATCAATGATGATGTAATCCCTACTTACCTTTGTATATACAGGAATGTATGTATTATATTTTACCTACCGTAATATTTGTGTACATAATAATACTTGTATTACATTTTTTAAAGATTGAACTAATTTGATTGGTTAAATTATTGAATAAACATATACATATAAGTATATACACATATATTTAACATATTATATGTACATGTGTGTTACAGGTGGTGTATAATACATCCTTAAATAGTAAAATATTATCAATTACCTACATTATTTTTTTAAACATAATTCGGTGATATTATTTTTATAACTTTTGGGAGGTCTTAAATTTGGAAAACCCTTATAGTTTATTACGATAAAGTACATAAATCAAGCATGACGCTATGTCGGAGTTCTTGATGTGCTATAACCCACCACTATAAACATGTATAAAAAATTATAATACAACAGCAGTAAATTCAATTCTCGATTGTCTCTTTATAATAATTTATGATATTGTTGTTAAATTCCTGTGTGGTATCGGCTAGTGGAACGCGTCCATGTTGGACGTAGCGTTGTTCATTGTTGCTCGCCGTGGCGGGTGGTATGAGGCTGGAGTTTCATATGCACGATCCCCTAACTTTCGTGGGTAGCGGTCGACAGCGGTAACTGCAGGGACAACCGGACAGAGTAATCGAACGGATTCAGGTACAGCATACTGGTGACTGATGGTCTCCTTGTAAGGCATACCGGAGGACACCGTCGCGGTGATGGTGCTACGGGCGGATACGATTTGGACCCGAACAGCGAAACGCTGTTGGCCGTACGACGTCAATACTCACGTTACACCTGTGCTGCTAGGATAAGTGTATCACCTTCGTCGTCACCCGTATGATACAGGTAGGTACTGCTGATACCTGCGGAGGCCGGAGAGAGACAGAAAAAAGATTTTGAAATGCGCGTTTCGTGGAGAGGCGTTATTCGGGAAAAAACGTGTTGGGGTCGCGTTATTATTATATTATATTTTTTTCCCCCGGATTCTGAACAACTGGCACAATGCATCCATCAGGGCCCCGTTGAAGGGGGGACGTTATAGTACATACATATATCGATATATTATATTGTTACATATCACGATATAGGTTATTTAAACTAATCAGACAAAGCGCTATACCATGATGGGGTTGGAAATATTTCCCAACGTTTACACCATCGTGTAGCATACAGTAGTACGAAAGTGTCAAATGCTTACAACGTTAACCGCTATGGCACAATACAATATTCTCCGACGGAGCAGTAGTCCTATGTGACCCTGGTACCCAAACCGCGGAAATATTACATAAAACTCGCGGTGCGGCAGACATCAAACCGCAGTTGATGCGCGAGCGAAGTCAAAGTATAATATAAATTATATTGTTATTATAATAACAGAATATGGACTTACAATTTAAACAATTGGATTACGGCCATACCATTTTATAAACCGCTGTCTATGTAACAGGGTTGCATGGCCTGTGGCGCTGTTTCAACTACTGGTATAGGCATTCACGGCTGTGTATTTTCTCAGTCTTCAATACATATTGAATGGCCATTCAGCATCCAGTAAAATCCATTGTGCGTCGTTAGCTTCAATATTACAGTGAATTTACTTAGTATCAAAGTTAAAAGTTAGAACATTATCAGTATCGTAGCGTTTGATTTTTTTCAATGCATTATTTTTTAAGCTAGATATGATAATAATAATAATAAAAGATTTTGCAAAATAAACAATATGATACATTAAATATATATAAAATTATATTGCTGCAATCTCTATAAACAATGCTTGTGCTCAATGAGCATTTCTTATCAATACAATATTATTAGAATGATCATTTTATTTTATTTTTTTTTTTAATAGTTGTCAATTATGAAAAAAGTAAAGATTATAGAATTAATATATAGTACCTATCTAAATAATTTTAATGATATTAATTATTAGTAGATATATTTCAATTAATAGTTACTTTTAATATATAACTGATATAAGGGTTTTTAATTTTTTAAATTTTATTTATATATTAATATTTTATTAGAAAGTAGAAGTTTAAACACTTTAAATAGTAAATTGTTGCCATTTAAATAAGAACGAACGCGTTTTTCTAACAATTTACAATATATTTCGATTTATTGGTTTTATGCACATATTATTAATTACATTTAATAAATTTATTTAATTGTATTGTACAATATTTAACACTAACTACTATTAGATATAAACAAATAATAATTTTTTTTTTTTGCAATCTTTTTTATTTTGGTTTATGTTTAAATAATTGGTGTATTGATAAATTCTTACTGTTATTTAGTATATGTATTGTGATTTATGAGCATTATTAAGAAGGTTACTTGTTATATTCAGAATATCACTTCTTAGTTTAAATTTAGATAATTACTCAACATGTTGGTTATTAAAAAAAAAATAAGGACTACATAAGCATTTAATTTTTCTAATGTTAAGTGTTAGCAAGTGTATAACATTGTAATACCATTGAAGTGAGTTGTATGTGCTGGTAACAATACATAAGCTTTAGCAATTAATATCACAGAAATCCTAATCACAAAGCCATATAATTTAATTATAATATGTAATATTATATATTTTTAATTATCTATTTTGCTTGGAGCCACAACAATAACCTTAATTATGAATCAAATCATCAATTAATAAAACTAGTCTCACAGTGTTTAATTGAAACTTTTTTAATTTAGTAATTACATAAGGTGATATTATTTCGTATTAAATTATATCTTTTCTATTGGATACAAAAAATCAATATTAATAAAGAGTTATGACATAGATTAACAAAATAATTTTAACAACAGCTTTAAAATTATATACTTAAATTATTACATGTTATATTCCATAGCAGGGTTACATTTTCAAATTACATCATACAATTTCAAATTCAATTGTCTACACTCTATGCTATGTCTATTCTAAATAAAAATGCATATTTTTTTTTTGCTCTCTATTCTTTGGCCAGCTAAATTTTAATTTTCTAAAAATTGGCCCTCTAATAACTTTCAGTTGCTTATCCTTATTCTATAGTATTAAATAATAACTTTTACTTAAAAGCCACAAAACCTAATTTAAATAAGAGTTATGATAAAAATTAATAAATTCTATTCTAACAACATTATATTATAATCCTTATAATTTAGTTATTATATTAGGTGTTATTATTTTATTTTAAATATACACTTTTCATTAGGTGATACAAAATCAATTTTTATAAAGAGTAATGGCATAAATTCATTAAACTATTCTAACAGCTTTACATTTAAATGCTTTTATAGAAAGTATTATGTGTAATGTTATATATTATTCAATAATTACTTATGATTGTGAGACACTAAACCAACCTTAAATAAGAGTTATGACATAAATTAATTAAAACTATTCTTACAGCATTATATTGAAATCCTTCTAATTTAGTAATCACACAAGGTTATAATTTTTTATAATTAACTATCACATTTGCTTAGGAGCCTCAAAAACAACATTACTTAAGAGTCATGACATAATTTAATAAAACTTTTCTAACATTATTTTATTCAAATCCTATAGTTGAATTTTAACATACAATATAATATATAATTAAATAGCCACTTTTGCTGATAAGTAACAAAAAAACCTTAAATAACTCATGACATAAATTTACAAAATTATTCTAACAGCTTTACATTTAAATCCTTTTGATTTAGTAATCACATGTGGTGATATAATTTCATATTTAAGTATAAGTCTTCCTTAGGAGACACAAAACCAACCTTAAATAATAAGTCATGACATAATTAAAAAAAAGTTATTTTAACAGTGTTACATTTAAATCCTTATAATATTATAAATTATTAAATTATCACACAAAAAAATACTTAAATCTGAATTTTACAATATTAATTAAAATTCTCAATATGTCTTGAGTCATAAGGATTTATAATTGTTTATAGTTTAAGTTGTTATGGTTTTAGAAAATCTGTTAAAATACATTATATGCACCTGACATAACTTTTGAAATAAGTCTATTTGACACAAGTTAATAGTGGAATATCATGAAGGTTGGCATTTAATTATGAGGTTTGGTATCACTAAGATGTTTATGCTGTCATTCTCTTTATAAATTTATTGCTCCTATACTTATGACAAAATACATATTTTTAAGCAACACAATCAAACTTACATTATTTTTTTTTTGCCTATTGTTTATATACATAATTAAAATTAAAAAATGTAAGTTGATTGTTAATAATTTTAGAGAATGGCTTAATAAATTGTAATTTCAGGTATTCCAAAAGTGTTATGTTTAGCTATTCTTTAAAATTATCCCTATATACATACATAGAATGACAAAATACAATAACGTTTTTACAGATATTAACTATTAATTAGATATCTTTCTATCTTATATTGTTTTAATATTAATAATTATTACAATTAGCTTAATACTTAAAACCTTTTACAAAACATAAAATCATATTTTTTTTGGATAGTACATCATATTATGAATATTATATGTGTATGTATTGTTAGTGAATCATGGAGAATGATTTTATTTAATCTTAAATAGTTACCACTTCTCACAGAGATTTTGATCTACCTGTATAATTACTTATTCATCATTATACTTAAGAAATAATGTAGGTTCATATGGTATGAGTATCTATTAAGTGTAAAATATCAATGTAGTTTGTACATATAGATGATTCATATTTAATTATTGAAATTATTTTAGAAAAATCAGTTAAAATAAACTTAAAGGTAAGAATATTATCTATACAATGATATATGATTTTATTGATATTATCATTTTAAAGTTGTAATATTTTACATAGCTGTAACTCACTTTAAAATAATAATATCTTTAAATGCATATGTCATTGTCTAGATAATATTTATTTAAATCAAAAAGATTATTATAATATTCTTACCTTTACATTTGATAATAGGTAAATTTACTCTAATATTAAAGCTAACAATATAACATCACAAAATGTATTCTACTGAACGAATATATGTTATGATGTACGTTAGTAAGACACAGACAGCACATGCGGGTATGGCGTCCTCTTAAGAAAATCTTAAGATATATTATTGGTGATTACTGATTAGTATCAAGCGGGAATAATGTAATACAAAGCACGCGATGTATTATTTTCTAGGAGACAACAATAGAAAAACAGAAAAAAAGGAGAATAAAAAAAAATTACGAGAAAAAATAATCGATCTCTTATTTAAAGGTACCTTTATAGTCTATGGCTATATTCATAGATAATATTATTATAATATACGTGAGTGAAATACACATTTGTGTGATCTTCGTCGTCGGGACAGCAGATGATAACGTGCCCCGTATTATTATTAATAATATAACTAGTATAAAATGAACCTACGGGTAAAGTGCTCAACGCAGAAAAACGTGTCCGACACGATAAAAATCTCGGCGAGAGAAACATTGTTTATCACTCAACTTGCGGCGGCGGCCGCCGGCCGGGTAGATGCCGAGGAGACGATTTTATTTTATGTTTTTCACACATACTCGAGCGCGAATCGCAATCGTATATAGTCGAGCACGCGTGTGTGCATGAGAGAGAGTAAATAGCAGTGGATCGTGCAAGACAGTGCAAATATAATAAATGGAACCACTATAATCCAGAGACGACGACGGTTGTATACTGCGTATACACAATAAGCATTATTGGCAAAAGAAAAAAAGAGACGCTTAATTATTATCGTCACGCACAAACCACGATGACGATCGAAATCGGATAGAATCGTTGCGATTCGACTGTTCGAGTGTAGGTTAGTATAGTGTCATGCATAATAATTGCCGTGTATTAACACATTTGTGTTGTAACTTTTAATATCGCCGTTTAAGGAAATAGGACTCGCTAATATTATAATATGCCGGTGACAGATGGGCGCGTAAACAAAAAGCCTTATTTATTAATTAAAAACAGTCGTAAGGGACTCGAGAACGAATGTTTTCTACTCTTATTATGCTTCAAGATCGCGTAAAAAAAAAATTACAATATTCTTCCGTACGAGCGGATAAAAACGTTTCGATAGAACACAACCGGTGTAACATTCTTATTCGAACGTCTGCCGCCATCATAGCACAGACGACGATGCGAGTGTACAATATTATGTGACCTATTTCCTGTATAAATTTACTCACGGTCAACACACGAAACACACCGCCTCCGTAATAACATGGAGCGATAGTTATACGGTACGCGTGTGTTTGACTAATACCCGTTAGCCGTTAGCGGTTCGTCATGCATACACACATGCGTACATGGGCGGATAGGCCCACCGGGAAATCGGGATTTCCCTGGTAGGCCCTCACCTATGTTTAATGTTGAGGCCCCTCCCTGACTTTAGCTCCATGATATACTACTTTATACAAATTACAAACATAACCTTTAGGTACTGTTAAATGTAACTACTATTTTAGTGTGTATCTACTTTTTATAACTTTGTTCATAAAAAGTTTTATGATAGAAATTTTAACCACATACAAAGAATATGACAATAAGTCAATGATCAATCACATTCTAAATCAGCTGAAAATCAATTGAATGAACTCAATAGTGGAACAATTATTGTAGAAAATAAACACCCTACTATAAACAGTAAGATATAAAACATTTTTACCTACACAAATTAATGTATAATACTTGGACAATTTTTAACTTTCAAAAGCATCTAAAAATTAGGTGCATATATTTAATGATGATTCAATATTTGAATTTCAAATAATAATTGATCGAAGTAGTGTACATCGTTTAATTAGATTTTTGCTAAATCAAATAACAGTTATCCAATCTTCCTATTTTATTTTATTAGATATTTTAACCACAGACAAAGAAAATGATAGTGATGATTCACATTTTAAATGAGCTGAAAATCAATTTAATGAACTCAATAGTGGTACAATTTTTTGTACACAACAGCTTAATGATAATAATTAATATTGTATCAAATTTTATTAAGTTTCTTATTTTTTTTAGCATTATCTGAAAACTATTTTAAAAAACCAACACTAGCAAATTTTTCAAAATTTTGGTCATTCCATCATATTCAACCGAAGATTAATGTTCCTTTTGCACCAACAAAAGCTTTTAATCGAAATGATTGTGGGAATCGTAAATGGATATTTTATAGTTTCAAACATAAAGCTTCATTTTGTTGTATTTGTATTTGTTATAGTGATGGAACTGGTCCATTTTCCGAAGGGTTTATCAATTGGAAACATGTTTATACTCGTATAAGTGAGAATGAAAATTCAAAAAAAGCATAAGAATAAAGTGTTATTTGGACTACATTAAGGCTTGGTAAAAAATTGTACATTATAAATTCTGTAATATAATATTTTAATAGATTATTTGAAATGTATTTTCCAACAAAAGTAAGAAAAGATTGTTTGCTTAAAAAAAATACCTCTATATATATATATTTCATTATGTATATTATATGAGGCCCTTATAAATATTTCCCGGTAGGCCAAAACTCGCCTATCCGCCCATGCGTGCGTACAATCATATACCCAAAAAGTCTACAACCCTTCTTAGCCATATACGACTCAACGGTGCGCCGACTGATCGAACTCCGCTGTAGTCGCTATATATTATGTTAGGTTAAATCATGAGGATGAGGTTAGGGTCAGATTCGTTGGCACTTATTTATTATTATACAGTATCCGCTAGCTATAGTGTTTCGATTTTTAAATCTACATTTTTAGAGCTAAAAATATCGTTACCTATGACCTTATAAAATAGTTAAAAAATGATAATTTTTATTTGTTTGATTAAATTATTGTTAATTATTGTCATTAGGCCTCCAAGGGATGTGGTCATGTTGGGTATTACTGGTATAAGGTACCTAACCTCTATATAATAGGAATATCGATTGTTCTACGGTAAAATAATCATCCTGCCGTACAAATCGTATAGCCAACATTTCGTGATTCTACGAAAAATAAAATTATCACGCGCCACGTTACATAATAATTTTTTTATATCGCGGGTTATTCTTCTTAATTTTCATTTGTTTCCGTTATAATTCACGGCCAATGAGAACTGTGTACGCACGTATATACGCGATAATATAGTGAAATAGGTACGCTTTAAAGCTTATTTAAAATGCAAATTTGCCAAAGAGGCTACACTACACACATTTATACATAAAGTATATTATATATATATATATATAATACCCACATGCACTCCTTACGCGGTTTTTTCTCTCTTAGTTCTTATCCACTCGCATCCAATTATGGTTTTCGCATATGCGATATCTTTTTGTATGCGTCTGTGTGTGTATTTGGACAAATTTTGTTTTATTATATGATAATAAAAACGAGCCCATAAATCGTGTGCACGACCGAGACACGTCTCGCGTTTCCCATTAGTGATGAATTAAAAAATCGAATAAAACCGTGCTGGCGCGCATAGTAATTATAAATCGCGACGGCATAATTAAAACGCTGCGTCGATGATAATATTATATTAATCTCGTCGCTGCAGCTCGACGGTTTGGCTCCCGCGCACTATACATATTATTATAATAATATTCGCATATATAGGTACAGAGGAAGTGGGGAATATTATTAAATTATGTATATTTTTTTTTACACCGAAGGACGACGGCGACAACGGTAATAAATGCCACTTTACTCGCGTAATTAAAATTATTATTATGACTCAAACTTTAATATTCTAAAAATGTACTAAATATAGTAAAATATGAATTCTGCATTTATATTCGTTTAAAATATCAAATATATATATATAAGTATTTAAAATAAATCAAAATTTACAGGTGATCAATTAATTTTTTATTTCTTGATTTCCGTAGTGTTTGTCATTGAAGATTACAAAATAAAGTTATAGGTACCTCCTGAGTTTATTTTACATTTCGGTATGGTTTAGATAATATCAATATTTACGCTAAGTGTCTAAGCACAAATTTATTTCAAAATATTTACATTGAAATTTGACATTAAATGACATTTTAAACTATTATGCCGCACAATTTATGCGTGGCCAATTATTTTTTCGATACGCTTAATGGCATAATAATATACAACAATAATCGTACATGTAATTGATATAATATATTCGTGCGTAATGTGGTGCAGTAGAATATAAATACACGAACAGCGTTGCTTCCCAGTTTTGGTTGTTATAATGTATAGATATTATTTGTGCGCATGACCGTATTATAGACGTATCAAATCGGTCAAAAGCGCGTAATAATGGTAATAATAGTACAAAAACAACAGTGATAGAGAAGCGAAAAGAAAAATGTATTTTTTTTTTACATAGTTTAAACAAACAGTAGTCAATGACAATTAACTAAATTACTATCGTTATATATATTATAAGAATGAACATAATTTTATATATTATTATGTGTATCTATTATGATTCGCGTCTTGAACATTGCTGTTCCACATTATCATAGACATCAATTTTTTTGATTAATTGTCGTACAAAACTAAGTCCGGATTTTTTAATTTCAGGTGAACGTTTGCAATCCTTGCTACTCCACAATTTACTCGTGTAATCTAATCTAGTTGCCTTTTTATCGAGGTCACAGTTGGCGTTGTTCGCAGTAGCTTTATTGCAGTTACCATAATTGGGCGCACGATTAGGTAAGTAATGAAGATACATAACATTTAGCGACTTTAACTTCTTTTGTAAGTTTTACTTTTATGATACGTTTAAACTGCGAACCCATTATTTCCGGGACGAATATTTTCTGTAAAATATATAACATTAATATTGTTATATTATTATATCGTTAAGTCCTATATAATGAAACAGTGTTTCGTTGTTATGCTTTGTTTCCTTACATTTTGAATACCGTTAACTTCTTTGTCGAATGATTTTTTAAGACAATTATGACTTTTTGAAAATTTAGGGATTTCATATGAATCAACAGTAATATCATTAGCGTTCCAATGAACACGGACATCACGTTTAAATGTTATTACAACAGTAGGAGATGATATATTTACATATAAATTATCATTTACTGCCATGTTACCATAATCGAATCCGTCTTACAACTGCAACATAACATAACATATACATATTTTTTGGTTAATATTGAGTAGACACTTACATTTTTATTTCATTCAGTTTCGAATTACCTTGTCATTTATTGAATAACCGCGATAAAAAATTTTGACAAAACCCGTCGAAATCTTGCCATTTGTTGCACGCCGACTAAAAACGACTTATTACAATAAATACAAACGTGTTATTGTCTATGATAAAAATGTCTATACTATAGATGTCTAATCGTTTGTAATTTAGACATAGTACCTACTCCGGACCGACACTGATCTGCTACAGATATCTTAGGGTTACTTTTTGGCGACCCAGGAATCCATGATTTAATCCTCATACCTCTGATATAGTTTAAGTATTTTTTAAGTTCATCTAAAAAAATAATACCATTATATCGATAAATAAAATAAAATATTACACATGACGTTGATATGAACCATTTTTATTTAAAAAATAAATAAACATTACTGGCATACAAGATTTGCAACCATAGTGATTAATATCAAGTTAATATCAAGTATGAACATTTTAATTAATTTATAAAAAATTAAGTCATACAAGTATTACGTAATACAATGTATTATCTTTACGTAACAACATATAAATGCATACGGCTATAATGCAATAACAAAGTATTAAGATTATATCACACCGAAAAATACTAGTTAAGCTTGAATAATAAAAGTCAAGCCGAAGTCAATGAATTCCGAACTTATTCCTGATTCTGTGTGACAATTAATTCAAAGTTTTGACGGCTGTGAGAATGCGGAATAGCAAAAACCAAGCCAAAAAACGCTATTAAAAATGTATTTATTATTATTAATAAACATAAATATTATAACTGATTGGATATTTGGGTCTATAATAAATTTATTTTTAATTTAGTATAATATTAATTATTTTAAATGATTATTGGTCGAACCCCAAATGTTTAAACATAACACATGTGTTAACAACAATGTTATGAAATATTATATTTAAAAATATTCTACTTACTGGCAGCAGATTCAACTGGAAAAAAATTAATTTAAGATATGTAGTATGTAGAGTAGATCAACATATATAACACAGTGTAACTGTATAATTAAACAATGGATAAGTTATTCTAATTTTTGTAATTAATGGAGTATTTTTTTTTTATGTATAAAGCAATATTTAATGATAATAAGTGCAAAAGTGTTGAAAGAATTAATAAATTGATTTTCGAACGGTTATTGGGTATTTAAGTTGAAATCAACTGAGAAAACTTAACGGATGATAGGTGTCTTTTACATAATTTTACATGTTTGATTCTGGCAAGACGTCAAATTGAATTAGTTGTACGATGTTCTCGTGTTGATGATGTTCGAATATAATCAATTACTGCACGGTATTCTGATACTGATGATATCAAGCATAGATGTTTCTCTTACCAGTGGCGTAGCGCGGGTTTCAGCTTAGTGTATGCAGTGATGTAGTGGAGGGTATACGCGGGTATACGGCGTATGCCCAAAATGCTAAAATTCTTAAATGCGTATAGGAAAGAAAATAAAACAAATACGCGGATATACGGTCATAGCTTTTTGGATGATAACCATATTACCACAATTTATTAATAATATACTTATAATTTGAACATTTCTAATTATTTTTTTTTTATTCTCATAACTCCAAGAGAATCGGTGTACCAGAATAATTAATTATGATTAATTATAAAATGATAAGAAATAGGAAAATTTAAAATTGTCCAAACGTTAAAACAAATATTTAAAATTAAATTAATATTATGAGTTTTGACGACGGCAATATGGTATATAGATATAAGATATGAGTAAAATGAAATACAACAATTGGGCCGTAGATTTTTATTAAATACTTCTGTACTACTACAAGGAATGAGAAACTTTATTCATAATAATACAATGAATGAAGAAATACAGGAATTAAATATACTTATAAAAACATTGCTAGTTACTATACAGCAGAATGTGAACGGGGATTTAGTTTAATGTTTAATGAACATAATATGTTCAGATCTAAGATCTAAATTGACAATAAAAAATATAACAAATCTTATGTTTATCAATATAAATGGGCCACCTCTTAGTATATGAAACCCAACCAAATATGTTGGAATTATAAGCTCGCTGTTGCAGCACAGATCGGCCGATGATAACTGTTCAAGGAAAGTGGAGCTATTAGAAAAACAAAGTGGAAAATTTTTTGAATTATAAATAAATACATATGCTATAATGGAATTATATATTGTTATGTATTTAAATATATTTGTAATAATAGATAAATTTAAGTTAATTAGTATACGGGGAGTGTGGGGGGCTCTACCGCCCACGTATTACATATTTCTTAATTTAGGTGTATACCCAAAAAAATTGGCAATCACCAACGTGCATACTGCGTACATAATGAACATGATAGGTATTAGCCATTAGATATAACGGACTATAGCGCGGCGCGGCCGTAGTGTTGCGGATTAATCAATCCCAATGAACTTAGAAGAAAATTCACAAAATATTATATTATCAAATACTAAATTAATACAATAAAAAATTTTTTTATAAAAATATTACATTATTGATACAAAAAAAATTATTTTTTCAATTTATGAAATGTATGCTGTGCATACGAGTACACAGCATACGCACACGCTACGCCATTGTCTCTTACCTTCCAAAATATCCATTTCCAAAAAAATATTTTTAGTTAAGTTATAATATTATTTATACCTACTGCTTACTTAATTTTCTTCTTTCGCTATTATTAATTGAACAACCTGCAGCATATATATAGATTTCCAGTGCATTTTTAATTTTAGTTACACAAGAATTGTTGCGTTTATATAATTTGAGGATTATTCTAATGATTCGTAAACATTTGCATCCAGTCACCTGATGATGATACCATAATATATACCAATATCCAATAAACTTATTGCTATTAAACTATCGTATTAAATTATTGAAATAAATTTGTTAAAAAATATATGATCATATGTCATAAATATATTTTTTTTAAAGAAGTTCGAATATTAAGTACCTTTTCATAATATTTATGTAATAGTGGATTTTTTAATAATTCTGCATGTAGTGACTGTGATTCGAAATATTAAACACAGTTGACTTGATTTTATACCATTGATTAAATTTCATCGAGTAAACACAATAAAAAATGTGTTCCTATAACTCCTTTTCTCATTAGTGGAAACCGTTGTTTCAGAACCAGATTTTTTTTTATTCTTGTTTCAGATTTTAATCTATAAAGATCAGATGAATGTCTATTGGAATAACAATGATATTTAATTTTTACTATATTACAAACAAAATACATACAATTTTTATACTTTGTTCCTCGAGAATTATTTGTTTCTGTATAATTTTATTCTTGAAAAATGAAGTTCTATAAAGGTATAGTTTTTATACAAACAACACAAATAAAGCATTTTCTAAAACAATTATATTTTATACTTAAGGGTGTTTTTAATTTTAAAATAAATGAATAAACAACAGAAGGAATGATTGTTTATAATACTATACATACATAGTAGTTTATAATTTTAATCGACACTAAAATAATTTTTAAGATTGAAACAAATGTTTTAAATATTTTATTTATTTTCGTATAGTTAACGTAAATATATAATAATATAATATAATTATGATATCCACCGCTAATAATGGTTAAGGAACAATCATATTATAAGTCAATCAATTTAAATAATTTGAATGTGAACAAGTTAATTTTTATTTTATATAGAACTTTTGTAAATGGCCCATTGCAGATTATAATATGGAAAATAGTAATAATTAAATAAATACTTTTTTTTAGTATACAACGTTTAAATAAATTCCAATATGCGTGATAATTGGATTATTAATGCTAGTCATAAAATATATTTGTAGAATATGTATGTAAATTGAAATTGAATCGATAATTGCCGTTAATATTTCATGATTTTACGTTGCATTGGTATTTTGAAAAAACAGGATTTAAATATTTATGATCGTATAGGTATTTGATTTTATAATTATTTTCATTTATAATAGTCAACTATTTGTGAAATAGTGTTTGTCATTTTGTATTACACTAGTTGCTTTAATAAAGTAGTATAATACCAAATCATATTTGCATTTATTTACAACTATATAATATTATACATTTTTATTAATGTTTTATTTAATTTAGTTTATTGACATCTGCTGTAGGATTACACTTTAACAAGCGTTTTAGATGCGAAATCAGTGAATAAAATAAAAAAAAATTAGCACTATGAATGCCATTTATAAATATAAATGTCTACACATAGCTTATGTTAATATAGTCTATAGTATTTGTAGACTCTACATAATACCATTAATACGAGATTGTACGATACGCGCCGAGAGCTAGACGTGATGTGTGCAGCGTGTGATAGAGTTACAGATATATAGGCTCAAGATATATTATTATTATTGTTGTTGTTGCCAGCAGTCGAATTTCAACTATGCCAAAGAAACAAAAGGAAACTCGCGCGTCGGGTAATGTATATACCTGCATAATAATAATAATAATAACATAACGAATACAAACGCGCATCCGGAGCCGGACCAATGGTATAATGCTTATGCGTGTGTGTGTGTGTGTGTGTGTGTGTTTGTATTATAACACATAGGCACCGACGCCGACGACGCGGTGTATTGTTCGGATTCGAATAAATAATAATAATAAAAAAAAATCGAAAATGGTTCCGACTGAGAAAAAAAGATAAAGAAACGACGAACGATAGGAATTCACCACAATCCATGGCGCGAGCACATGACGCCTTAATTACATTTACGTTTTCGACGGCGGTAATGACTTTATTAGTAGCATAATATTGTTATAATATTAGTTCCACATGCGCGTACATTATATATGTATTCATTTCATATTATACGTCCTATTTTATGACCGCGACATACCTATAGATAGATATCTCTATACATAGGCGAAACTAGTCAGATCCCCCCATTGGATTTTTATTATATTTTGTTTTTGCTTACATTATGCAGTATGCACTAAAATGCAATATTTTGTGATATTATAATCTATTGAGCTATTGAATCATGAAAATTTTCTCAATACTAAATACCATTATAATTTTATTTTATTTTATTTGTAGCAAAGAAATGTTTATTTAGTCGGAATATTCAATAACGACTATGTTTATACTTTATTATAGCTTATCTTATTATTTATAAAGACAATACTTTATACATAATAATATGTATGTATGTTCGACTAAAAGGGCTATGCTTCCACTGTGAGCCTGTGTTTAAAATATTATCAGATATTATCGTTGTTTTACATTATGAGAAATAACTAATGAGATTATTATTGCTTTGGGTTTAGTTCACCCCGTATACGTAGTACCACTAGTACATAGTACGTACTACGTACCTACTATTATTTTTCTGAAATCTAAAAAAAAGAGACTCACGGAATTGTTGAAAATGTGTGAAAATGTATTTGTTACAGGAACGGCTAAACGGCCTAACACTTATGCCAGTTTATAGAAATATTTAATTACAGCAGAAGTTTTAGACTAACTAGCAAAAAAAAAAAAAAAAATAGTATTTTATTTATACATTTAATGATGTAGCATTTTATAGTACAGAAATTTACAGATTTTATGAAGTATTGGAGTGAATAATCTACCATATTATGTTTAATGTGAATTTTGAATCAATTTAAATTATATTCATTCAAATTTCATTGTTCATCACTTGTTCTTATATTTTACTATCCGAGTAAAAAGTTTTGGGATGGCGGGAGATTTTTCAATTTTCCCCTCTCATTTAGCTTTTTTTTTCGATTCCCCCCTTTCAGAAATCATGTCTACGCCACTGAAAATGTATGGGAGTGCTAAAACCTATAGTACAACAAAAGAGCCCCCCCATTATTTATGATAAGCAAAATTATTATACACAAAAAAATTTTTAATATGGTATAGACTATAGAGTATAGCATATAATATCATAATACTCATCTATTGTTATAATAAATTAATTTTTTCTGTTATTAGTTAATGCAAATTTATTTAAAATGTTTTCAGTATTTATGTTATTTGTAGTTTCTCTTTCAATACATATTGAAGCTAGATTTTTAAAACGATTGTTAGAAGCCTATTCTTCATTCTTTGCATTACAGAAAAAGATCTTTCACAGGCAATTGTTAATTGCAAGGATCTAATAGTTATGATCATTTTAAAATGTACAGTTTCAAAAAAATCATAACTTACTTAAAAATAATAATATCATTAAAAAGCTACGTGGGGCTCTGGATAATAATCTTACCTTTAAATTTTATAATAGGTAAATTCACTGTATTATCAAAACTAATAGTACAATACTGAAACTGGTGAATAAAAATTTGCCATGTCGTACGTGTGTAAGACGGAGACAACACATGCGGGTACTATGTCCTCTTAAAAATAAAACCTAATTCTACGTATTATTGTGTATACTGTACACCTTACAGCCTACAATAATAAACGTATATGAAGTTTCCATTTATAATATTTTGATAAATTATCAATTTTACTGGTCAATACTCGTAAATTATTAATTATCAAAACAAAAATTTTACAAATATTGTAAAAAAACAGTATAGAAAATTTGGGAGTGCTAATTTTGATATTGGGAGTGCTTAGCACTCCCAAGATCCTCCCTAGTTGCGCCCATGGTATTAGGTCAGGCCATGGCCTAACTGGCCTGACCCGTAGTTTCGCTTATGTCTCTATACAATACAATATAACCGTAACCTACCCACCTAACTCTACATAATGTACAAATACATTTTATGCATCGTGTATAATATGTATACGAGGTTATGACGTTTAGGGTACTATCACATAATATATATATATATTATATAACGAGTTGGTATATATATATTTGTAAAAGGCCATCGATATATGTATGTACTATAACGTCCCCCCTTCAACGGGGCCCTGATGGATGCATTGTGCCAGTTGTTCAGAATCCGGGGGAAAAAAATATAATATAATAATAACGCGACCCCAACACGTTTTTTCCCGAATAACGCCTCTCCACGAAACGCGCATTTCAATATCTTTTTTCTGTCTCTCTCCGGCCTCCGCAGGTATCAGCAGTACCTACCTGTATCATACGGGTGACGACGAAGGTGATACACTTATCCTAGCAACACAGGTGTAACGTGTGTATTGCCGTCGTACGGCCAACGGCGTTTCGCTGTTCGGGTCCAAATCGTATCCGCCCGTAGCACCATCACCGCGACGGTGTCCTCCGGTATGCCTTACAAGGAGACCATCAGTCACCAGTATGCTGTACCTGAATCCGTTCGATTACTCTGTCCGGTTGTCCCTGCAGTTCCCGCTGTCGACCGCTACCCACGAAAGTTAGGGGATCGTGCATATGAAACTCCAGCCTCATACCACCCGCCACGGCGAGCAACGATGAACAACGCTACGTCCAACATGGACGCGTTCCACTAACCGATACCACACAGGAATTTAACAACAATATCATAAATTATTATAAAGAGACAATCGAGAATTGAATTTACTGCTGTTGTATTATAATTTTTTATACATGTTTATAGTGGTGGGTTATAGCACATCAAGAACTCCGACATAGCGTCATGCTTGATTTATGTACTTTATCGTAATAAACTATAAGGGTTTTCCAAATTTAAGACCTCCCAAAAGTTATAAAAATAATATCACCGAATTATGATTAAAAAAATAATGTAGGTAATTGATAATATTTTACTATTTAAGGATGTATTATACACCACCTGTAACACACATGTACATATAATATGTTAAATATATGTGTATATACTTATATGTATATGTTTATTCAATAATTTAACCAATCAAATTAGTTCAATCTTTAAAAAATGTAATACAAGTATTATTATGTACACAAATATTAAGGTAGGTAAAATATAATACATACATTCCTGTATATACAAAGGTAAGTAGGGATTACTAAATAAATGTATAAATGAATTTACAAGCATTTAATGCTGTGTATATGTTTTAAAGTAACTCCTAACATATGTTATCTACATTTAACAAAACTAATATGTAACATTAAAAGAAAAACATATTAAATATTGTTTTAGAATTTTAAGTTGAAATTTGTATTATTTTAAATAAATGATTACATAGGCACATATTGGAAAGGTTAAATTATAATAATTTTTTTAATGTAATATATATTAAGATGAGTAAATTTATCATATGCATATTATATTAGAAATTTAAAATATATGTTAAATTAAATAGTTTTGTTGGTTATGGTGGAACAAGAGTATCATATGTATTTTAAGAATGCAATGAGTGCTGCTAAGGCGATACGCTGACATTAAAGTAAAATATTATTGGTTAAAAATTGTTGGGAGACTTTAGCAAATGGCAGTACTTGAAGTGTCAAATGCTGTAGAATCGCTTATGCATAAGGATCAATCATGTGATTGCGATAAAAATGCTTTTGGGCTTCTGAAAAAACATTATACACATATGCACCCATGGCATCCCGAGTGGTCGTTCGTCTGTTTCGTACGGTCTCGGGGATACACAATCATTATTTCCTATATACAACTACTGAGAGGGCCAAACGCGACACAGGCCATGCAACCCTGTTACATAGACAGCGGTTTATAAAATGTTATGGTCGTAATCCAATTGTTTAAATTGTAAGTATATTCTGTTATTATAATAACAATATAATTTGTATTATACTTTGACTTCGCTCGCCCATCAACAACGGTTTGATCTCTGCCGCACCGCGAGTCTTATGTAATATTGCCGCGGTTCGGGTACCAGGGTTACATACGAGTACTGCTCATTCGGAGAATATTGTATTGTGCCATAGTGGTAAACGCCGTAAACGTTTTGTAAGCAGAGTAATTATTCGGACTACTGTTTACTCCTTTGTTAGGTTAAAACATTTAGCAAATGTTGCACTTAATCATGATAAAGTGTTTCGTTTGTTTAGTTCAAATAACCAATATCGTGATATATAACAATAAAATATCATATATTTGTTACTATCATGGAGTATAATTATTTATGGCTTATTTTTTTATTTATAAAGAACAGATATCTTATGTTATTTCAGAATACATATAACAACAATTCACAATTAAGCAGTGTGTGTGTGTGGGGGGGGGGGGTTAATGTGTATAGTCTAATAAAATTGGCGATGTATTATACTATACACCACCTTTAACACAAATTAACGAATATGTTAAATATATATGTATATACCTATGTATTGTCGCCAGGTTTTAAAAAACATAATGGATGCCTTGACAGCCTTGGTATAATATGCATAAATACATAATTTGGAGGATGGGGCTTAGCCCCTGGTCAATAAAAATGCCCCCTTAAAATTTAAAAAATGCTTTGAAATCGCTTTAGGGACTAGTTACAATTTAATTTTCTAAACTTTGAATTTTGGCTCTCCAAATTGCGCCTATTGATGTTATGATTTTACTATTTGACTAAAAACGTTAACATTTTTTTTATTGATTTTATTACTATATATAAATATTAAATAATACAATATAATAATATTAACCATGTTGTACACTGAAAATGCAATTTAATTATTGATAGTAAGACATTATATTAATTAATTATCGTGAACAATATAAATGTATACCAATTTGATAGCTACTTTATAAATAATAAGTTAAACAAAAAAAAATATGATAATGTTTTCAATATTTAATTGCACTTCTTGAAAACTTAAAGATATTCTTTGAAAATTGTTGAAACTTGAATATTTGGATATAAATACACGTTATAAATATCCAATATTCTAATGTGTGCCACACCCCCCCCCCCACTAATAACTCAAATGGGTGCCATAGCCCCCGGGAATCCATGCACATAGCGCCTATGCATATATGTATATGTTTATTTAATAATTTAACCAATAAAATTAGTTCAATTTATTTAAAAATATAATACAAGTATTATTTACACAAATATTAAGGTAGGTCAAATATTATACATACATTCCTGCATAAACAAAGGTAACATCCTCATTGAAGGTGTAACAATATATTAAGAAACATTTAAAGTTGTGTATATGTTTTAAAGAAACTCCTAATATATGTAATCTATAGAACGAAGTACCAAACCAATATTCATAAATTACGGTTTTTAATATTTGTTTACTCCCTTAAAAATTTAATTAGTTACTTTTGTTTTAGGTTTTTTTTTTTAATTTTACGGACTTGTATCGACAAAATAACCTTATTATTTGTTGGTTATGGTGGAAGGAGTGTTTTATATGTATTTTAAGAATGCAGTGAGAGGTGATAAGGCGATACGCTTACATAAAAGTAAAATATTATCGGATGAAAATTGTTGAGAGACTAAAGTAAATGGTAGTACTTGACGTGTCAAATGCTGTAGCAATGCTTATGCATGAGGGCCAATTATGTGATAGCAATAAAAATGCATTTGATTTTCAGAAAAAACATTATACCCACTATGCACCCATGGCATCCCGAGTGGTCGTTCGTCTGTTTCGTACGGTCTCGGGGACACACAATCATTATTTCCTATATACAACTACTGAGAGGGCCAAACGCGACACAGGCCATGCAACCCTGTTACATAAACAGCGGTTTATAAAATGGTATGGTCGTAATCCAATTGTTTAAATTGTAAGTATATTTTCTTATTATAATAACAATATAATTTATATTATATTATATTATATTTTATTATTTATATACTTTGACTTCGCTCGCGCATCAACTGCGGTTTGATCTCTGCCGCACCGCGAGTTTTATGTTATATTGCCGCGGATCGGGTACCAGGGTTACATAGGGCTACTGCTCAATCGGAGAATATTGTATTGTACCATAGCGGTAAACGCGGTAATTCATTTTTGTGTGGGATAGCTTTGGTAACGTTATCTCAACCTCCTAAACTGGCTAATCGAAAGGCAGAATACAAAAAAATGAAATATGAATATAATTACAAATTTATTCACTTAACAATTGAAATTTAATAAAAAAAAAAAATCGATTATATAACAAAACAAATTGAATGAAAAAGAATATTGAATAGAAAAATTATTTGACTAAAAAAATATTAATTATTAAATTTGGCGTTTTTCATTTAATGTTGTCTTATTGTATTCAGATTTTTTAAAATTAAATTATCTCTAATGTTGAAGCTAACGACGCAAAATGGATTGTGCTGAATGATGAATGGCCATTCAATATGTATTGAAGACTGAGAAAATACATGCGGCCACGAATGCCTATACCAGTAGTCGAAACAGCGCCACATGCCATGCAACCCTGTTACATAGACAGCGGTTTATAAAATGTTATGGTCGTAATCCAATTGTTTAAATTGTAAGTATATTCTGTTATTATAATAACAATATAATTTGTATTATACTTTGACTTCGCTCGCGCATCAACTGCGGTTTGATCTCTGCCGCACCGCGAGTTTTATGTAATATTTCCGCGGTTTGGGTACCAGGGTCACATAGGACTACTGCTTTGTCGGAGAATATTGTATAGCGCCATAGCGCGGTTAACGTTGTAAGCATTTGACTACTTTCGTACTACTATATGCTACACGATGGTGTAAACGTTGGGAAATATTTCCAACCCCATCATGGTATAGCGGTTTGTCTGATTAATTTAAATAACCTATATCGTGATATGTAACAATATAATATCATAGTTATTATTTTACTATTACAGACTTATCACAGAGAATAATTATTTATTACTTTTTTTTATTTATAAACGCCCACTGCAAGCATAAAGATTATATATCATAGAATACATAATAAAAAAAAAGTTACATCGAACAATGTTTGTGGAGGGGACGGGGTTATTCAATGATTTTGTCCATGTCTGTTTAGCTTACAGTTTATATTTTTGATTTGTGGTGACTATAACATACATTGTAAAGTTACACTTACCTAACATTACACCATAATATATGCATTTCTTTACTGTTATTCTAATATCCATAATATTAATCCACATGGGGGCAACAAATGGGTGCATTTTCAACCCTTGGCCTATCAAAAAAAAAAAAAAAAAAAAATAAATAAATAAATTTTAAGGATGCAATGAGTGCTTATAAAGCGATACGCTTACATGGGAGACGTAAGTAGTTGGCAGTACTTGAAGTGTCATATGCTGTAGCAATGCTAATGCATGAGGGCCAATTATGTGATAGCAATAAAAAAGCATTTGAGCTTCTGAAAAAACATTATACCCACTATGCACCTATAGCATCCCGAGTGGTAGTTTGACTATTGCGTCCGGTCTCGGGGACACACAATCATTATTTCCTATATACAACTACTGAGAGGGCCAAACGTGACACAGGCCATGCAACCCTGTTACATAGACAGCGGTTTATAAAATGTTATGGTCGTAATCCAATTGTTTAAATTGTAAGTATATTCTTTTATTATAATAACAATATAATAATATTATACTTTGACTTCGCTCGCGCATCAACTGCGGTTTGATCTATGCCGCACCGCGAGTCTTATGTAATATTGCCGCGGTTCGGGTACCAGGGTCACATAGGACTACTGCTCCGTCGGAGAATATTGTATAGCGCCATAGCACGGTTAACATTGTAAGCGTTTGATTACTTTTGGACTACTGTATGCTAAACGGGGGGTAACACGATTTCCTTTTTATCTGAAAAAACACTACACGGTTGCACACTTTTTACCTTTTTTCTTTGTTTTCTTTGAGTAAACACAACTATTTAATTTAAAAAGTTTATAAATAATTAATAATAACATAATATGTAGTCAAAAAAAAAAAAATAAATAAATAATAATAACACACAGCAATAATTTATTATTAAGACACGTCAAAAATATAACAAAAAATTAGTTGTAACTTAAAGGTTTCTAACTTTTTAGCATCAAAACGTAGTTTTAGGTTAAAGGTTACGATTATAAACCATCCAATCCCGCGTTTCTACCAATTGTATGGAAACTGAACCTTCATCAGAAGCAAGATCAAATGCTCAGTTTTATAGAATGTCATCTCGTATATCTACTTACCAACTTATGAACATTTTATTTGATATGCAAAGCGAATAGTTATTAAAAAATATATAATATAAAACATCAAGTCAGCAAAATATTAAAAAGACAAAAAAAGAAAATATTACATTTATAATAAATACTCGGAAAAAAATATAAAAATAATGAGATGTTTAAATAATTATTTTCTCTTATTAAGACAATGTTTTTGTGATAAAAAGTTATAAGAACTTGATTTCTGGTATATCCATGTATTTTTTTTTACGCATTGTTTTAGGTTATTTTTTACTATTACAGACGTTTTTCGAAAAATTATTTAATATTATTAATTTTACAACTAGAATATTCAATTATATTTTTGTTATACTCAGCATTCTGTCAATATAAGTTGTTTTATGATTTTTTTATGGATTACATCTCAGGTAGTCAACTAGTTTTTTTTAATAAATATATATGTTTAATAATATACTTTTGTATGTGGATATAGTAAAGCACTAAAGCTATATAGAAACATTTAACAAAACTAATATGCAGCATTAAAAGAAAAACCTATTAATTATTGTTTAAGAATTTTAAATTTTAATTATGTATAATTTAAGAATAATATGATTACATTGGCTCATATTGGAAAGACTATTATGTTATTATAATTTATTATGTTAATTTAATATCAAATTAAATAATTTTGATTGTTATTAAATAGTGGCACAAGTGTTTCATATGTATTTTAAGAATGCAATGAGTGTTGCTAGGACGATACCCTCACATGGGAGACTTAAGTAAATATCAGTAATTGAAGTGTTAAATGCTGTAGCAGTGCTTATGCATGAGGGCCAATTATGTGATAATAATAAAAATGCATTTGATCTTATAAAAAACATTATACCCACTATGCACACATGGCATCCCAAGTAGTCGTTCGACTGTTATGTCCGGTCTCTGGGATACACAATCATTATTTCCTATATACAACTACTGAGAGGGCCAAACGCGACACAGGCCATGCAACCCTGTTACATAGACAGCGGTTTATAAAATGGTATGGCCGTAATCCAATTGTTTAAATTGTAAGTATATTCTTTTATTATAATAACAATATAATTTGTATTATACTTTGACTTCGCTCGCGCATCAACTGCGGTTTGATCTCTGCCGCACCGCGAGTTTTATGTTATATTGCCGCGGTTCGGGTACCAGGGTTACATAGAGCTACTGCTCAGTCGGAGAATATTGTATTGTACCATAGCGGTCAACGTTGTAAGCATTTGACTACTTTCGTACTACTGTAAGCTACACGATGGTGTAAACGTTGGAAATATTTCCAACCCCATCATGGTATAGCGGTTTGTCTGATTAGTTTAAATAACCTATATCGTGATATGTAACAATATAATATCATAGTTATTATTTTAATATCACAATGTTATCACAGAGAATAATTATTTATCGCTTATTTTTTTTTTATAAACGTCTACAGCAAGCATAAAAATCAGATATCTTATGTTATTACTTATTTTAGAATATATAATAAAAACAGGTTACAATGAACCATGTTTGTTGAAGTGGGGTTATTAATTGATTTTATTCAGGCTGCTTGACTTACAGTTTATATTTTTATTTGAGGTTCTTAACTCAGGTAACCACAACACACAATTTAATAGTTACACAGTGTAACTCCTGGTTAAATTTTTTTCATTGATCTTTGTACAAAACATTGGAATTTTTGGCCATTAGTTTAACATTAGCTTAATATTAATTTACATTAGTATGTTTATCTTATATTATTGTATAGTTTAGATTAGCTTATATAGCTAAATTTCTTTTATGAATTGTATGATGTTGGTAGTTGATTGAGAATCCGAGCACTTCTCCTTTTTTTTGTAATTTTCTTCATATTTTTGGCATTTGGTGATTATGTGTTTGACTGTACACTTAATTCTTATATGGGTGGGTCATTTTTTCTACGTGGTGCCTATGTGTGATGAATGTGTGCCATATTCTTAGTCGATATAGTATGGTTTCTTCATTTCTCTTAAGTCCTGTGATATGCCATGTATCTATGGGGTTAATTATTTGGGTTAACTTTGTGTTCTTGTTTGTTCATTGTTTGAGGAGGCTGCTTTTGACTTTTTTAAGCTGCTTTTTTGTTGCTAAGTATACCTCAGTATTCGGGTGATAGGTACCCATAAACAACATGTTTGTTGTAGTCACCTAAAATAAAAAATATAAACTGTAAGCTAAACAGCAGTGGAAAAAATCAATTAATAACTCCCCCACCACAAACATGGTTCGTTGTAACCAGATTTTATTTTGTATTTTGAAATAACATAAAATGTTTATACTTTAGGCTCACCGGGAATTTATAAATAAGAAACTAAATAATAAATACATATACTCCATGATAGTAAAAGAATATGTATGGTATTATATTGTTCTATATCATGATATTGGTTATTTGAACTTAACAGACAAAAAGCAATATCATGATGGAATTTACAATATTTGCCAACATTTACACCATCGTGTAGCTGCTAAACTTAACCTAAGCATACGGTATTCAGAGTTATTACTTTGTTGTCAAACGGTTACAAAGTTAATGGCACAATACAATATTCTCCGACAGAGCAGTAGTCCTATGTAACCCTGGTACTCGAACCGCGGAAATATTACATAAGACTCGCGGTGCGGCATAGATCAAACCGCAGTTGATGCGCGAGCGAAGTCAAAGTATAATACAAATTATATTGTTATTATGATAAAACAGTTTACTTACAATTTAAACAATTGGATTACGGCCATACCATTTTATAAACCGCTGTCTATATAACAGGGTTGCATGGCCTGTGTCGCGTTTGGCCCTCTCAGTAGTAGTATATAGGAAATAATGATTGTGTGTCCCCGAGACCGGACGCAATAGTCAAACTACCACTCGGGATGCTATAGGTGCATAGTGGGTATAATGTTTTTTCAGAAAATCAAATGCATTTTTTTTGCTATCACATAATTGGCCCTCATGCATAAGCATTGCTACAGCATATGACACTTCAAGTACTGCCAACTACTTACGTCTCCCATGTAAGCGTATCGCCTTATAAGCACTCATTGCATCCTTAAAATTTATTTATTATTTATTTTTTTTTTTTTTGATAGGCCAAGGGTTGAAAATGCACCCACTTATGGCGCCCATGTGCATTAATATTATGGATATTAGAATAATAGTAAAGAAGTGCATATATTATGGTTTAATGTTAGGTAAGTGTAACTTTACATTGTAGATTATAGTCACCTCAAATAAAAAATATAAACTGTAAGTTAAAGAGACATGGACAAAATCATTGAATAACCCCGCCCCCTCCACAAACATTTTTCGTTGTAACCTGTTTTTATTATCTATTCTAAAATACCATAAGATATCTGATCTTTATGCTTGCTGTGGGCGTTTATAAATAAAAAAAAAAGTAATAAATAATTATTCTCTGTGATAAGTCTGTGATAGTAAAATAATAACTATGATATTATATTGTTACATATCACGATATAGGTTATTTAAACTAATCAGACAAACCGCTATACCATGATGGGGTTGGAAATATTTCCCAACGTTTACACCATCGTGTAGCATATAGTAATACGAAAGTAGTCAAATGCTTACAACGTTAACCGCGCTATGGCGCTATACAATATTCTCCGATTGAGCAGTAGCCTTATGTAACCCTGGTACCCAAACCGCGGCAATATTACATAAAACTCGCGGTGCGGCAGAGATCAAACCGCAGTTGATGCGCGAGCGAAGTCAAAATATAATATAAATTATATTGTTATTATAATAAGAGAATATACTTACAATTTAAACAATTGGATTACGACCATAGCATTTTATAAACCGCTGTCTATGTAACAGGGTTGCATGGCCTGTGGCGCTGTTTCGACTACTGGTATAGGCATTCACGGCTGTGTGTATTTTCTCAGTCTTTAATATATATTGAATGGCCATTCAGCATCCAATACAATCCATTGTGCGTCGTTAGCTTCAATATTACAGTGAATTTACTTAGTATCAAAGTTAAAAGTTAGAACATTATCAGTATCTTAGCGTTTGATTTTTTTCAATGCATTATTTTTTAAGCTAGATATGATAATAATAATAATAAAAGATTTTGCAAAATAAACAATATGATACATTAAATATATATAAAATTAAGTATAAATTATATTGCAGCAATCTCTATAAGCAAAGCTTGTTCTAAAGGAGCATTTCTTATTAATACAATATTATTAGAATGCATCATTTTTTTTTAATAATTGTCAAATATGAAAAAAGTAAAGATTATAGAATAAATATATAGTACCTATCTAATTAAGTTTAATGATATTAATTATAAGTAGATATATTTTAATTAATAGTTACTACTCAGATATAACTGATATGAGAGTTTTTAATTTTTCATATTTTGTTTATATACTAATATTTTATTAGAAAGTAGAAGTTAAAACACTTTAAATAGTAAATTGTTGCCATTTAAATAAGAACGAACGCGTTTTTCTAACAATTTACATTATATTTGGATTTATTGATTTCATGCACATATTATTAATTACATTTAATAAATTTATTTAATTATATTGTACAATGTTTAACAATAACTACTATTATATATAAACAAATAATACATTTTTTTTTTGCATTCTTTTTATTTTGGTTTATGTTTGAGTAATTGGTGTATTGATAAATTATTACTGTAATTTAGTATATGTATTGTGATTTATGAGCATTATTAAGAAGGTTACTTGTTATATTCAGAATATCACTTCTTAGTTTAAATTTAGATAATTACTCAACATGTTGGTTATTAAAAAAAAAATAAGGACTACATAAGCATTTAATTTTTCTAATGTTAAGTGTTAGCAAGTGTATAACATTGTAATACCATTGAAGTGAGTTGTATGTGCTGGTAACAATGCATAAGGTTTAGCAATTAATATCACAGCAATCCTAATCACAAAGCCATATTATTTAATTATAATATGTAATATTATATATTTTTAATTATCTATTTTGCTTGGAGCCACAGCAATAACCTTAATTATGAATCAAATCATCAATTAATAAAACTAGTCTCACGGTGTTTAATTGAAACTTTTTTAATTTAGTAATTACATAAGGTGATATTATTTCGTATTAAATTATATCTTTTCTATTGGATACAAAAAATCAATATTAATAAAGAGTTATGACATAGATTAACAAAATAATTTTAACAATAGCTTTACAATTATATACTTAAATTATTACATGTTATATTCCATAGCAGGGTTACATTTTCAAATTACATCATACAATTTCAAATTCAATTGTCTACACTCTATGCTATGTCTATTCTAAATAAAAATGCATATTTTTTTTTTGCTCTCTATTCTTTGGCCAGCTAAATTTTAATTTTCTAAAAATTGGCCCTCTAATAACTTTCAGTTGCTTATCCCTATTCTATAGTATTAAATAATAACTTCTACTTAAAATCCACAAAACCTAATTTAAATAAGAGTTATGATAAAAATTAATAAATTCTATTCTAACAACATTATATTATAATCCTTATAATTTAGTTATTATATTAGGTGTTATTATTTTATTTTAAATATACACTTTTCATTAGGTGATACAAAATCAATTTTTATAAAGAGTAATGGCATAAATTCATAAAACTATTCTAACAGCTTTACATTTAAATGCTTTTATAGAAAGTATTATGTGTAATGTTATATATTATTCAATAATTACTTATGATTGTGAGACACTAAACCAACCTTAAATAAGAGTTATGACATAAATTAATTAAAACTATTCTTACAGCATTATATTGAAATCCTTCTAATTTAGTAATCACACAAGGTTATAATTTTTTATAATTAACTATCACATTTGCTTAGGAGCCTCAAAAACAATATTACTTAAGAGTCATGACATAATTTAATAAAACTTTTCTAACATTATTTTATTCAAATCCTATAGTTGAATTTTAACATACAATATAATATATAATTAAATAGCCACTTTTGCTTATAAGTAACAAAAAAGCCTTAAATAACTCATGACATAAATTTACAAAATTATTCTAACAGCTTTACATTTAAATCCTTTTGATTTAGTAATCACATGTGGTGATATAATTTCATATTAAAGTATAAGTCTTCCTTAGGAGACACAAAACCAACCTTAAATAACAAGTCATGACATAATTTAAAAAAAAGTTATTTTAACAGTGTTACATTTAAATCTTTTTATATTATAAATTATTAAATTATCACACAAAAAAATACTTAAATATGAATTTTACAATATTAGTTAAAATTATTAATAATCTTGAGTCATAAGGGTTTATAATTGTTTATAATTGTTTTTGATACATGTGTTAATAATTATTAACATGGCCTTTTTAAGTGTGAGGTGAAGGTCTTCAATTTTAATGACACTTTTTTATGCTTAATGTAATTTAGTTTAATCTGCCTCCCATTATTATTCCTTTATTGCAAGAAAACACATTATATACAAATATTATGATGGTTTATCTTTTATTATTTAAAATTTAAGTTGTTGTGGTTTTAGAAAATCTGTTAATATACATTTTATGTACCTAGCATACATTTTGAAATAAGTCCATTTGACATAAGTTAATAGTGGAAAATCATGAAGGATGGCATTTAATTATTAGGTTGGGTATCACTAAGACGTTTATGATGTCATTCCCTTTATCAATTAATTACTCTTATACTTTAGCTATTCTTTAAAATTATCCCTATATACATACATAGAATGATAAGATACAAAACGTTTTTATAGATATAAACTATTAATTAGATATCTTTTTATCTTATATTATTATAACATAATAATTATTTTAATTAGCTTAATACTTAAAACCTTTTACAAAACATAAAATCATATTATATTATGGATAGTACATCATATTATGAATATTATATGTAATATGTTTGTGTATTATTAGTGAATTATTGACAATGATTTTAGTTAATCTTAAATAGTTATCAGTTATCACAGTTATTTTGATCTACCTTTATAATTAGGTACTTATTCATTATTATACTTAAGAAATAATATAGGTTTATAATGTTTGAATATCTATTAAGTTAATCTCTTATCAATGTAGTTTGTACATTTATATATAGTTTATATTTAATTTTTGAAATTATTTTAGAAAAATCAGTTAAAATAAACTTTTTTAATTAATTAGAGATAAATTAATCATGATTTTTGGAATATATTTGTTCAAGTATAAGTTAGTTTTTATTTTCTATTTATTAGTTCATAGTTGGTAATTACAGAGAATGGCTTTAATGATGTTAAGTATAGTAAAAAATTTTATCTATAATCGTCCTCTATAAATTTTTTTATGAATGTTTAATTAATAAAATATAATTTATTAAGCATTTATTTACTTATTTATATTTTTATATTTTATTATCTTGTTGCTATTTTTTTTTTTGTGTGTTTCAAATTATTCAAATTAAGTTACTTAAATTTTGAAAAATTAGTTGAACTAAATAGTATGTACTTATGATTGAAGAATCTATTAAATTGTTAATTTGAGTATAAATATATTGACTTATAATGTTGATTATTATAGAGAATAGTTTTTACAATAATGTTAGATATCACAGTGCTTCATGTTCAACCATTCTCTATGATAATTTTTGTTATGAATGTATACCAAAATATGAACTTTGAAAACATTTAAGTACTGTACTTTTTATAGTGATTACTGTAACTAATGTTTATTATTATATGATTATAAATAAATTAAGTTTTTTTAACATATATATAATTATATGTGTGTGTGTGTATTAATTAATTAATAATTTGCTAACAATTGCATAACATGCATATTAGTATTTTATTACCTATTTATAATTATCTAGTTAGGTATCTATGCGACTAAGGTTACATGATAAAGAAATACAATTGATAGTTTGTATTACCTATGAATTATCACATACTAATACATTAATTTGTTAATACATTTTTAATGTCTTACTATAATTAATAATAAAATATTTCTAATAATACCAATTCATTATACACTAGTTATTTATATTATTCTAAAGAAATTAGAACAAATTAATTTAACCATGTTATTTCTACCATATTGTGTATCACTAATAAATAATAGTTATAAGCATAGACCATTATTTTAACTCTATATTTTATTGTGTCCTAAGCATTTACATGGTCAAGCGTAATTGAACATGTTTCTGTTTATCAGTTTCATTCCCATAAAATAGTTTGACACGAAACAAGAATTAGTACGCCACTGCAAAATGTGTTGTATCGGAGAAAACCGGCCAAAGATTGTCATTGTTCCTTCTATAAAATTGCAAAAAATTATCATTATGAAATAGGTACTGAAAACTGCACCTTATCATCACAACACCCAGTAACGCAAGACTGTAAATATACATTTGTGTGTCAATACAGCTACTCTACTTTAAAATCAATACCTTGATCAGCTGAATTGTAGTTAAGTGTACTATGCTCAAAGCTTGTATCATCGTGTACTTGGTTGAGAAATCACAAATTTTGACACCACTAAAAGTGAATATTTCTATATATCTTCTATCGGTACATTGATTGTAAAAATCTATGGTTGAGCCATATTTTCGATAAGGTTTAATCCTTACATTTTTCCTGCTGTAGGTTCTCGATTCACAAATACTTGAAACAGCAGACTTCATTGGCGATGTTTCAGTCATGCACTGTAACTAGGCAGGTATCTTAGAATTTAGCTGTAAATAAATAGAAAGAAAATTTAATATGATTAATTTTTATGCATATTTAAATAACCTAACAACCTGAATATCTACTTAAATAATACGCTATATTCAAAAAAATCCCCCTGTATTTTATAAATATCATATATGTAGAAATTCAAGAATACAGCCACGATACAGAGTGTAACAACTATAACATAAGAATTTACACATGACAGAAAAACACCTTCTTAATTACCAAATTGTATTATTAACCACTTATGTAAAAATGTATTTTAAATTTAATTATTATATAATTTATTGTTAATTATATAATTAAAAAAATAATTTTTATTGAAAAAAAAATGAGCTATTGCTTATAGTTAACGCTTGTCATAATTTACATTTGTTAGTCATTTCAGTTAAACCCTGTTTATCTACTATACCTAAGTATAGGTAGGTAATAAATATATAACAATTTAGGTTTAATTTATATACCTAGGCTGTTTTATTATGAATATTAAAAAAAATTAAATTCAGGTATTTATACTAATTGATAAATTATCAATATACATTTTAAGTATCTAAGCCAATTATTGGTGATCAAATTACTATGGTTCAGTGGCGTATTTATCGGGAAGTTTTCCACCAGGGATTGATGTTTAAGCAAATAAGAATAGAAAGATTGGTTTCATTTTATAATTTGACTATATTTATACATATAAATATTTAATATAATAAACTTTTCAGATCATCCTCCTACCACAAAAAAAACTAGTTGTAAATACGTCACTGATATGGTTTATTATTTACTACATTTCGAAAACAAATGAGTGATGTCATTAAAATTATTGAAAAAAAATAACAATATGTACGATTAATTTTATACTCTTATCGTAAAATGCTAGTTAAGTGATGTGCCTATTTATATGTTTGATGTTCAAATTAAAAGGATTGTAAAGGACGTCGAAAAATTATCTTGAAAATTAATAAACGAGGTATATATGATCTATGTGAAGGGTTGTGTGTAAATTATCTTCATTGTATAATAGTGATATTTATTTAATAGTTATTTCTAAAAATAAATTATTTTACAATAATTTAAAATAAAACATATTAATATTGGTGGGTGGTCGTGCGGACACCTGGGAAAATAGTATATGCACTTGTATATAGGTTTGATGATATTTTAGTTGGTCATTAAATCAGGCAATAGCCATAGAAAAAGGATTCTCAATAAAGTAACGCGTATCTATAAATAAGGTATTATCACTGCGTCTAAGTTTGGAGGGTGCTGTAAGAGCGCATGTCCGAAATGGTTGGCTGCAGAGTGGTATTGCATTCTACAGTATGTGAAATATATAATATATATATTTATATATATTCGTATATCTACAATATATTTATGGGTATTATGTAAATGTAATGTTATTAAATGTTTTTATCGTTTATATAATTATTAAATAATATTATTATGCAGACATAGGCGCAATACTTTCATTTTAGCTCAAAATAAGCCGATGGTGCTAGTTTAAGACTTGAGGTGATAAGCACCCCCCGTATGTGCGCCAATGTATGCAGTCATGCAGAGTAGTTATCTACACTTCTACCTACACTTCTCGGTGGTCATTCAAAAACAAATGTATCTCAACGCACTTCTATCGTCCTACCTGTAGTATACATAATATGAGTCTCTTTATAGATTATTATACTTTCTAATAATATTTTTCTCCGTATTATTTATTTAGGTATATTAATTATTAATATTATAGATCATACATATTATTTAATATTTATCTATTGTAATATTACTTATTAAAAAATTATAATATTATATATATCTATTATTTATGAACACTAAAAAAAACGAGTGGCGATTAATTTTTTTTACATTTTATAATATTGATAAAAAAATAAATCATATTTTTACAAAGATACTCACTACAGCAGCTGCAGCAGTTGTAGTTCACCGAGTCCGTGGCAGTCGTATTATATTATATTGTTATCGCGCTATAATATATATAAGTAACTCACGTCTTTAACAACCGTAAGTTTGTTCGGACGCAAGTCCGATTCCCGATCGATGTATCTGTTTCAGGCATTGTTGACACGCTCTTTGAGCAACGTCTCTGCGCGAAACGACTACATTTTCACTGATGGCGGTGTTAACGTGACGGTCAAAACCTAGGACGACGGTAAACGAATGAGTAATGAATCGCGAACTAGGTCAACACTACATGAAGTACTTATTACCTACGGTCCTTGCGCATACGTTTTCGGTCGCGGTATTTGGTATCCATAGCAATGAACACACCCGGCCGTAACGGACGGATCGATGGAGCTTTTGCAAGTGGTTCCAGCTACATTCTCAGCCGGTGCCAACACCTCAATATATTCTCGTGTTAATAATAATAACAGTTCTATACCATTATTACTTATAGCTGTACATATTAACTACTATTATTTTTTATTATCTCAACTGGGCTTGCTGAAAAGTATACACCCAACTTCCTCGAGGATAACTAAAAAATTATTTATGTATAAGGTAATCATCTACTATTAGTGACTATTCCTCTGTCTACTGCTTGCCTTAAGTATGGCATATCCAACTCAACAGTTCCATGGTTATGTCTTTCGGGACAAAGATCTAAATTATTTCCCTCATAATTTATGTGGACAATATTACTCCACTTTTTTATTTCTTTGTTTTTCACAAATTAAGTACCTATTTTATGAATAAAATATAACTATTAAAACATACAAAATATAAAGGATTAGTTTAATAAACTAACATTTTATTCCTTATAACACTTCTCTTATAATATTTATAGTAGTAATTATCAATGTATAATATATATATTTGAGTTATTTTGTACTCCTGGTATGATTCTATATGTACGATTGAGTTCTAAATTTTCTAAAATAAAAAAAATTAATTAAAATTAAATACCAATGTCTAAATAAATAACAATTGTTTTTATAACATATAAATACAAATTACTAGTATCATTATTAATTTTATTCATCATATTCTTAAATTACTAAAATAAATTATAGTTATGTATAGTATTTTGTAGTAAGGACAATTATATTTATTACTTACTTTCATCCAACTCTGAATTTGAACTATCTTCAACTAAAAAAATTTAGTTTAAGTTAAACTAACCTAATTACTATTATATTAAACATTATACATATATGTAGGTATATATTTTTAGATAATATAAATAAATGAGTATTTTTACAAAGTAATATATTTTTATGTTTGAGCAATAAGTTCAATCATTCTATACAAACATATTAATAATAAATTATTTACTGTATTAACTGTAAAAACACTGATTTGTTAATTAATATATTTTAATGTTATGTATAAGCATATTATAGTTAATCAAATTTATTTTTTAGTAATTGGAAATAAAAAGTTAAATTGATTTACTTGGTATGTAATAATTGTGATCAACTAAGTGATTATCTACTGCTATTTTATCAATATCAACATATGTGTGATTATTCAACACATCATAATTGCAACTTTCCATTATTTTTTTAATATAATATGAAAATACTGTGTTTACAATATAAATTTGATGATGTATAAAGTATGTACTAATATGTACAATTATACTGTCTACACTGGTATGTGTTGAACATTGGAGATACTTGAAAGAATCATATTATCTTGTACTCTATATATTATGTATGTAGTCTATCAATTAAAATATAAAATATAAATGATTTTTACTGTCTACTATAACAATGAAAATTCACTTGTGATTGGGATAGTGTAATCTTAATGGTGTTATTCATACTAAATATTAGGTCCCAGAAATTCCTATCAAAATCAAGTCTTACAATTTTAGGTATCTCATTTTTTCAATACCTATATAAAAATACAAATAAAAATATCCTTGTGGCTAAACGAATGTAAGGGAAAAAAGTCCCATATCACACCTTGTATAAAAACTAATTCTTAATCGTTAATTAAATAATTTCTATTATTGATCGATACTTAAATCCTTTAACAGTGTATAAATCAGTGGAGGTCCTTATTACTTTTTTAGATTCTTACAATTCGTATAATGTGAATAATTCGCTTACCTACCGATGTTTGGGTACTTAGCATATTTGAAAAAAAATATCATTATATTATATTTTTTTCCATCATTGCTATTAATTTTTTTTTTTTTAATAGATAACATTTTTACTTTAAAATATTATGTTTTAATAATATTAATTATTCAATTATAAAATTGTGATTATAATATCATAATTAATATTAAACGCGGCAATTTTTGATATTGTTAAGTTGGTGTTACCATTGAGATGGAATTGATGGGATTTTAATTTTTCAAAGCTGGCTACAATGAATTCCAAACTTCTTTTTATCATAAAAATGTGTATTTGGGAGAACACCATCCCTCTCCGACATAGAGTAAGTACTCAATTACACCAAGTTACACACGCTGCTTTTAATACTAAAATACTAACCCTTTCCATCAATAAGTTGGAATCACTGAAAAATTCGAGTCGGCATCTCCCGGTTTGAAGGCGTGGGTTTCCGACCACCGTTAAAATTGTTGTGTATGTACTAATATTATAGCTTTCCCGGCGGTTGATTTATATTTTATGGTAAATATTAGTGTTTTATTCCTTTAGTGACCGTATTATTTCGTTTATAATAATTGTACCTAATTATAAAAATCGATCTTCTTCGCACTTTGATTTCGAAGTGTTAATATCATAAATTTTATTGTGTGTGCGTTTTATTCGAATACTAGAATAGTGGTGGTGATCGAAGACCAGCCATTGAAATGTCGCAGAGTGCATCAAGAAAAGATGGTGAGAAACAGGGGGCCAAAAACATTCCGCAACCGAACGAGTTATGTAATAAGAGCAGAAGGACAGCGACACAAAACCCTACCAAGTTCAGCCGTAATCAGGAAAATCACGAGCTACAGAATTTAAAAGACAGTATCGCCGATTACAGTGGACGCGTTAAGTTCTTAGAAGCCAAAAACTCAAAATTAACACAAAAGCTCCATTTTTCAAATGAGGTGAGAACCCGGGAGGTGTCCAACGCTATGACATTATGTGAATCTGAACTTGACAAACTAAGAAATGCATTAGAATGCGAAGTTGAACAAAAGAACCGCCTCGAGTTAGAGAATAGGCGTCATATTTTCAAAATAAAACAGCTCAATACAAAGTAAGTACCACGACCATTTGTAATCAATTTCTTGTTAATTTTAAATAATTTTAAATGTAATATCAAAAATAATGATAATATTGTAGTAAAAAAATTAAAATTACTAACCTAAACATAGCTTTTAGAAATATAACATGTTTTACGTTTTTCATTTATAAAATTATGTTACACTTGATTTTTAAATTTGATAACATTATATTGATAAAAATTTATTGTCAGATCATAAAAAAATACCATCATAAACATGTTTATTGATTCCTAGTTAATATCAAATTGTTAAAAAACCTTTTTTTCTTACTTGCTTATTAACTTAAAATTAGGTATTATTAAAACAATACTTAATTCGTTATAATAAAATATAAAATATTGTTTATCATTTTTTTACTATTAAGCTATTCAATGTTATTTATAATGTGTCACATTATGAACATTTATTGAGAATTTAATTATTTCAGACTTGACCAAATTTCAAAGGAGTTGGAAGAAACTAAATCATTTGAAGCAAGATATCGCGAAATTACTGTAAAATATGGTCAAGCTTTGATTGACAATAAGAATTTAAAAGACGCTAATAATGCAAGTACGTATTATTTATTCATTGATAATTTTGAGTGGAAACTGGCCACTCAAATTTTAGCTAACGTGTTTATCACTGAAGTTAATCTGTGATAATATGTTTTGTTTTGTAAACAAATGTAAAATGTTAACGATTTCAGCCCTTATAATCAACTCCCTTTCAAACTAATCATCTTTTATGTTTGTTGGTTAGCATCATTCGACGACGAAAGCCGTATTTTGTTATCTTGTGGTTTTTATGATTATTTTCACGTTTTTTTTTTTTTAACAATTTTTGGAAATACTTGTGTCTTGTATTATAAATTTTTTTTAATAATTTTAAAAATGATTATTTATCACTAAATTTTATTTAAAATATTTATTACCAAGTATGATACATAGTACAATGTCCCATTGAGTATGTGGGCATAACATGCTGTGTTACAGGGTGTCAATACTGGTGTATTAAATATATTAAATTAAAAATATTTCTTATAAAATTTTAGGTCAATACCACAGAACTAATAAGACCTTTCAATATTGCCCACTATATATTGGCTGCCGAAGACTCGTGTATTTCCTTATCGGTTTCCATTCTGATTTTATCTGTTCTGTGTCTTTATAAAGGATTTTGGTGTTAGACATTTTTATCAAAGATATTTTAGAGTATAGAGAAAGGGGTTCTTTATCCTTATCAATATACAATTACCAATTTTAAAGTTAATTCTCTAAAACAGAATTATGAGAAGTGTCCTAGTTTTTTCTCGTATCCCAAAGACACCGATCGCCACTCATTTTGGATGACGAATTACCGAACAGAGCACTAGATTGACATACCTGCAGTATAAGGATTTTCCCGTATTTCAACATTGTGTCCCGTTGTCTCGACAAAAGTTATATGGGACGTATTTTGTCCCGTTTTTTCAAGTCTGTCTTGTAATATTTTTTCAGGAAATCAGAATTTCCTTTTTTAAAACATGCTGATAAAATTGGAAAAATATTTCGTACAATATGTGAATTGGTATTTTCTATTGAACATGGTAGACATTTAGACATAATACAACATACTAAAAAAGTGAAAAACCATTTATTGGTATTATCAGCTGCATCAAAGCATGATTGAAAATTTTTAATTATTCATTATTTTAATCAATTTAAAACTGATTTATTTCAATTACATGAAACATAGATTTATTAATACTACATGATTAAGATGACGTATTGTTAACTGGTAAAGACTAGTTACTTAGTTTCTAATATATTATTTTTAAGTATAAATTAATACTGTTGCATCAATAATTAAGATAGAAATAGGTTTATCTATATAATTTTATAGATACTGAGAGGAGTAATGATAATTTAAAAAAGTCCACTTGTTTTAATACTTTAATAATGACTTATTTATTTTTTTTAACTACTTACTTGGAATAAAGTTAAAATATATTGCAGATAACTTTACACCAAGGTTAAATAAAATTACTTTAGGTTGAAGTATAAACTAATTAATTATTGATGCAATACTTCAACATTAAGTACTTTACTGCTTTCCAGAATAGAATTTTTATGTTTTTGATAACAAATCTTATTATTATGATGCATATTTTGGAGGCAAGTTGATAGATTAATAACACAAAAAACAATATTACAGTCTCATATCGTAAAATCATAAAGTTCAACGATTAATATCAGCGAAATATTTTTCAGCAAAGCTTATCCTTTAGGAGTAAATAAACTTGTTTAGGCTTATTGGTCGGTCTTAGTAATAAAATATAATTTAGCTTAAATTATACAATAGTTTTTACATCTATAGGTTCTATTGTAGAATGGATATTTATTGAAATTTAAGTTTTTACTGAAAATTGAATACCTAACTAATTAAATATTCTTTTTTAAATACTTAACTAAAAAGTAAAAATACAAAATATAGTTTAAAAATAAAATATTTAATTACTACATAATTAAAAACTTTTATAAAACTTAAATTTTCAGCAAATGTTATGGATGTTATGTTAATTATTGTATTTAATAAAATACAATCAATATATTTGTTTAACTAATTAAGTAGATATTAATTAAGAATCTCCAACCACTAATGAAATTTTTTAACGTTTTAGTTGAAACAACACAAAATCAGCAAGAAAAAGGATCATTAATGAGTTGATGGCACAATTCAACAACCAATCGAAGCGGTCATTTTTAAATGATCATAACTATTATAAAGAAATTTGCCAAGACTTCACATTCAATCAATAATGAATATAATTTGAAAATTAAATAGTTATAATTATTTGTGAATTTATAACCATTATTTAAATTTAAATTTAATTTTAAAATATAAAAGTATTTAATAAAATGTCTAGTTTTTTAGTACTTGCTAATATAGGAGCGGCTAAAATTTTTTTGGATGTGATCTACTAAAAATATACTTCACCTTTGAGGATTGACTTCCATTTATCGACAATGTTATTAACTACCATCATGGTTAATTTTCGTGTGTTTAGCTTAAAAATAAATTCTAACACGAACGACCGGTCGATCTAGTATTACATTATGTATATATACATATATTAATTAATAATTATATATACAAATAATAAGACTAAAACACACATTCAATAGTCACTAAATACTAATTAATTAACTTCAGTTGGTAAATAATTTGTTTATTGGCTATTATCTATGTGATATAATATTTAAATTAAATGATATACTAATATACTTATTATTTGCATTATAATATTATATTATAGAATAATGACTCATATTTTTGTGCTAGTAAACATCTTTGTCGGATGACCTTAGATTAAAATTGATTTTTATACCTAAATGAAAAAAATGTTTCTTAATAAACAGAAATAATAAAAATACATTTTTTATAACACACAAAAACATATATTATAATAAATTGACATGATAAGTTTTTTTTTTTTTAATTCCTTCCAAATAGTTTATATCAAAATATCCATGTAATGATTCTGAAGAGATTCAGTGAATGTAATATTTACAAAGAACAATTAAAAAAAAATTCAATAATATTACGATTCAATTTATAAGAATAACAAATTTATCAGGTTAACAGTCGCAGACATCGCGTAAGTTGTGTCCTTTATTGTATATTTTTATTTATTGATAGGTACCTATATAGTTGATTGAATCAACAGAAATAATTTTTAATTTGGAACATATATAGTATACACTATACAGCTTAGAATAATAAAACTAGGTATACAAGTATACAGCCACATTAAAACAAATTCATTGTCATTAAATCCTAAAATGTTTTTAGATATATTTTCCTATCTTATTGTTTATAACTTTTGGAACAATAAATTATAGAGTATTACTAATATTATAGAAAATTGATACTTTATTTGTATTTTATAATAGATTTTTTTATAGTAATTTTCAATTTGTATAAATGTAAATTAGATAAAAACATTGTTCTGCAAGTCACAATCAAATAATTACAGTACATTATACATAATTTAACAACTCAATTGCTCGGTTGCAGACTGTATATTATGGTTATACAAAAATTAATTATCATAATTATTGTGTTAATTTATTAATAGTACTTATATTATGTCAAATATTGATAATGATAATTAAATATTTTATAGTTAAAACACGCTGTCAAAAAACTACATAATACAATTGAACTATCAACAAGAAATAATACTGCTTAACTTAGTGTTAGCAAACAGAAAACAGGTAAAATAGTATTGAGCGTTCACATAGTTGTCAGTTTACAACGGAATAAGCTTGTAATGGCGAAATTTGTTAGAGTATTCATTCAGATCAGACATTCCCCAAGCTGAAAAATATATAAAATATACATCAAGACAGAATTTACAATAGAAATTGTTAGTGTATATTTACACATATCATAAAATGTATTATAATAATTAAAAACAAAAATGACTATTAATGAAAAACGAGTAAAAAAATAAAACTAATAATTTTAACTATATTGACTGAATCTTATGATATAATTATTATTGACTGATTTTATTATATTTTTATGACATTATAATACTATTATAAACCTAGGCAGTATAATAATCATTCACATTTATTTTAAATGTCAATACTAACAAAAAAAAAAATTGTATAAACTTACTCTATATTAAAATTAATAGAAACTATATTTAAATAAAATACTTTGAATATGATTCATCACTAAACATCATATTACAATAAAATATATAATTATTTCAATTTAACATAATTTTACTCATAAATAGCCAATAGGTATGTTATTTTACCCACTGAAGTTTATAAAAAGATCTATTAAAGTAAGTAAGTTTGAACACGTACCAAAAGTATCTGGTTGATTATAAGAAGTATCTGAGCGGACAATCCTAGTGGATTGAAGATATTCACCTTCACAATCTAGGGACTGAGATGTCTTCAAGGATGTGAATCGATGATGATTATTATTTAAGCCTTTACTCACTAACTGATGGCTGTTTAATCTCGGATCTTGTGGAGCTAGTTGAACAATTTTTTTTTTTTTTTGAGTAATTTCCTTTGTTTTTCTAAGACGCCAGCGTATTGCTAAGTTAGTTACTATTAAATATTTTTTATCTTTAAATACAATGTGATTAACGGTAGAAGTGTAGGTATGACACTCTGAATATATGTACTTATCAAACCAATCTGTTGTGCAAGCTGTGTAATAAGCAAAATCTAAAAAAAAACAATTAATAATTTGCAATTATTTTTTTATTTTGCTACCTATGTATGATATATTTATATTATACTTACAACTTAAAACTATCAAAATAACAAATACTAATTTTTCAAATGTAGTGTTTGGTATTATAATTAAGACTGTACAACTCAAAATTAAAACTATTATGAAAACTCCAATGTATGATCCAACAATTATGAAATTCTCTAGCCATTTATAACTTAGCCATTCACGCTAAAAATTAATACAAATGATTAATTAATATTTTTAGAATTATATAAAACATGGTACAATACTTACTTTACTATTAATAAAAAATGTATGTGAAATAGTCATAACTATTAAATAGAATTTCTTTTACGGAAACTATAACTGTTTATATTCAAATATCGAGATTAATATTCATAACTAAGAATTCAATTAAAAAAATTTTTAAAAATTGCCATCAGTAAATAAAATATTAAAAATTTAAAACCCATTAAAAAATTTTACAGTTTAAATAAAATATTTTTAATCATAATATATTAGTTTTTTTGGTCTTAAGTTAAAAGTTAAACTTGAGTCTTATTATAAATAAAATACACAATGATTCATTGTTTTGAGTAAGAACAGAATGCCTATTGCATTTTTATAATTATAACTGAATCAATACAATTTCTACTAACAAAACTATACATATTTTATTTCTATTACCAAGACTTATCATAACACAATAACACATTATTAGAGTTTAAATTCAGAACTTTTTTTGTAACTTACTCGATACATATAATATTTTAAGTAAAAATGTAAGAATAATATGCATAGACTAAGTTTGAAGATATCACAAATGCTCATTGGTACTTCATGATTTGACAAATTATAACAAACTCCTGCAACAATAAAATATAGTACAATTATAAAATTAATAAAATTATTTACTATTTTGCATTTTTAAAACTAGTTTATTTACCATTAATAAACTTACCATTTTGAAATAAATTTAGTTTTGGTACCAATAAATATAAATAGTAAGAGTCAATTAGTACTGTAAGTATTCCCAATACTTTCCAAAAATATTTCTGAAAAAATAAATAAATTAGTACCTCAGCAAAGCTACAATAATAATCACACGTATTAAGATAAGGCAATAATTTGTAAACAACAAATATTCAGTATACATATTTTTACATAAATGTATTTAATAGAAATATTGGATTTGGGTACACCGTATGTCTTAAATTAATTAACAATAGCTAGTTAGCATAAAAATAAATATAGTATTTGCAAATAATCAAAATAATTGAAATTGAAAATTCTACTTTATTAGATGATAAGTATTAAACTCTAAGATAAAATTAAACCTTTCAATTGTGTATAATCATGATTTAAGTTTAATCAATAAAAAATAAAATTTACGTGGAATCTAAAATGATAACATAACAATTTTATCTTGTATATTCAGACTTTATTTTAAGGAATTTTTTTAGCTGCATAATTAATAAATTAATGTTATAGTGACCTATGTCATAGTTGTCTATGTTATAGGGGCTTTTCACAACAACCTCACCTCCCTCCACCGAAAAAATTTACCTATACAAAATATATATTTAAATGAATAATTTAAAGTGCATATTATTCTAAACAGTAAGCTATACTAAATTTTAATTTCAAAGTTATGACTTGTCGCCATGTATATTTTAAACAAACTGAACGATGAGTTATACCTACTGTGATTATAATAGTCTATATATTTTGATATACTGAATAAAAAAGTACATTTTAGCTGTATAACTTCCAAAAACCCTCACAGAGGTTATTTTTCTTTTAGGGTTATTATTAATAGAGAATTTAAAAATAGAAAAAATAAAAAAAATAATAAATAAGCGTCATATCTAGAGTTTTTAGAAATTAAAATAGAATTTTACTAACTATATCGCCATTATTTGAATACTCAATAACACAATAGGTACCTACTGGCAACTATGTATCCTAATAAATTATAAATTATAAGTAAATAAAAACATCTAAACAGTCATAAAGTGAGCAAAACAATAGCTGCGATAACTAAAGCTGTAAACAATCAATACCTGTGTAATAAGCTAGTTTAAGCTATTTTTAATACCCAAAAGTTTATTTTTATTTTAGCAATTACCCAGTTTTTTTTTTTTTTTACAATCATTATAGCAAATAGGTTCAATACAACAAATTAACTTCTTTATATTTTATATATTTCTCAAGAGCATATATTTATTTACTCGACAGCACATTTTATAGTTTCTACTACACACTAGTGTCCAACTGCACCTTACAGTTACAATACTTACTAAAAACATAATATAAACAAAAATATTAAGTAATCCAGTTAAAATACCAACAAGAAAGTTAAATATTTGATTTAATCATTATAATAACAACTGGCAGGTGTAATAAAAATTATTAGTATTAAAGTAAAAAACTGAAAATGGCAAATACTAATGTTAAAATAGTTTTTCACTGGACAAGGGGTATTGATTTTATAATATCAAGCAATTTTTAAATTTAGATGATACTAAAACCTTAATAGTTGGAATAATCTTAATTTTATTATACAAAAATTAATTTAAAAAATAATAAATGTATTAATGCCTGATGATGTGTCCCAACATATTTATAAATAAAATAATTTGTTAAATGTATCTACTGATTAAGATGAAATTAATTAGTTATTAAACAATGTAAATTTATTATTTATAAATAAATATTAATACCTTAATAACATGCTTTATGGATGTTCTTGTTATCCATTCGCGTACATTTTCTTCAGTAATATTGATATAAAAATTATACATTAATAGTAAAAAATAACACTTAGAAACTTTCATTATAGGTATTAATCTGAAAAAATAAAAATAATAGAAATAAATTGAAAATAAATGAGCAAACAGGTAAAAACATTCCTGCACAATAGATTTCAAGTGTACCTATCGAGTAAGTCATGTAATAGTGGTGAAAATAATATATTATTGGAAGAAATATTATTCCGCACAATATACCTTTTATATACCCGATCCTGCAGACTTATGTTAGAAACACCTAGATGTAGCCGGTAAACCAATACCAACATACTACATATTAAAATGTTAAATATACTATAATTATTAAGTCTATAATAGTAACTTATTAATATAATATTGTAATAATATATTGCAGTTTATGAAAAATAATCGTAGGGTATAATAATAAATATTTGAAAAAATACGAGTGTTAACATTGATATTAACAGTAAAAATAGCAATCTACGATATTCAATATACGAAATAATTACAGAAATACTAGAAAATCTACCAACAGTCGCTGTGTCACCAGTGATGTAATTGATTGGCGAAATGGGCGAGCTACCCCCCCTCCTGCCCGCCCCAAAAACAAACATTTTTTTAGTCAATATCAAAACAAATTAACAAAATGAAATGTCTTACTCAATGTAGTTAACGTTAAAACAATTAAGATATAAATATAATAGATATATGAGGTGACTAGGACATTTCCCCCGTGGGACACATTAACTTGATATTGTAATGGATCTCAACTCCCCCCCCATCAATGTTTATGAGGTAACCATGTAGGTATCATATGCGCTTAAATAATCAGTATTTACCATTTGGAAGTAGAATATATAGAGATGATATTAGTTATAGTAACACATGTATATATCGCCTATACAATTCACGTTAATGAGCGAAGAGTATATAATATTTATTTATTTGAATTATTTACGGGCATTTTGCTCAATTACAGCATGCATTTGTAAAGCTAAATACAGTTAAAACTCTTTATAACGAAAAACTTTATACAACGTAAACATTAAATAATAATGGTTAGTTTGCTTTATAATCCATAAGTCAATTCATTCTCTATAACTCTCAATAACGAAACAATATTTTATGTTACAATTTACCAGGTTATGGTTATCGTATTATAAACTATACAAGTAATCGGCAAAAATGCCAAAATTTCCAAGAACGATTACATTCTTTCATTATCTACTTTTAACATCGTAATAATACCGTTATTATCGATATCGAATATATTCATTTTATTATCGACGTAATTTCTAACAAATATTTTGTTTTTTTTTTTTAAAAAACCCTCTCTATTACGAAAACTCTTTTTAACGAAAGAAATCTCTTGGTCCCTTCGTCCTTCAGATTCGTTATAAACAGTTTTCACTGTATTCAGCAAAGTAAATATATATACAGTGAAACCTCCCTTAACGGACACCTCTAAATAGCGGACACCTCCAAATAGCGGACGTTTTTTCGGGGACGGGGACATTTTCACTATTTATGTATAGGAAAACCTCTAAATACAGGACACTCTAAATAACGGACACTTTTATGACATTGCTGTTAATAATTTTTATCTTAAATTAAGAATTATTTTGGAATACCTGAATAAAAACCTCAATTATTAAGTTATCTTGTTTGTACATTATTATACTGTATATGAAAATCTTATCTTATCCGTTCAGTCATTGAAATATTATCGCGTCAACGAAATATTGTAACTAATGCATTGTTCTATGTGCGTTTAGTTGTGATTGTGATGCCAATATACAAACTTTATTGTAGTGCGCTATGGCCAGCAAAAGAAAACGATTAACTCTAAAAGAAAAAATAGAAATTCTGGAATTTCGAACATCAAATACAAATATGGGCGTTCGTGCATTAGCAGACAAATTTAGTGTTAGTAAAACACAAATTGCGGATATTATAGTAAATAAAGACGCTCTTTACAAAACTTGGGCTGAAAATTTCTTCTATCGAGGTACAAAATAGTTCATTGTACTCAAACACAGTCCAATTAGAAAATGCCTTAACATGCGAAATAACTACGCCTGCAATTAGTAAACAAACTAAAGTAATAGATTTTTTTCAGAAATGTTAGTTTTATCATGTATTTAATTAATGTAAAAATAATATAAAATAAAATTATTGAATTTATTTATATACATATTAAAAAAAAAATGTTTCCCTCTAAATAACGGACACCTCTAAATAGCGGACAAAATTTCGGCGACCGAGAGTGTCCGCTATTCAGAGGTTTCACTGTATATATAATATAAAACATTTAATGGTAATATACAAGAAGTAAAATAGACATTTTATATGACATTATTACATTTTAGACGTTGTATTTTGTGTATATATGCTTAGTAATAAATAAAGTTTTAATAATAATAATATAAGTTTTAAATTCTAATTTATCATGTAAAAATTGAGAAAGAAGCCTCGAAGTTTACAATGGCATACAACGCATAACTGGTTTATTTGAACCATAGAGCGTAGAGAGTGGAGAAATATAAAATGGATATATTTGACATGTCCTATACGAGGAGAGGCTTTGAATAATATATACAAAAGTAAGGAATCAACATCATCAGATATAAGCTTTGATAAAAACTTTTTTTTTGGCATGGTCTCTTGCCAGCTAGTGAGGCAAGATTGAGGGATTTGAGAATGGGTGTATAATCGGTAGGGGGGCCATTAATCTTTAGGTTGTAACTGACGAAGTTTACGGCGAACACTTTCTACTAAGGAAGTGTGTTGCTGCTGTCTCAAATAATAGAATATAGATTTAACTAGGGGAGGAGGTTGCTTGGGGGGATGAGGGTGCTTATGCCACCCCAAGATATAATTTAGCACCTTCCGTTCAAAAACACAAAAAAATCGAAAAATAATCTTCTATATGTTCCTACATGTTATAATTATCTAACGTTTAAACATTTTTTTTTAAATAAAATATTTGCTTTATTAAAATATTATCTCTTGTGTTCGTGTGAAGTGTTAAAGTATTTTAAGTTTCAAAATGTTCAGTATTTTTAATTTAAACTATATAAAAAAAAAAAAAAGAATAAATAATTAGTTTGAGGAAGATGAAAATATTAATAACCGATGACCCTGCAGTCCCTTGTCAAAGTTCATCTTGTGGTCTAGATGGAAATATTACAGCAGGATTTCCAATTTTTTTATCACATTTAGGTGCTATTTGGTAAAATATTATAATAAACAAGTTTTAAATCGATATTAAATATTAAAAAATGTTTGCAATAAAATTACTCCTTCAGAAATACTGGAAAAGTATTCAAATTCCACTAGTAATCGCAAAATAAAACTATGAAATACTACAATATTATTATATAAATAATATATATAGTTAATGTAAATATATACATTTATTGAATTAGATAGATTTGGTTATATGTAATGGTTGAAAATTCAAAATAATTTGTATAATTATTTTAACAGAAGTTGACAAACAAAATATATATATTTTTTATCTGTTTATTACTTAGTTCTGTATGACCTTATAATAGTCATTTATGATATTATATTTTAATGAAAAAAGTAGGATATATTACTATTTACATAGGTTCTAAAATATTAGAGTGTGTATGTGTTTAAGGTTTAAGATGCATTTAAAAATAAATATTGAAATTGTGTTTAGGGCTGTGGAAGCTAGAGCCCACGAATTTGTTTGTCTTCAGCAACTCCCCTCAATATTTAGTTACTACTATGATAGTATGGTGTATAAACATATTACTATATTATGTACAGTTATTTAAGTCATTGCGTAGAAAAATGTCGGTGTAAGACTTTTCATACACGTAATACCACCTAGGTGTTTAAGAGTACCTACTGTTTGCGAATATATTCTATTTCAAATGTTTTTATATTAGTAATATCAATATAGCACAAGAAGCAGATAATGATGGCGCGGTGGATAGTGACGGAGTAAATACTTTTCCTTTTATGAGTAAACACTTTTCCTTTTGAGGCCTTATCGATTTTCCACTCGCAGTATACTCGGAAGAACTGTAGGTCAACAAACCCTTCAATATAATTTCGGAAGCCCGTGTTTTCATTATTATTTTGATTTAAATATTGTTAAATATAGCAAAGGGTGATCACAAAATAAAACACCAATTATTATAATGTGTCCAAAGCCCTCAAATATAAATAAGATGCAATACAATATAAATTAGGAAATAAATAATAATTATGTATTACAATATGTACAAGTAAATGTTAAGGGGGATAATAACAAATTAAAAGGGTAAACACGGTACTAGAATGGTTCAGTTTAAAAAATGATTTTATCTGAAGTAATTCCCACCTTTTTACACTAAAGTGAATTAGAAGTTTGTAAAAAAAACAGAAAATATAAATGGACTACACTGAACAAGTAAGGCGGGATGATACTTACTGAAGTATTATTATTCGTCAAAATCGAAATCATATCGTAAACAATAATCGAATCATGATCATTTTTATAAATAAATAAAAATTTGGACCTCGCGCCCAAAAGCCGTAGGAGTCCTGCAGATGACCAGTACCTAGATTTCAATGTTAATTAAACGTAAAATAAAATTTAATTAAGTGCGTAAGTCTGAAGTTTTATAATATAATACTACTTATTAAATTTCTACGCAAACTGTACACAAAAAAAATGAGCAAGCTAGGTTAAACTATAGTTATACGTATACGTATTAATACCTAAATTATTAAAACAAAATAAAAATGGTACACCTATATGTATGTATATATATATTAATATTATTGGTATTACTTACCACCTGTATCAGTGACAATCTTGTTCAAAAACAAACTTGGGCGTAGTATCTATCTATAACAGTATAGCAAGTACATAAAATAATAATTAACCTATGTCTTATGAATTCAGACGACGACAATTGTCCGACACAACGTCCGAACAGGCGCCGTGATCTATCGCGCGAAAAGTAAAAATCTGTGAAAACGTACTTGCCGAATAAACCGTATAGCAGAGAATGGGAGAACGATGCGCACTGTTCCACTATAACAGCAACCTGTGATGGGGTTGCAGCGATAGCGCAGCCTTGCGTCACCAAGTCTCAGGGATGAGTGGAGGGACGACGGGACTGCCACTGTTTGCAAGTTCGCGCGTGTCCGATACTCCGGAGTCATCTTGCTTGATCGATTACATTGGAACAAAAATGTTAATAGTACGGCAGGTATACATTTATTATAATATACCTCAAACTCAAACAATCAAATACTATATAGTAATATTATTTATATACATTGAAAATTTAAATAATAAGAAACTACAATTAAAATTATAATATATTAATATATTGTTAATTGTATTATTAAATAATAATACATTTTTATTTTTGTATTATTAGCATTTTTACACTATTTATTATTATTAATAATATTGTATAGTTTAAATTACGTATCAAGACACAGAAGAAACGAAGTCGAACTATAGAGTTTTTAATATTGTATTTGTAATACCTATATAATGTATAATATAATCATCAAATACTATGATAATCTATTACTATGTCTTTATAGGCTTTACAGCTTTATATAATAATTTATAACATTATCACTTATATAGTTATATTTGTATTATACCTAATAACAAATAACACTTTCTAATACTACTATTAAAATAATTTCCTTTGATTACCATACAATAATATTTCTTTTCAAAGTTAGCTGGATGCTTATAGCAGGTTACCTAATTTAAACTAAAAATTTAGCCACTCTATACATAAATTACAACATTTTAGGTATACCTATTGCTTGAATCTGGAAAAAATTGAAGGGGGATGAAAAAGTGTAAGAAAAATGTGTTATTAAGAAATAATTAGAAGAAATTAGCTTAAATATTTTTTTTTTAAATAAAAACGAACTCCGTTCCCTACATATACCCCCGTGGTTACAACACAAATTTAAGTATTTAAAACTCTCAAAAATTTCATATACATATACCATACATTATGTAAATGAATTGGAAAGTCAATAGCTATAATTCGAAAAATTAATAATGACTAATAGCCTATCTTTTACAATAGTATAAGATTTAAAATCAAATTTATTTTAAAAATACCAAAATAACCATTTGGAAGAGTGTATTTATAATATGAGGCAAAAAATAATTCTGAATAAACGAAAAAACTTAAATTTTAAAAAATGCAGTATATTATTATATTAAATTGTATGGTTTTTAGTGTTTTTACACTTTGATTACTAATTTGCTAATTTAATAAATTATAAAGAACACACAATTCATTGATATTATCTTATGTAAGATTTTTTATTTATTTAGGTACCTACTTTTGAATATTTTTAGGCTAAGTATAATTTAAATACATCATAGATAAAACTATACTTATTTTGATTAAGACCACAATGGAGTTAACTTTGATAGAATTAGCAGTATATTATAGTAAATATATTGAACTATATTATTAAAATAAATACTAAATACAATTTCAATGAATAGTGTATCTATTCTTTATTACCGTTTGGATTATCTAACATTATAGTTACCAAAACTATACAATTTTACAATATTAGACTGTGTTTTTTGAATTAGAAGTTTCTTTTGTTCATTCAAAACTCAAATTTTTTTTTCTCAATATTACAAATAAATAACTATGATATGGCTATTTTTGAATTGTTAGCTATTTTTATTTTTATTGTAATAGATAGTCTTATTGGTTATGTATTGCATTGAAAAAAAAAGCTGCACTATAGTCTAAAACATCTGCATTATATTTTGATATATTGCAGCTCTCGATTTTTCAATTAATTTATATATAATATAAACAATGTATATTATACATTTATGTATAATGTATATTGTATTTAGTATAACCCAACATTTTAAATAGAAATTAGATTTTATGTATTCAGGCTAATAAATTAAATATTTAAATACCCATCATATTCCATAGTAGCATGTATTATATATTATATAAGTTATAACCTATATGCTATATATAATTTACCTTTTTTTATTTCAATAAATCTATTTTACCAGCCACAATTTTGAATAACTTAACAATGTGTACTTAATATAAGAACTTTTTCTTCTTAGTTTTTATTATGGTTTAAAATAAGTAGGCGATGATGATAAAATGTAATAATTAATATTTTTATTTTTTTTATTGCTTTAACAAATTAAAGATACTATACTAATTACCATTAGGTTTATAAATAAATACACATTATTTTATTGTTTTTACATATATGTAGTTAACACCATAAGTCTCATTTATTTAATTTTTAAACATTTTCTTACACTTGTTTGAATAATCTTTTCACTTAAACCTATTAACATTAACAATATAATTCATTAACAAATATTTTTTTGATTACTAGGTTTATGTATATAAATGACATTTACAACTCTGTGTATAAATAATTCATAATATGTATTTAAATATTTTATACCAACTATTGTCTGGTAATAAGATTATTTAATGTTGCTGTTACTATAATAAAATACTTAGGAAAAAAATTATTATTAATTAATGCCTCAAGTAAAAGAAAATATAGGTAATATACACAAAAATAATAAAAGCAAAGAAAGTACTCGCTTTTTGTACATTGTATTTATAAAATTATTTTAATGTGTTTTTAATGATTATCTACAAATATTTTTACTTATTACAATCAATAGATAAATTGATATGGAAATAATTTTTCAAAATAAATTTTAAAGTACTTAAGATAACATCATATCCACATATGTTTTATTCCTCTTAATAATAAATAACATACCAAAATGTACGCTCAGCATATACATTTTTTTTTGTATTAAGCCAACTGCTTAAATATTAAAGTGAATCGGCATAATATTAAGGATAGAGGTAAGAATATTATCTATGTATTTTAGTTAAATTCTTATGGTATTTAAATTTTTAAATTATTTATGATTATGTAAAATAATAATACATAAAATTGCTTATAATTAGCTAAAAATTTAAATATTGTAAAAAACTTAAGAGAAAAATGTTTAATGTCATACTTTTAAGTTTGAAAATGAATTAATTCATTCAAATATTTAAGTCAATAATGAAAAATTGGAACTGTGAATGTATATTTAATAATTATGCATGTTTTGAATTATTAAAACAAAGAAAATACATACAAGTACTATCTTCTCTTGAATAACAAACATTGCTAATAAATAAATGAATAGACCTTAATATACTCATAAACTAGTTTTGTCTATATTAATAACATAAAGCAATATGAGCTGAGATAAAGAGTGTAATTAAGTATATTATGTAATAAACGATGCAATTTATGATAAATAGTTGTAGTTAAAACTATTCTAAATGCCCTTTATTAGAGATCCAATTTGAATTCACAGAGCCAGTCTATGAGTATAAAGTTAATAGATTACATCCACATTAGAATTAACATGGTTCAACAATTCTGATGCGTTTTAATTTTACATCAGTTAGTATTGACAAATTCTAAAACTAACTGTAAGGGGTTTCTCTATCTTAAATCTATTTAAAACAATTTACGGACATATCTACCTTATTTGCAAATAACTTACCAATTTACTTACTATCTATGATGGCAAACAAAAATAATATTACAAATAACATAAATTATACTTTCTTGTCATTAATCATTTAAATGTAGATAATTTTTGTACAGCTATCATTAACTGTGAATAACCATTTTCACCAATGTTATTTCGTAACAATAGACTATACATTGTTTTAAGTTCATCCTCTTTGTCCACCAACCATCTGTATAAACAAATGCATTTTGAATTACTATCACATAATTTTATTTTAAACACTATATCTTTCCTCTTAATAAACAAAATTGTTTGAATCTAGCATTTTCCTCTCTCACTAGAAGTCATCTTTAATCTCTCCAATTTTAAAGAGTGGTAATCCTTCATTGATTTTAAACTATTGTCCAATCTCAAAATTATTTATCATTCTATCATTCCTAACTTTTCTCAAAATTAACATCATCAAAAATAACAATTTATTGCTCCTCATTTTTTAATAATAACCAATTTGACTTTATCCCCAAGTACTCTGCATGCAATTATCTAGCCTTGGTTAAAAATATAATATCATAATCCTTTTAATGCTGAGCTAAACAGATATAATATTATAAACTGACTTTGCTAGAGCATTTGATAGAATTAACCATGATATTTTATTTAGTAAACTAGTTATTTGGCTTTTGTAGTTCCCTGTTGTTATAGTTTCGTTCTTATCTTTTTGATCGTCATATACCTATTAAATAAGGCCAACACTTACATGCATTTGCATATTTTTATTGATTGGTCTAAAAACTAGTTAGTTTATATCAAAATCTGTTTCATAACTCAACGATGCTGTATAAGAAATTTTATTTTGAATAAAATGATATTTTTGCATTTTCAGGACATATTTTATGATTTTGTACATTTTAAGAGAATATTTATGATTTTTCAGACTCGACGAATTGAAAATCACTAAATATTTTATATAATATATAATATAAAATTATTTAATTTACTTCATTCATAAAAGTTATTATGGATAATTGAACTTATTAATAAAAATAGGTAAGATAACTAATCTTAATTGATAACCGGAAATGTCCAATTGGTAATTGCATAACAATATCACATAAATACATTATGTTATATTTTATTGTATCTGTCGTAATCATCAGTCGTGGTTCATACTGGTGTGATGTGTTATTAAATTGATAAATAATTTTAAAATGACGAAAGTGAAAACTTTTTCCACTTTTTTTAGAGCCTATTTTAGTCATTTTTAGGGCATAACTGCATACATATTTTATTGATTTTTAGGGCATATAATTGTTAGCCCTACTTATTAAACACCAAAATTTGTATCTGTTTCCTTCAAAGTCCTTTTGGGCAACCCCCAGTTGACTCATTTGTCCACTTTGCTTTTTAATATTTATGTAAATTATCTTATGCCATCAAACATTCTCACTTATTTCTATTTGCTAACGACGCAAAACTTATAAACGTTATAAAAATAAGACAGGACACAATTAATTTATAGGATATTGATAACCTAGTGAAATAGTCTGAAAATAATTGCCTTGCTCTAAATATTAAGAAATGCAAATCTACGTGTTACACCTTAATAAAGAACTAGATTAATTTTAATAACTCTATTTTAAGAATAACACTCAAATTGTTATATAATTTTAAAGAACTTGGGGTAATGTTCAACTCTAACTTGAATTTCTCAAATCACACCACAATGATTGATTAAAAAAATAGATTTAATCTAGGATTTATCAAAAGAACATTGATGACCCAACCACACTGAACAAACTACCATTTGCTTGTCCGCTCTAATTTCAAATACTGCCCTCTAATTTGGACCAACAAATACAAATAAACAGAACAGAACTATTAAGTCAGCACAAAATAATTTTTTACGGTTTATCTCAATTCATAGGTGAAATCAAAACAATTTTAATTTTTTTTTTCCCTTATGACATGTGTTCATTTTTACTATAAATATTTGAACGCAATTCAATATTAAGTTTTAATAACTGCTCTGAACTCCTTGCCCTAATCCAATTTAAAATAAATACTTTAATACCAGAGATTCTAAACTATTTTATTAAATTCATTCAAACAGGAACTATATCATGAATAGCCCTGTCAATCTTTTAATGATTGCAAGTTATAAATATGTATTTGACTATGAATAGCTGTCCTTGAATTCTATATATTATTTAAATTGTAAAATCAAGATCAAAAAAAAAATCTTTTTAGTATTAAATATGTTCATAAATTAGCTTGTAATTACACTATACATTATCATATTATAATAGGACTTACTGTCCATATATTTGAAAAAGAAATAAAGAAATAAAACATCAGTTATATACTTATATACAATAAACATAATAATTTCATAATTGATAACAAGATCACTTACTTGAGTTCTCTTACTGGTGACTTATTAAAGGCCAAATGGATCATACATTTCAAGAGTTTAAGTACATTTTCTTCTAGAATTAAAAAAAAATGAAGTTTTCTCATTTCAAAGTGTAAGTCGTCTTCAATAGCCAACTCCTCGGGTTGGTCAGTACTATGTAGATATTTTATTGTGTCCTTATTTTCAGAAAACATTTGAAACACAGCAATACATTTTCCCAATGTTCTTATAATAGATTCAACATTTTTAAGATTCCATAGATCTAAGAGATACAATTATATTAACTAAATGTGCTATTAGTTATCAAATAAATTGAGTACATTATACCTATCATTCTATCAATATATCGCATATCTAATGTTATCATTTTTATGAGAACTTCAAAAGACTCTAACGGACGCTTTATTTTAAAATACATTTCAAATGCAATATTACAGTAAGACATAATCTGAAGGAAAACAGGATGCAGCTCTGAAGACTTCTTAGTAATATATTTTCTAGTGAATAAACATAAATTAGTTAAAATAAGTTAATAACATTTGATAAAAATATTTATTACATAGATTACTATTTAAAATAATGATAATTCACTATATGACAAGATACAATTACTACTAATATATTATAAAATAACATTTTATACATACTCTAGACGATCAGAAGATAACGATGCTAAACCTAAATTAATATATGCTACTTGATATTCATATACAAATCTATTTGGTGAATCATTTTCCAAATCGCAATATTTCAAAGCTTCCATGAATAAATTAATACATTCCCTATAATTATTAGAATTGCGCTAAAATATAACAAAAAACAATTTTGATTACAAAATATGTATTATATAAACCCAAAAACTGTTTACTCACTCGACAAATGTCTAAATATGCATGTACAGCTGCATAAAATAAGGTTGAAGATAATTGATAATAAACTTTATCCCACAACTGAGGATTAGAACTACGATCACCTAACTTTGATAATCTCTTCTTGTAAGCATTTCCATTCTTTAATTTCATACAATAATATATATTATTTCAACTGAAATTTAATCATTTAATTAAGGAAACTAACCTTGAAATTGAAAATCTCTTTTTTTATAAATTCATTGATAGGAACTTTATATTTTGTTGAATAATGTTCTATGTATTTGTACAAATTGGCTGAGTTTGAATTTATCAGTGTCAAATTATCTTCATCATTAATTTTTTTAAATATATCACTTCCCAATGTAAAAAACTGCTTTGATTTTTTTGTAAATAATTTTAACTTTAATGGATTTAGAGGAATATTATTAGTTATAGCCACTAAATAAAAACAAAAATTTAAACAATGTAATAGAAATCACAACATAAAACATTTTATACATTGTAAATTATACTTAAACTTACCAAATATTTCTTCTGTGTACAGTATAATGTATTCGTTGTAAACATTACCTAATTGTTTATTCAGATTATTTTTATTCTCAATATTACTTTCTAATGCTAAAGCACGTAAGTAACAATGTTCAGCTGCGTTCAACATGCTTTCTTTTGAATTATTGAGGATTGTCGGTATTAAATTTAAATCTATAACATTAAAATTAAAGATATTCCTATAATATAAATTGACTAACTATTGAAATATTAATATTAGTATTCTATCATTGTAAGCACATTTGTAATATTATATTTTACTATTAACTTGCTGTTTTAATATCACCTGGTTTGTCCTTAGGATTTATGATAATATCATTATTTATTAATTATATAATACATACATTTCAAATGTCACAAAAATAATACAATTTTACTTTTTTTATTACAAGCATAAGTCCTCAAATTTAAGCAAAAAGTGAAGCTCAAGATCTGAGCTTTCGATGTATGTAAGGACATTCATTCTCTTAATGTCAAACCATGTATATAATCCCTAATGCAATCCACTTGTATATTACGTATATATTAGAGTTACATACTTATATGTATTATATAACATAAAATAATGTTATTTATTCATATTAAATTCCTAAATTCTAAGTTTCTAAGCTTCAATTTAAACACTATTAATTAACAACAATATTATTTGTTTACCTTTGTAAGTGTGATCAGAATTATTTAGCAATGCTTTTCTTAGTTCAAAATCATACATTTCATCAGTCTTAAGCTCAGTCATGTACTGTTCTAATTTATCCCAATATTTAAGAATAAACATACAACAATTGCCGCAAAGGTCTAAAATAGACCCAAATAAATGGTTGACATCAGTGTTAGTAACACATAGTTGACATTCAAATGATCGGCGGAAACATTTTAATGCTATTCCAAACCTAAAAAAAAAATATGTTTAGCATTTAACAATTTAAAATTTGTTTTTCATTTAACTTACTTTTTGGATGCAAGACAATTTTTTCCAAAATTAAAATATGTATCAGATGCTTTTTCATAGAATATAGGCCTGAGGAGATTTTCCCAATTATTGTCATCAAAATTAAGTAAATTTTGCCAATTTGGTATATCGTTCTTTCTAAATATTTCAGAATCAAGATACTGCATAGGTTTATTCTTGCTCTCGGACAACGATGCTCGTCCCACCTTTTTTAAAATGAATTTTAAAATTGTTTATAAGTTAACTGTTTGTTACATACCCTAATATTTTTATCATTCTTGAAATATTGTAAACAGCTCAAACTACTACCAATATAATACAATGCCTTGTAATAACATTCTTCTATATTTTTTACTAAATTCTTTGACTTAAAGTAATCTGGTACTAAAATAATGTATAATATTGTATTAAAAATCATAAATTATCTTCAAAGAATAAAATAACTAAAAATTACTTTTGGGTGTAATTTCTTTCTTGTGTGATACACATAAATTTTGTATGTCGACAGAATAGATGCCATAATCAAATTCAGTTGATGAAATGGAAAAATCATTGTAGCAATTATCAGAGTCCTTACCCACTTCGGTTGAATTTATTACGACTGTCGATGGATTATTATAAATTGATATGTACATATCAGACAACATACAATTTATAGATATAACAATCTAAAAGTTAGAAAATATTATTTAGCATTAGAATTGTAACTAACACTATGAATCATTAGTAATTACTTCAGGATACTTAGTTTTATCTAATAACTTTAGACAATTGTTTAGTAAAAGTTGAATAGTAACTGGATTATACAATTTTCCATCTTTCGGGTCATGTTTTAATTTATAAGCAACACGATATAACAACACAGCCAATGGAACTGCAAAAGGATTTGGGCTATCAATTAATGATTCCGAACACAATGTTGTCAAATCATAGAGTTTAGCCGCATAGTCATTTTTTCCTGTAATTTAATTGATAAAACTCATAATAATCTCTAGTTTTAAATAAAACTCTGATAATTAACTTATACCTTTAAATAACCAGTATGTATGTCCAACACTATTAGCATTTGATTTTAAAAATGATAATGTATTTTGCATAATATCACTGATATCATTTGGCGAAAATGTTGATTCATCCAAGTATGGTATATCTTCAGTTTTTACCAACTCATACTTTTGAACAATACCATTTTTATGATAACAAAATTCTATTTCAGGGATATTGCACATTACATTTTCTAGCCAATAATCAATCCCAGTAAACATACTAAGCGATTTAGACATATCTCTAAAATTAACAAAATAATATTAATATTCACTCACTCGTTTAAATCATAAAATGTATTGCTAAATAAATATTAAACCTCAATCTTGTGCATAAAGATGAATTATTATCACTTCTGAAAATTGGTAAATTTGTACCTATTAACATTTGCAAGTCTTCAAAATTCCATAAAAAATTTCGGTTAAATAATTGTTTGATTTGGGGAAAATCTGGAAATACTTCTTCTGGTGTAAGTCTTGGTAGAGAAGAAGCTAACTTTACATAATTTATACGCAAATTATTATGTTAAGTATGAAACTAAATTATAATGGTATTGTTTTAAAGTTAAACTTACTGGAGAATTTTCATTATGAAAACTTTTTATTTGATTATTATGAGAATCTAATCCTCCAATGGTATGATGCAAAAATTTTGAAACTAAAATTTCATTTTGAATTTTTCTAAAATTATTATTTTTATAAGTAATGCATTTCACCTATTATTAATAAACAAAAATACAAAATATTAAATTCAACAAAACATTATATACAAATTAAAATTAAAAACTTGATATTCAAGTAAACTAGTATTTTTAACTCTGTAATTTCAGAGTTAATATTTTAAATCATTTTAAGTAATAAGAAATCAGTTAATAGCACATTGGCCATAATTAACTCGTCATTGGTATTATGGTGAGCACCTCTTTAGTATTTTGAGAACCACTCGTTTATTATTTACTTGATTCATCTGATACTATTTATACTTTTAATTGGCATGTGTCTAAATATACTTCTGTAAATATTTTAATAATTTTATAAATATTTCTTGATTAGATATCGGCATGCAATGTTAGCAATGTAGCATTATCCATGATATGCGTTCACTCGGTAATATTGACATAATAATTATTTTTGAATAATGAAAAACAAATTATAATGACAATATTATTATATTATTATGTATAAAAATGATTATATATAATAAAAATCAAATAAATATTTTTTTTTGAAATACCTATGTTTATGTAAAAAGTCTTAAAATATTGTAGTTTTTAATTTTTTTGGGGGTAAAATATTAATAATTAAGAAAAATCGTAGACAACTAAAATATAAAGAATTTGATGTTAGTTTTAATATTCTATGTTTACTATATAATAAATAACGATAAAAAAACAACGAGGTGAGCGCAGTGCTCACTCAATACCAATGACGGGTTAATAATTATTCTGTCTTTTAGGTTATATTATTTTTTTCATACAAAAGAGGTAGTTGACTGTTTTTATTAGAGAAACAATATTTTTAGCACCCTAGCATAATACAAAATAAATTAAAACATTGATATTATGGTGCTTACTAATAATACATAATTTACTTAACTTGAATAATATATTAATTTATTACATTATATCTTAGAAATTGTATATGTTACATTTTAATATTAAAATAAAACACTATAAAAAATTTAAAAAAATTATCAAAACCTATACTAAAATTTAAATTTATATTTCTGTATATTATAAGAGAATAAACTGGTTAAAAATTGTATAACCTTTCACTCATAGTAATAATTGAAATTAATTAGTATATTTAAGTGAAGATAGATATTGAATACAAATTGAATATTTTATAAAATAGTTTACATTCTGTTGTAATTTAGCAGAAATGCACAAAAAAATTTAAATCCTTGTATACATGGCAATTATTGATAATAAAAATATATTTTATAACTTAAAAAAGCATAAATAAATTGAAGTTTGATGAGACAAAAATGTATTTAAATTGATAAAAAAAAAAAATTATTCTTGACAACTCTTAAAGAAGACAAAATGACATTATTGTGGTAGTGTGATTTATAAAAAAAAAACAATATTATGGCTTGAAGTTATAAAGTATTTTTTTTATCTTTGTTTATATTATAGTATTATGTAAAATATAGCCTGATAAATTGATGTGCAAAATTTAATTTTGCATATCGGGAATATTTTTTATTATGAAACACATTACAATGAAAAATAATATTAAGTTATACAATTAGGTTCTTGATTGATAATATACTATTTATTAAAAAAACTTTTTATTATTAGATAAAAATTTGCTGTAGGTACCACAACAATCATGTTAATAACAAAAAATTTATTATAATAACCTATCTAGTAACTAGGTATACCTTAAGTATGTCTTAATATCTTCGACTCTTCAGTAAATACAGAGTGAAGTTTTTCTCAATTCAAAAATATATTTGCAGAAAACCAGCATGCATTTATATTTGTAAATTTTAATATTTTTACTTTTTTTAGTATCAAAATGTCAATTGTAACTTTGTAGTTAAAACAAAAAAATATTATACAAATAAAGTTTTATTTAAATTAATTTTTATTCAAAATTTTTTAATCAGATATATTTTTTAATTATTAAATTGATTGCAAAAGTATTTGTTTTGTTTTATTTATAAAATTCAATAATATGAGTGTACAAATACATACAAATTTTGTAAGATTTAGTGCATAAAAAGTATTACTTGTGGCAATTAACTCATTCTAAATACGTCTAAGCTTACCTTAATATCAGAAGATTTTACAATATTTTTGTAAAAGAATTCTGTCAACCAGACCCATTTTTCGAACTCATTTTGTATCAAGTATTTTTCAACATCAAATTCATCTAATAATAATGTTTTATCAATGTTATGAACCATAATGCTAACCTTTAAAATAATTTGGATAGTTAAATTTTAAAAGCAATATTATTAAAAGGAAAATGTTTTATTGACTAAAATAATTAAATTGTACTTAAATACCCAATGTAGATTTATCTATTTGTATTTAAAGCCTTTTTAAATATATTAATAATAAAATAATTTAGCATAGCAGAGTATACATGTTTTTTAATTTCATACATTTAGCAAAAATATTAAAAAATAATAATATTAACTTACAGATTTGTTATTATATGGTATCTTACACAAGTTCATAATATTTTTTGCATCTGACACAATATCCACATTGCCAATGCAATCAAGATTCATATTAGCCATTTGAAAACTAAACAATTAAGACAATACGAATTGAAAGTTTTGATATTTATATCAAGATTAATTTCCTCTGTATATCTTACCTAGATAAATAATGAAAATCATCAGACGTGTATCGCACGCCCAATGATTCGGCCTCAAGACTAAACAAATTTTGTGGTTTCAAATTTAAATTAGTATTAACTTTGTGACGAATAAAATTAGGCGTTAGAACCGTTGAAACCTTAACGACAGATTTAGATTTCAATTGAACATGCTTATCTTTTAAAGTATCGTGCTGAATATTTTGTTTGTCCTAAAAACAAAATATGCAAATCACACTTAAACAACTGAAAAATAATTTGTTATAGGTTCTACTTAATATATGTATAAACGACAATAATATTATATAAGTATTCATGTCAGTTGAGTGGTACAAGTAAAGTCGTATAAATACGATTATTTGATACACACTATTGAAAAATGAACACTTAATTCGTTTAACAATAACAAATTCTATTGAAAATGTGGAAAATTGTTGTAACTCACCATGATAGTCGAAATTTAGATATCTAACCGAAGAAGCAGAGAATTTTCTACTTCGTTAACACGCGGCGATGGTTACTAATTACCGACGAGTGATTTACGGTAGTCTCGTCTCACAACAATTTAATAATAATATGATTACTACGATTATGCGATTGACGAATACCTATATAAGTTACCTATACTAAATCACGATCAAATAAGACACGACGGTAACGGATAGAGGTCTAAACACCGTACGGTTCAAGCAATCTCACTGCACGCCACCGACATTTCAACAATTGCAGTCCAAGCAGTAAAAGAAGTAAGAACGTATAATTTATAGGTAGGTACTTAATATAATATTTAATATATTAATATAGATTTATTACATAAGAGTATAGACGGTAATGAGATATTTGTAAGGTTCTTAAACAGCGTCACGAGTTCTTGACGCATCGTCAACCACGACTATCAGTATCTCATCCTTTATCAGTTTAACTCACGATTATCTGGCAGGAAAATAGATAACCGTAATTTTACCTACTTCAACAAGTAGTGAACAACACTGTTTTTATCATCAGCTGACTAACCATGACATCGATCGGTAGCGGTGGCGGCGGCGTTTGAAATTTGCAATCGGGACTGCGGCTTAGAAGAGAACAATGCGCAAGCGCTGCCATACAAGGTACAGCTAATGTACACCTGCGCTCACGACCGCCCCTTGCGAAGGCCACCATCACGTATTCGCTTTTTTTAATGCAAAGCCGTAGTGAGGCACATCTGTGGTCCTAACCATTTTATCATATTTCCGCCCTTGTAAATAATTAATCCTCTCCACACCCAACTTTTTTATAAATAAGACGTTTGAATATTAATTCGATTTCTTTTTTTAATTATTGTTTTTCAAATGTGTCAACAAACTTATGTTTTTATATTATTTTAATTCAAATTTAATCGATAAAAAATAAAAACCAACAAATGGAAATGACAATTTTTTAAATACCTACTAGATATTTTCATTTTTATATAACTAAATAATCTTATTTATATTGGAATATAATAATATGAATAGGTTACCTACCTATTAATACATATTTATTTATTATTTTTACTTCTCAGAAAAAATAATGTTACCCATCAAAGATTTAAGTGGACATATGCAAGAGAGTATTTCCCAGAAAATAAATGATCTTTTTAAACATTATAATTATTGTTATATTTTTATAATTGATACTTGTAAGTATTGTAGAATGTAGATAAATATAGATAGTAGTGATAGTATACGATTGATAATATATTAGTAAAATCCGAAAATACATAACAACAAATTATCATAATGCGGGAGACGATAAAAGACGATAATGTCGATAATAATTATATAATAATAATTATTATTATTATTTTTAGTTATTAAAAATAATGCAAAACTGATTAGTAGGTACTTAGGTACTTAATAAGAAACTTTTAATAATTATTTAATATTTATTAAGTATGCAGATGGCCGACGTCATATGAATCGTATATAATATGTGTCGTATGACTCGTATGTCACCTCGATATTTGTGTATCTTGTTAATGGAATGTAATCATTTGCAATTAATCATAGTAATATACTAATTTAGGCAATAAAGACATTGTCGCATTGCAAGGCATCACACCTTCTTAGTTCCCCCTGCGTGCAATACGTACTTACTAGATTGTTTTTTAAAAAGTTAAAATATTATAATTTATAACTTTATAAGATACCATAAATACAGCGCTGTATATTATTACATATTATTATTGTATATTATCTATATTAGCGCTAATATAGATAATCGGATCCGGATTATTATAAAAAATTATAAAAATTTATAATTTTTAAATAAAATACAGAGCCCGCAAGATTCATTCTATATGCAGATTTTAAATAATAGTAATGATAATTTATACTTTATAGTATATTGATAATTAATGCATTATTTAATTATCATCTATTATAATTTATTAGTATATTTGAAAATATTAAATGAAACCAATGTTTCCCAATTTTTCTGAGAACCATTTATTTTTTCGGAAATTTTAATCCTTAGTTCTGACTGTACCCACTATGTTGTAAAAATTATAAATGTGACCAATACAAAAAAAAGCCATAAGAATATATATGTACGTTGTATTATAAAGTTCCTTCGTACCACTTGTTACCACAACTGTACGGCTGTACTTGTTATTGATTGTAAACAAATTGTGTGGGGCGAAAAACGAGAGTTCGTGGACTCCTAATCGATAAAGATAGAAACCATCCCACACGATTTATAGGGTGGTGGGTAAGGGTGTAGCTGCCCTTAATTTCGCCCGGGTAAAATGGAAAGTACGTATGGTACCCGTGTTCAAAACAATTTTTCACTGCAATTGGAAGACATTTTTACTACGGAACACAACTAGTAGACACCGATAAGATTTAAGGTACCTACCTGGCTACCTATTTCGGTAGATAACTCACAGGTTACTGCATACGGGAGATGATTCATAGAATAATAATAGACCTTTTTGACTTCGCAAGATAACTATAAAATGTGAATCTAGGTAAAAATGTCCGAGGCAAAAATTTTCACGGTAAAAATGTCTGGAAAAAAATGTCCGTGGTTAAATTGTCCAAAACCAAAAATGTTCATGATAAAATTATCCAAAATAAACTAAATAAAACACCTCGTTACAATTATTTCATTATTGCAGTAATCAGATATAAAAAGTGTATTTACAACATTGATTATAATATTTAAAAATTTTACCATGGACATTCTTGGTTTCAGACATTTTCACCTCAGACATTTTTACCAAAAATATTATTAAATTCGGACATTTATACGGTGGACATTTTTGTATAACATCATAATATGTACTATACGTCCACATTTATTTACTATTAAAGTACTAAGTACAAACCTAAATATATAAATATAGATACGAAAAATCACAATATATACACAACAGTTATAAAAAAAAAATATCGAAAATCCAGAGTTAACTTGTTTATGTATAATATCTATTTTATAGTTCTTAAATTTTTCTCACTTTATACGGTAACAATTAGCCTATAATTATTATACCTTGAACATTTGGTGTTCGTTAATTGCCCCGAATTTATGATGACGCTACCTGCAGTGTAATAAATATCTATCATGCTAGAAAAAAGGAAAATATCATTATGACCTCAAAGTATTTTCGACAAACTGTAAAGGCACATTTGGCATGATTTGCGCCATTTAAAAATAATAGTTATCCCATACTGTTTTAGTTAATTCATTTTTATAATTTTAGTTTATATAAATAGTATATATAGTTGTACAATTTATCTTTTCATTTTATATTTAATTTATAACTCGTTATACTTATATATTGCTTAATTAATAAAACAATTTTTTAAAAATTAAAAATTATATTATTCATTAAATTACCTCCTACATAATCTAATTATCAAACTTCGATTTTAATTATTTGCGTATAATAGTATTCTTAAGAACTGTGATAATAATTGATAAATGTCACAAGATATTATAAGTTATAACTAAATCTCGGATTTATATGCGACTAAAATCTTAAATAAGTATAAAATATTTTTATGTTTTATAGATTCATTAAAATAATCTTTTAAAATCAAAAATTATTTTTTTGAAAAATATATAATACATCGAAAAAAAAAATATAAAAGTATTCTAAAAGTATTTTGAAGTAAGTATTTTGTCAAGCGCAGCACATACGAAACACAATATTATGGACGACAATATTTTTTTATTATTTACACAACGATCGATTGCGTTGACGCTAAGCGTTTCATACGCCCGATTGTGAAACAACGACGTACCTCTAAGTGCCCCTCTCCAACAGAACATAATATAATCACATAGGTCATAAGTACGAGGAATTTTTAAGTGTTAATTAAAAATTGGTCGATAAATACGAGTGGATATAATAAATATTTCAGTGGAATAATCAAAAATAAAATATTTGTAATGTTTACGCTATGCGTGCGCCAAGACGGTTTATTTTATATACAGGTCAAAGCAACACTATTTTACGAAAAGTACTTCTCATAATGTAAAAGACGCAACACGTTCATTAAAAAATATATTTAACCATAATAGCTACATGTATTATTTTCCAAGTATTTTAAAAAGCAATTAGGTTATAAATGTAATTCGAACTATGCTGTACAATACATCGTATGGTCTGTGTAATGAAAATATTATTTAAGTAAACGGGAGCTTAATTTAAGAAATAGTTTGTGACTCGCGAAAGGAGTGAGGGCGCTGTGTGCTAGTACACGAATTACCATGACAACTATTTGGTCAAGCGCAGTACATACGAAACACATTATGGACGACATTATTATTTACGCAACGATCGATTGCGTTGATGCTAAGCGTTCCATACGACCGTTTGTGAAATAACAACGTACCTCTACGTACCCCTCTCCCACAGAACCGCGACTACGACCCGCAGACTTCATCACCAAGACATTGGATGAGACTACAGCCTACCGAGGAAACGTCGATACGCGCGGAATGCCATCTATCGAGCGTTGTATACGTTTCGTTTTGGGTGTAGCGTCCCCTTAAAGTTTATTGTGTGTGTGTTCGTATCTGTTCTTTGTTTGTGAACGCACGTCGGGACGAAAACCGAAACTCAGCAGAAAAAATTTTTAGTGAACAATTCGTATTCTAACAGTTGATTAAACACAAAAAATTTCGCGTTTTCATTAACAGTCGTGTTTTATTTACTCTTTTCTACTATAATTCTCGACTACCTACACCACAAAATAACAATAATGGCATCAGCACCGTATCTTGATCAGTACCTTAAATGTAAGTTCTGTTTCGGTTTTGGATTTCAACAAAATACTAATAGAATGATATTTTAGCTTTGGAGAATCTTCCTATTCAGTTGCTACGAAACTTCACTTTGATGCGAGATCTCGACTCGAGAGCTCGGGAAGAGATGCGCGACATCGACAAAATGGCGAACAACTTTATGTCGAATATCAATCTGTACTCGGGAAATAAAAAAAATAAAGCTATCATGCAACGTAAATTTGACAAAATAAAAGAATACAGCGATGACAAAGTTCAATTGTCTATTCAAACTTATGAAATGGTATGTTGATTTTGAAGATTTCACGTAATGCTAGAACTGTTCTACTCTATTGTATCTTACAGGTGGATAAATGTATTAGGGACTTGGATCCAAACTTGGCTCGCTTTGAATCTGAAATTCAAGACAGAGCCATTGATGCTAAAAAAAATGCAGAGGAAGTAAAACGTAAGTGTTCTGAAATATATTTTATTATGATACCATTGTATTTGACTATTTCTTTATGCGTGTTTCAGGTGGACGTAAGAAGAATAGAGGCAGCGAAATTTGGTTGAGGATTACAAGTAATGAAGAAGCGGCTCGTTACAAAATACTGAAAAAGAAACAACCTAAGAAAGGTTTATGGACAGCATTATTTGAGTCTTGTTTAAGTATATAAATTATAATAATTACCAACATTTTTCAGGATTTTCAAAAACGTCGAGTGCGGGACCGAGCAAAACATCTTCGGTCAGTGTTGTCAATAATCCGAAACACCCTACAAAAAGTGTAGCCAGCGCTGCATTAAAGACTGCCCCCCTTACTGGTGCATTAGTTACTGCTGGAGCTAAACACTCCCCTGAAGTATTGGACATGCCTGTTGATCCAAATGAACCAACATACTGTTTGTGCAACCAAGTTTCCTATGGTGAAATGATAGGCTGTGATAATCCCGATGTAAGCATACAAATTATAATTTAATAATTATATATCTATGTATAACCCACTTACACGGACATTTATTTAATATTGTGACCATTAAACAATTATAAACATTCAATTCTAATTGTAAATATTGTTTCAATGTTTTGTATTTGTATAATTTTTTTTTTAATCGTTTCCTTTTATTTATTTTAGTGTCCTATTGAATGGTTTCACTTTGCATGTGTCAAATTGACTACCAAGCCAAAGGGAAAATGGTTTTGTCCAAAATGTACAACAAATAAGAAGAAAAATTAATATACTTTAAATATGAAATAAGTTTTTTTTGTTTTATATATATACAGTATACTTACACATATTATATATATATATACATGTCAATGTGTATATAATATATATGTATGTATGTATGCATGTATGTATGTGCAAAGAATATAATATGGCGTTTAATTTTATGTTAATTTTCTTACAGTCTTAGACTATTAACAGAAATTGTAGTTTGTAGTATTACTATTGTCGTAGAATTAGAAATACGTGTAGTATTTGAAGTACATATTCAAGAATAAAATTATAATTAATTAGAACTAAATTTGGATTCTTATTTATATGCATTTATATTTATGTAATTTCATGTTAGTTTTCTTACAGTGTAAGCGATTAATTGCAATTGTAATTTGTAGTATTACTAATGTCGTAGAATTAGAAATACATGTAGTATTTGAATTACATATTCAAGAATAAAATTATAATTAATTAGAACTAAATTTAGATTCTTATTTATATGCATTTATATTTATGTAATTTCATGTTAGTTTTCTTACAGTGTAAGCGATTAATTGCAATTGTAATTTGTAGTATTACTAATGTCGTAGAATTAGAAATACATGAAGTGTTTGAATTACATATTCAAGAATAAAATTAGAATTAAATAGAATTAAATTTGGGTTTTTTTTTATGCATTTATATTTATTTTATTCAAAACTGAAAGTAAAATCCTTATTTCAAAGAAATTAAATCAAGAATTATACCAAACCTTTTATGTTAAAAAATATATTTATGGAAATAAAAACAAACGATCAGTGCAATATTTAGTTGGACCAATCATTTTCCTACAAAGCAATATATTTTATCATACATTTTTCCAGTCCGATTAGGTAGTGACCAGTGTAGTTTCATCAGTTTAGAACTACCTTTATGTGTCATAAAATAATTATTTTGACAACTATAACTACCATTCTGTGGTAAATCACTTATCATGTTTACTAATTAAATTTAATATACTTACCAAATACCAACAGAAACATCTACTCTTATAATGAAAATGTAGAATAAAAAGGTGGTCAAGTGAGTATTGCTCTGCCGTATAGTTGGCGGTGAGTGGATATTTCAAATTTGAATTCAATGGTATATCATTGTGCATAAAAATGTTTCTATGCAAATACAGTCTGTCAGCCTATATCACTTAGTAAATATTGAGGTAAGTTTTTGTTATTGTTATCTAAGTAATCTATTTTACTTTTAGTAATACTGTACTAACAGTAAGTTGAATTCATTTTTACTTAAAACATTGTATTTGAAAATGTTATTGCAGTGTGTATAATATAATATACGCAAGAGTTCAGTGTCTCCCACAAATAATGTTTTTGAATTATATTGAATATTATTATTTATAGTTTAAATTGAATACATGTTAAAAGTATATTATGCTTACAATTTTTTGGTTTCAGTATATGGACTACTAAGCATATTTTTATGAAACATTATATTACATTTTAAGCTTTAGTTAACACATTTTCTTTTAAAATTAAGTTTATATTTTTATATATATGAATAAATTTAAATTTAGTGGAATAGGTGAAAAGGTATCTATTGGAAAGCTCTATGATATTGACATTATATTAACTATATTTAGGAATCCTGACAATCATTTAGAAATATATAATAATATAAAAGAAGTTTAATAAGTTTAAAAATCATTCTGGTAATGTCATTTACATATTTTATAAGATTTTAAGAGAAAGAAGTAGTATAATAACCACATAGGTATACTTAACAGTGGTCGATTTATGAGTGGGGGTGGGTACTTGAGAGCTTAAGCAATACTACAATAATCGTATTCAATAAATAATGTCAATGGATTGGTGACAATCTTATGGGTATATTATAATGTATAGAATTGTTTTTTGATTTACACAAACATAGCTATATAGCAACAATATAGCTATATTTCTAAAGGTGCTCTCTGATTAAGTTTAAATTGTTTTATTAAACTTATTTTATTAAAATATTCCTAATCAAAAATTATTCTAGTTTTTACATTTTATTTAATATTTATTAGTAATACTTTTACAGTTACAGTTTTCAACCATTTAATACATTGGTGACATCAATGGTATCATCATTTACCATCCCCATTGAGGATGCAGTATCTACATCCCGAATTTGGTTACCTTCAAACTGGAAACATATTTTCTCCATATCTGAGCCCTAAAACATTACAGTTTTTAATGAATTAAATTATAAATGTTAAGCTCATACATATATTTTAGTTAATGCTAGCTATATAAATAAAAAAATATCTATAAAAACATTTAACATATAATTTTAATTATAAGCATTTTTTTGAAACAATGGTTCATCATTAACTAACATCTTACAGTGTTTTTTTTTTTGTTTACTATACTTATGTTTATTGTCTTCATCTCATAAATATGTCACTTTGATTATGAACATTAAGAAATTTGTATATAAATTATTTACTCATTATCTATACTTAATAACATAAAGAGAAAATATTTGATTATTTGTATTGAATAGGCTCCAAAACTACAGAACCAATTTAAATGAAATTTGGTACATAGATAATTTAGTTACTGAGAAAGGACATGGTCTACTTTTTAATACTAAAATGGGCTGTAAAGAGTTGAAATAGGGGATAGTATATACTATAAAAAATTAATTTAAAAATTTAAATATAAAAAAAAATTAATTTTTATATATTTTAGTATCCCAGCAATTGTTTAGAAGACATAAACATAATTAAACAAATTAAAAAGCACATATACGATTGCCAGGTTAACTATTAATGTAAAAAAAAATCTCAGTTTTCATCTGAGGTAACTTTTGCCCGGGCAACGCCGGGCGGGACAGCTATTATAAATTTCATTAGGAGCTATCAAGTAGTGGAAATGTGCCAATTTGAGTAAAATAGAACTAAATGTGAATTTGTCAAACATTTATTAGGTAACTGTCACAATGTAAGTGTGGCATCATTGCTTTTCTTAAGAGCAAACAAGGTATGCATACAACTTAAACCAAGAAGTGATAATTCTGAACATATAGCCACTAGGCAGTAACCTTGCACATTTTTGGTTATACTATTAATGTTGAGGTTGTACGTCATTGTAAAACAATTTAAATTCCAGATAGATAACTTAGTCTTTTTTTAAAAGGATGCTTCACCTGAATGTCTTGTCTCTATTTTACTAATGTACAACATATTCAAACTGAATCACTCAGACAAGAGCCACAGAAGCTGTAGTCTGTTAAAATTAAGTAACCACATTTTCACACTGAAAGAACACAATGCAATATAGTTTTAAATGTTTTAGCACAGTAAATGTCCTTCTTTTTATATTGTGAAAATATGGTTGTTAACTTGGACTACAATGGTACATAAAATTTTGTAATAATGTTACTTTACTTTTTTTCTGCAACTATGAGTAATCTATAATCTAGATTGTCTTATAAAAAAAATCTAGTATTTTAAAATGTAGACAAAACTAGAAAAACAAGACCTAAATAGTTTATTGTTTTATCTCAGTTGTGATGAAAATACTAGGGTTTCTATTTCTAAAATCTAGACACTATGAAAAATAGAATTTATTATTTTTAAGTTAATAATACATTACAAGGTTATTATTAAAAAAACATGACACTAAAGTTGTATTTATGTAAATACAATTGTATATGGTAAGATACAATACAATTCAAGCAATTTCACAAGATCATCATTAGACTTAACAGTGTGATAGTAAATAAATGCTTTTAATGAATATTTCACTAACTTATGCTTCCATATACATACACAAATAAAGTTGATGATCATCTTATTTTTCCACTACTTGTTAGTAATTTTAATCTTTTAGTTAATAGATATGGTCACTAAATACATGTTAGCAACTACAGTTGCTAAACAACCATGGTTTTGTTCACTGCCAATTAGTGAGTAAATAAGCACAATACAATTAAGTTATTTTTACTAATAATAACATTTACAATAAATTACTTCTTAATAACTTATACTTACAGTTCTCTCGCAGTAACTTATCATCAGCCTTTTTAAAGGAGTATCTTTCTTGATCTTGAAGCGGAAATGATAAAAATCATCTACATCCCTAACATAAAGCATAATTGGGAGTTCAGGGGCATCCTAAAATAAAAGATATTTTGAATAATGATGGATGTTTTAAAAACTAACAAAATTAAATTTTGTATTTAATATTTGAATTTTATAAAATTATATAAATTGATAATTCAATAAAAACCTATTGTTATCGTATCGAATACTTTTAACACACAATCCAAAATTGATTTTTAATAACAAAACGATTATGAACTTAAAAAATCTGAGATAAGTCAGAAGTCAGACGACTTAGCGTCCTAAATATAATCAATATAACCAATAATAATGGTCAACAGGTCAGGTTCTAGGTAAATAATTAAACTTATGAATGATACATTTAATAATGATACCGCCACTTCTAAGACTAACAACATAACGACCTTCAATATGACATAATGCCATGGTTGTCAGTACACACTATGCAGCACTGTCGAATTTTAGGAAAACTTGATTGTTTAATGAGACGTGTATGAAACAAATGAGCGTGTGTGGGAATGAAATAAGACGTCGACAAACCAGATCGGGAACCAATGTCTGGGAAGGGCGCGATAGAGTATGGGCAATTTTACTCTTATATAAAAGCTAACATCACAAAATGTATTTTGTTGAAAGCAAATTTGTTATGCTGTACGTCAGTAAGACAGAGACGGCACATGCGGGCATGGCGTCCTCTTTAAATACTAGACAGATATTAAGAAAAAATATGCACGGACACGACGCCGAATTGAGCAGCAGATGTCAACACGTACAGCGCGCACGAGCAAACGTCGAAACGGGTGAGAAACTGACGCGATCGGCGCTATTACGGAATGTTAACTTGTGTATTTATTTTGCGCGCGTTACGCTAACTTGCAAATACTTACTGCTTTGTTTTCAGCCATTTCTGATTTGAGTTAATAATTTGGTTTACGGTGTTGAAGCGAAGAAAACACGGTAGCAGTGAAATGTACCTGCAACAATAATGAATAGTGTGGTTCACGACAAATTAAATAGGTTACCTATGCCTGCAACTCGTGATGCGCATGTCAGTAACGCAAGCATTTCTCCCACTCGAATAGCGTTGGTGTGGTGGTAGTCATCGGTGGCGTTGGCGAACTATCGATTAACGGAGAAATGCTAACATTACATTTATATGATTATTTATCCGGGGTTGGTAGATATGAAAGTAGGTTGGTCACCATGTTTTAAGTGGCACAATCGCTCACCGCGTCGGGCGGCGACCGGTCTTCTGCCAAGTACCCTTTTACCAAGGTGTACCAACTATCCGCACGAGCGACTTTCGTTCAACCGCCATTTTGTCACATTTATCACACCGACTAAATTCTTGTGACAAATGTCATCGCATCCCGTCGATTGTTGTTGCATTTAAAAAATCGTTAAATCCTTGTGTTGTTCGACATCGAACTTGTTATTTTGTTAAGTCTATAAACGTATATTCACGATATTACACTGTAACCTCACTGTCGTATCCTTCCTCCATAAAGATGGAACGTGGAAGTGATTGTTAGAGGTAAATACGACATCGGTAACCATTTGACCTCCATACGGCACTACTGAGTCGTTCGTAACAACGTTGAAGATAACGAGATGGATATTGGCCATTGGAGCTTATCATGCGTTCATGTATTACTATCAATTTTGAGGGTATATGGCAGGGGTGGCAAACCTTTTTGGGGTTAAACGCCAAATTTTCCCGATGAAAGTTTTGAAAATATTTCACGTGTCCAAAAGAAATTACATTTTCTAAGTTTAAAAATAAAGTTACTTATATACTTTATAATATTTTATTAAGTACGCACACCTTTTTATTGATGTTATAATTTTGAAAATGTATATCATTTGTTTCTTTGAATTTCTTATAACAGTTATAATCAATACATAATAAATAGCATAATACTTAATAGTTTAAATTTGTTCAACGTGCCACTCTTGGCATGCGTGCCGTAGGTTCGCCAACCCTGGTATATTGTGTAAATATTTTTTGCACGCAAACCTTTATTATTATAATTACAATGCGACTTTATTTGAAGTTTGAACATAATAGTAACCCACGTCAGAGAGAGGACATTCTTAAAGATATTTTCTCTGGAACAAAAATGAACGCCAGCTGGTACAGTATTAACATAGCCATAGTCTATCCATATATCCATTATCTATGTTTACGAATACGTAAGGCTCTTATAGTTGCAGTATTTACCTCAAAAATTAAAAGTTACGACTTTCAATTACACCGAATTTGCATTATCATGCAGTTATTACGAAAATCAGTTACTACCAATAAAAGCAATCCACAAAAAGTTGTATCGAATTTATAAAATAATTGAATTTAAAAGGTATTATCACGAGTCTCTCAGGGGAGAGCTAAGTAATTATCAGTATTATCACTACGGGTTTGGCGAACCCAGGGCTCACATGATTCCAATAGGAAGATGGTGTAGCGAATGAGACGTACCCATCGTCTACACACTTTGGCCATGTTTGTATCGTTGTTGAATGACGTCACAAGTTCTCGACTCACCGTCAACCAAGAACTATCAGTATCTCATTCTTTATCAGTTTAACTCACGATTATCAGGCAGGTAAATATATAACCGTAATTTTACCTACTTCAACAAGTAGTGAACAACACTGTTTTTTCGTCAACTGACTAACCATGACATCGATCGATATCGGTGGCGGCGTATACAATTTGCAAACGGGACCGCAGCTTAGAAGAGAACAATGCGCAAGCGCAGCCATACAATGTACAGCTAATGTACAGCTGCGCTCACGACCGCCCCTTGCGAAGGCCACCATCACGTATTCGCTTTTTTTAATGCGAAGCCGTAGCGAGGCACATCTGTGCTCCTACCCATTTTAACATGTTTCCACCCTTATAAATAATTACTCCTCCCTACACCCAACTTTTTTACTACAAAGACATTTGAATATTAATGCAATTTTTTTTTTTTTAATTAATGTTTTTCGAATGTGTCAACAAACTCATGTTTTTACATTATTTGAATTCAAATTTAATAAATTTAACCGACAAAAATAAAAACCAACAACTGGAAATGACAATTTTTTAAATACCTACTAGATATTTTCATTTTATGTTTTATAACAAAACAATCTTATTTATATTGTAATATGATAATGTGAAAAGATTACCTACCTATTAATACATATTTATGTGTATATTTTATAAACGGGAGTTGAATTTTAAGTCATATCTTTAACTTTGACATGTAACTTATATTTAATTTAATAATAATAATTGAAATTAATTTAAAAATGTTTACTGTCACTCAGCGTAATATTATAACGTCATATATTTTATTTGATAAGCATTTTGTATTATTTGAATACTAAATATATTGTGTGTTATGGATTCGTAATATATATTGTATAGCCTACAATAGCGCTGTGCACTTATATTTATGATTTATATTAATATTATATAGTACAACTACTTGGCGCATATTCTAAGTAAAATGTATATTTTATATTATTGATATTATAATAGATTTATAATAATAAGATTATCATTTTTTGTATTTATTTTGCTTTTGTGTCCCTAGGTCTGATTAAGCCTTAGCTACGGTTTTAATTCAATGCCATTACCGCCACCACTGCCATCATCGCTTCAAGCTAAGTATTGTTGCGGTGAATGGGGGGGGGAACTATATTACTGCATGGTGTGAGAGTGTAGGACAACCCACTGACATTGAGTGGTAACCATCCCCTATCACTTTTAGTTAAGCTATTGGGTCGCTATAAATTGCGTCTCATTTTTAATTTTTTTTGTAAATTGCGGTACAGGTATATTTTGTACATACATAAATTTATTGCGGCCTGGGTATAATTTTGTATGTATGCCTAATACCTATACCGAAATAATTTTTATTCATACGTAATTTACACCTGAGACTTTTTTTGCAAAATCTATATTTTCCTTCTCATTTTTCAGACTTCGAACTGGCAATATACTTATGTATAAATATTGGTATCATTAAAGATATTGTTTTTGCTGATTTTTGTTTAGAATTAAAAAATATATTATTAAAAGTAAAGTTTAAAGTGTCTATAAAAATTTTACGATTAAAAAATGTAGTATTAAGTGTCTGTAAAAATGTGATGATTTATACAACCAAAATTGTTTTGTCCGTGGATGTATAGAAAAATATACAATAAAATAATATCGATAAATTAAATATAGAGTCTGCAACATTCTATGCAGACTTTAAATAATAGTAATGATAATTTATACTTTATAGTGTATTAATAATTTATATATTATAATTATTTATTGGTATAATTGGAAATTTTAAATAAAACTAATGTTACCCAATAATTTTTCTATGATCCATTTTTTTTCTCGGAAATTTTGATCCCTAGTTCTGACTGTACCCGCTATGTTGTTGCGAGCTAGTCGTGACAGTTTTGTGTGGGACGAAAAACGAGAGTTCTCGGCCTTCTAATCGATAAAGATAGAAACCATCCCACTCGACATAGGGTGGTGGGTGAGGGTGCAGCTTCCCTTAATTTTGCCCGGGTGAAATGGAAAATTCGTATAGGTACCTGTACCCAAAATAATTTGTCACTACAATTGGAAGATACTTTTACCGTTGGTCACAACTAGTAGACACTGATAAGGTTTGAGGTACCTACCTGGGTACCTAGTCGGTAGATATAATTTATAGGTTACCGCATACGGAAGATTATTCATAGAATAATTATAGACCTTTTGACTTCGCGAGAGAACTATAATGTGTACTATACGTTCACATTTATTTGCTACTTACCTGGCTATATACATAAATATAGTTATGAAAAATCATAATATAAACACAATAGTTAAAAAAAAAATTATATCGAAAATCCAGAGTTAACTTATTCATGTGTCATATCTAATTTAGAGTTCTTTAACCTTTCGCTACTTTATACGGTAACAATTACCATATAATTTTTATACGTTGAACATTTGGTATTCGTTAATTGCGCCGAATTTATGACGCTACCTGTAATATAATATATAACTATCGTGCTAATAAAAAAGGTATATATCAATATGTCGCTAAAGCATTTTCGACAAACTGAAAAGGTACATTTGGCATGATTTGCGGTATTTAAAAATAATGGTTATCTCATTCTGTGTAGTTAATTTAATTTTTATAATTTTAGTTTATATAAATAGTAGAAAGAGAAACAACTTTTATTTTCAATAAAGCGAGCTGCTCACAATGTGAGTTGCCAGTAGACACTTGCAGCATACTTAATCAATACAAAAATACATAGAAAAATAGGTCCTCCATAGCGAGGTTGTGTGAACGGAAGTATGAGTTTAAGAATCCGGAGCTGTACTGCGTGAACCAAACCAAAGTCCAAACACCTCCCAATGTCCCACTTGGTTTTTATCAACTTTATCTGTAGATAAAATAATATTGTGTTTAGTATGTTATCTACGTTTATTGAGAGTAAGCTGCCAATATATATATATATAATTAATATTATTTATTCTATAGATTAAAAAATAAAAAAAAAAAAAGGTAATTTTTGGCATGTAGTTTTCAAAAGATTTACCACCCCAGATATATTCCATTAATTCATTATTTGCGAATACGAAAAGCGATTCTTAGCGGAAACAGATGAAACAGTTTATAATATATATCAGCATACAATATTACCAAGTGGTATGTTATTAAAGTGGTTTATTATATTTTTAGTATTAGATATAGTAGGTATTGATATAATTTTTTCGAAAACATTGTAATTATATAATTATTATTAGTATTTAATTATTAAAATAATAATATATATACATATAACTCATAATGTAACAAAATGTTTCTGTAAATTCGGTAAAACAATAAAAACCTATAAAAGATAATATTTAAAATTAATAAAAATCTTAGGTACCTATTGCATATGGTAAAATTAATTATAATATAATATATTACATTTAAGATTAAGTTCTCATGACTAATATTTTTAAATTATAACAATACAATTAACATATGGTTATTACTTATTTAAACGATAAATAAGTAACTTCATCCAAATTTGAACTCAAAATGTCTATAAAAAATATTTATAATATATATTTTTTAGATTTAATGGTTCAACTATACTTGTACGAGGAAACTCAATGTATTAAAATTTCAGAGCTGGGATACAAAAAGATTTTTTTTTAAATCTATATTGTGGAATCTTGAATTCAATTTTCATGCAGTTTTAGTTTATACCAAGTTAATAATGTTTAATCAACATTTATAAAAAAATTATAAATGTCTTATGCCAATAAATAAATCAAAGAGTATCATCTCAACAATTGTATTATGTAATAATGAAAATAATAATAAAAACATTTGGTAACAACTCAGCTGCTGTTATTATTTATTTATTTTTGAAGATAAAAAATTAGTTTAGGGGTGAAGATCAAATGTCTAATATTCTAAGATAATTTTTTTTTATATATAAGTTGAACCTCGAATTAAATTTTTAAATTTTAGATATAAAAACAAAAATTGTTATGAATTAATAAATTATTTACAAAATAAAATAAATTTAATTATTTTCGTGGTTTTTATGAATTTTGTAAAAATTTTAACTTTAAACACTTAAAAAATATATTGTGATAATAGATTTGATATTTTTTAATTGAGAAATAAACAACTTATGAGAAGCTATGTATTAAACATTTAATAAAAATTTCAAGTTTCTGCTATTATTTGTTTTTGAATTAAAAAAAAAATTAAGAAATCGATTTTATCAAAATTTTAGTCAATCTACCTATAAATTTTAATTCTAGAGTAAATATACCTATTATAAAATTAAAAGATGACATTATTTTGGAGGTCAAAACGATGGTTTTTTTTAGAAAAAAATTAAAATTTTAAAAAGTTAAAGGTTATTTAAATATGTTGAAATTTGTTGCTATTTCTAAACGATATAGTGAACGAATTTTAGGAATAATGGAAAAAAATCTTCGTCTTGCCCTTCAAAATATTGACATATTTTCATTTTATAATAGGTATATTTACTCTAGAACCAAAATTGAACGAGTATTACTCAGTCTGCGTAAACGCGTTTTGTCTATGCCATACGTGTGTGCAAGAAGGAGACAACACATGCATGTGCGACGTCTTCTTAACTTTTTATTTGTTTTCCCAAAATTCCCAATTATCAGGGTCGGACTGGCGTCTAAAGGTCCAGTTTGCAATCTGATCAAGGGGTACTTAGGTTATACTAAAAATTGTTAGCCCCGCTCTTTACTTGTTAATTTTTGTATTTAATTAAGATAACAATTAAATGTAATAAAAAAAAAAATTGAAAAATTATAGAAAAAAAATATAATACTTTATATAGGTACACCGTGCACTTTAAATAATACATATAGGTCGAATAAAATTATTATTTATAAATAAAACAATTTTTAAAAATTTGTTCGATCTTAACAAACATGAAACAATTAAAACAAAAGACGTAAATGGCTAATTAAAATTTAAAATTATTTATTTTTCATAATTCAAATTAAAAACAACTAGTATTAAAATAATTCACTAGACCTCTTTCTAACAGAATCAATTATACTTTCTTTATCAATTTTAAAATTTCTTTCAATATTTATCAATAACAATGCTTCCATTATTTCTTGAGAAATAGTTAATCATAATTTTGTTTTAATATTTTTTAATTTCGAAAACATTCTTTCACAAGTAACTTGGGTACATGGTAATGTTAATACAAATTTATATTTACAATATATATTGTTAAAGCAACCCGAGTGTTGAACTATTTTATGTAATACATTGAAAGCACACCGTAAACATGCAGTTATTATCTACATGTTTTACAATTAATAATTATTGGATGAATCAACAAATTATGCTTGGTCTTGGTCTAAATCTAGTTCATATTCATATTACAGTTTTTCTATAACTTATCACTTATCATTTATCATTCGGTGTAAAAGATTGAAAATTGTAATTGAGTGTCTAGCTATTAGTCATCAATACGTGTAATACCATGTCCGTCGCATGCTCAGTTTATTTTTGATATGATTTAACAACTTAAATTTGAGACAGTAAAACAATTAGCGACGACGCCAATCATATGAATCGGTCGCACGCACACTACTAAACTGAACCAAATATATAATAAAAATAATAACAATAATAGTGGGAAATGCAGGGTGGCTCTTGCTGGAATATTACTACATTATAAAATCAATGGTACCTAATATATTTAATTTTAAAATATAAAGTCTGAGGGCCCATACTAGCCGGAGCTCCAGTCTGCGATCGTGGACCTGCGGTCCGGGCCAGTCCGACACTGCCAATTATATAACATAGGTCATAAGTACGGGGAATTTTAAAGTGTTAATTAAAAATTGGTCGATGAGTACGAGTGGATATAATAAATATTTCAGTGGAATAATCAAAAATAAAATATTTGTAATGTTTACGCTATGTGTGCGCCAAAACGGTTTATTTTATATACAGGTCAAAGCAACACTATTTTACGAAAAGTACTTCTCATAATGTAAAAGACGCAACACGTTCATTAAAAAATGTATTTAACCATAATACCTATAAGTATTATTTTCCAAGTATTTATAAAAACCAATTGGGTTATAATTGTAATTCGAACTATGCTGTACAATAGATCGTATGGTCCGTGTAATGAAAATATTAAGTACACGGGAGCATAATTTAAGAAATAGTTTGTGACTCGCGAAAAGAGTGAGGGCGCTGTGCGCTAGTAGACGAATTACCATGACAACTATTTTGTCAAGCGCAGTACATACGAAACACATTATGGACGACATTATTATTTACGCAACGATCGATTGCGTTGATGCTAAGCGTTCCATACGACCGTTTGTGAAATACCAACATACCTCTACGTACCCCTCTCCAAAGAACCGCGACTACGACGCGCAGACCTCGTCTCCTAGACATTGGATGTGGCTACAGCCTACCGAGGAAACGTCGATACGCGCGGAACGCCATCTATCGAGCGAAACGTTTCGTTTTGGGTGTAGCGTTCCCTTAAAGTTTATTGTGTGTGTGTTCGTCTCTGTTCTTTGTTTATGAACACACGTCGCGCCGAAAACCGAAACTCAGCAGAAGAAATTTCTAGTGCACAATTCGTATTCTAACAGTTGATTAAACACAAAAAATTTCGCGTTTTCATTAACAGTCGTGTTTTATTTACTCTTTTCTACTATAATTCTCGACTACCTACACCACAAAATAACAATAATGGCATCAGCACCGTACCTTGATCAGTATCTTGAATGTAAGTTCTGTTACGGTTTTGAATTTCAACAAAATACTAATAGAATGATATTTTAGCTTTGGAGAATCTTCCTATTGAGTTGCTACGAAACTTAACTTTGATGCGAGATCTCGACTCGAGAGCTCGGGAAGAGATGCGCGACATCGACAAAATGGCGGACCACTTTATGTCGAATATCAATCTGTACTCGGGAAATAAAAAAAATAGAGCTATCATGCAACGTAAATTTGACAAAATAAAAGAATACAGCGATGATAAAGTTCAATTGTCTATTCAAACTTATGAAATGGTATGTTGATTTTGAAGATTTCACGTAATGCTAGAACTGTTCTACTCTATTGTACCTTACAGGTGGATAAAAGTATTAGGGAGTTGGATCCAAACTTGGCTCGCTTAGAATCTGAAATTCAAGACAGAGCCATTGATGCTAAAAAAATTGCAGAGGAAGTAAAACGTAAGTGTTCTGAAAAATATTTTATTATGATACCATTGTATTTGACTATTTCTTTATGCGTGTTTCAGGTGAACGTAAGAAGAATAGAGGCAGTGAAATTTGGTTGAAGATTACAAGTAATGAAGAAGCGGCTCGTTACAAAATATCGAATAAGAAACTACCTAAGAAAGGTTTATGGACAGCATTATTTGAGTCTTGTTTAAGTATAATAATTATAATAATTACCAACATTTTTCAGGATTTTCAAAAACGTCGAGTGCGGGACCGAGCAAAACATCTTCGGTCAGTGTTGTCAATAATCCGAAACACCCTACAAAAAGTGTAGCCAGCGCTGCAGTAAAGACTGCCCCCCTTACTGGTGCATTAGTTACTGCTGGAGCTAAACACTCCCCTGAAGTATTGGACATGCCGGTTGATCCAAATGAACCAACATACTGTTTGTGCAACCAAGTTTCCTATGGTGAAATGATAGGCTGTGATAATCCCGATGTAAGCATACAAATTATAATTTAATAATTATATATCTATGTATAACCCACTTACACGGACATTTATTTAATATTGTGACCATTAAACAATTATAAACATTCAATTCTAATTGTAAATATTGTTTCAATGTTTTGTATTTGTATAATTTTTTTTTTAATCGTTTCCTTTTATTTATTTTAGTGTCCTATTGAATGGTTTCACTTTGCATGTGTCAAATTGACTACCAAGCCAAAGGGAAAATGGTTTTGTCCAAAATGTACAACAAATAAGAAGAAAAATTAATATACTTTAAATATGAAATAAGTTTTTTTTGTTTTATATATATACAGTATACTTACACATATTATATATATATACATGTCAATGTGTATATAATATATATGTATGTATGCATGTATGTATGTGCAAAGAATATAATATGGCGTTTAATTTTATGTTAATTTTCTTACAGTCTTAGACTATTAACAGAAATTGTAGTTTGTAGTATTACTATTGTCGTAGAATTAGAAATACGTGTAGTATTTGAATTACATATTCAAGAATAAAATTATAAATAATTAGAACTAAATTTGGATTCTTATTTATATGCATTTATATTTATGTAATTTCATGTTAGTTTTCTTACAGTGTAAGCGATTAATTTCAATTGTAATTTGTAGTATTACTAATGTCGTAGAATTAGAAATACATGTAGTATTTGAATTACATATTCAAGAATAAAATTATAATTAATTAGAACTAAATTTAGATTCTTATTTATATGCATTTATATTTATGTAATTTCATGTTAGTTTCCTTACAGTGTAAGCGATTAATTGCAATTGTAATTTGTAGTATTACTAATATCGTAGAATTAGAAATACATGTAGTGTTTGAATTGCATATTCAAGAATAAAATTAGAATTAAATAGAATTAAATTTGGGTTTTTTTTTATGCATTTATATTTATTTTATTCAAAACTGAAAGTAAAATCCTTATTTCAAAGAAATTAAATCAAGAATTATACCAAACCTTTTATGTTAAAAAATATATTTATGGAAATAAAAACAAACGATCAGTGCAATATTTAGTTGGACCAATCATTTTCCTACATAGCAATATATTTTATCATACATTTTTCCAGTCCGATTAGGTAGTGACCAGTGTAGTTTCATCAGTTTAGAACTACCTTTATGTGTCATAAAATAATTATTTTGACAACTATAACTACCATTCTGTGGTAAATCACTTATCATGTTTACTAATTAAATTTAATATACTTACCAAATACCAACAGAAACATCTACTCTTATAATGAAAATGTAGAATAAAAAGGTGGTCAAGTGAGTATTGCTCTGCCGTATAGTTGGCGGTGAGTGGATATTTCAAATTTGAATTCAATGGTATATCATTGTGCATAAAAATGTTTCTATGCAAATACAGTCTGTCAGCCTATATCACTTAGTAAATATTGAGGTAAGTTTTTGTTATTGTTATCTAAGTAATCTATTTTACTTTTAGTAATACTGTACTAACAGTAAGTTGAATTCATTTTTACTTAAAACATTGTATTTGAAAATGTTATTGCAGTGTGTATAATATAATATACGCAAGAGTTCAGTGTCTCCCACAAATAAAGTTTTTGAATTATATTGAATATTATTATTTATAGTTTAAATTGAATACATGTTAAAAGTATATTATGTTTTTTTTTTTTGGTTTCAGTATATGGACTACTAAGTATTTTATTTATAAAACATTATATTACATTTTAAGCTTTACTTATAAATATGGAACATTTCATAAATTTTTATCTGCAAGTATTCTTTTATTTTTGAATTTAAATAATATAGATATTCATATTATTATTTATCTATTTTCTGTGTTTTTCTTTATTTGGCTTTAAAATAATATAGTTATCTTATAATTTACTACTAAATAACTATATAATAAACATTGAGTGAAATATTCTGTTTTATAAAAAAGAAGTTATTGTGAGAACACATTTCCTTTTTAAATTAAGATTATATTTAAATAAATATGAATAAATTTAAATTTAATGGTCATTCACTTTAGTGGAATAGGTGAATAGGTAACTGATGGAAAGCTCTATGTCATTAACAGTTCATTAACTAATTACTTATAAACAGTATGGCATAGTTATTATTACTCGTAAAGATATATAGGTACCTGACAATTATTTAGAAATATATAATAATATAAAATAAGTTTAGCAACTTTAAAAATCATTCTGGTAATTTCTTTCACATGTTTTATAAGCTTATAAAAGATGTAGTATAGTCAATGGATTGGTGACATTCTTATCAGTATATTATAATATATAGATTTTTTTTTTTGATTTACACAAACATAAACATTTTTTGGAGAGTGAATATAGAAGCTATATTTCTAAAGGTGCTCTATGATTAAGTTTAAATTGTTTTATTAAACTTATTTTATTAAAATATTCTTAAACAAATATTATTCTAGTTTTTACATATTATTTAATATTTATTAATAATAATTTTAGTTACAGTTTTCAACCACTTAATAAATTGATGACATCAATGGTATCATTATTTACCATCCCCATTGAGGTTGCAGTATCTACATCCCGAATTTTTTTACCTTCAAACAGGAAACATATTTTTTCCATATCTGAACCCTAAAACATTACAATTTTTAATGAATTAATTAAATTATAAATGTTAAACTTATACATATTTTTTAATTAATGCTAGCTATATAAATAAAAAAAATATTTATAAAAACATTTAAAATATAATTTTGATTATAAACATTTCTTTGAAACAATGGTTCAACATTAACTAACATCTTACAGTGTTTTTTTTTTTTTGTTCACTATACTTATGTTTATTGTCTTCATCTCATAAATATCTCACTGTGACTATGAACATTAAGAAATTTGTATATAAATTATTTACTCATTATCTATTCTTAATATCATAAAGAGAAAAGATTTGATTATTTGTATTGAATTGGCTCCAAAATTACTGAACCAATTTGAATGAAATTTGGTACATAGATAATTTAGATACTGAGAAAGGACATCGGCTACTTTTTAATACTAAAAAAGGTTGTAAGGGGTTGAAATAGGGGATAGTATATTTTATAAAAAAATTAATTAGATATATTTTAATATTTTAGCAATCGCTTAGAACAGTGTTTTTCAAACAAGCGTACCCCTTATGGGTACTCAAAATTTTTTAAGGGGTACAAGTCAGGCCAACATGTATGTAAGTCTTAAAATTTTTTTATATATATTTTAGTTTAGTAACTAAGAAGGGGTACCCAAAAAAATTTATTGATAAGAAAAAAGTTTTAGAATCTCTGGCTTAGAAGACATAAATATTATTAAACAAATTAAAAAATACAATATGTTTGCCGGGTCAGCTATTAATATAAAAAAAAATCGCGGCTTTCATTTGAGATGACTTTTGCCTGGGCAACGCCCGTTGGGACAGCTAGTATTATGTATGGACATTCGATAATTATATATTTCAGTAGGAGCTATCAAGTAGTGGAAATCTGCCAATTTGTGTAAAATAAAACGTAAATATCCTTCTTATATTGTGTAAAAATGGTTGTTAACTTGGACTACAGCAGCTGTAATGGTACATAATATTTTATAATAATGTTACTTTACTTTTTTTCTGCAATTATGAGTAATCTTTACTGTCTTATATAAAAAATATAGTGTTTTGTTTTATCTCAGTTATGATGAGAATACTGGGGTATTTCTACAATCTAGATAATATGGAAAATAGAATTTATTATTTTCAAGTTAATAATACATTACAATGGTGTTATTAAAAAACATGACACTAAGTTGAATTTAATTGTTTTCTAGCAAACCAATTTGGTAAATTGTATTTATATAATCTTTAATGGACACAAAAATATTCTATAGAATAAGTTTAATTAATGGAATTTAACTAAATATACAAGTATATTATGAAAACCATATTTAGTTACTACTTCATAGTAATTTTAATCTCTTAGTTATTAGATATGGCCACTAAATTCATGTTAGCAACCACAGTTGCTAAATTAATTCTTGATTAAATATCTTCTATTTAAAAAAATGTAGTCTAAAATTAAGTTATTTTTACTAATGGTAACATTTGCAATAAATTACTTCTTAATAACTTATACTTACAGTTCTTTCACAGTAACTTATCTTGAGCTTTTCTAAAGGAGCATTTTTCTTGATATTGAAGCGGATATGATTAAAACCATCTAGATCTTTAACATGAAGCATAATTGCGCGTTGAGGACCATCCTAAAATAAAAAATATTTTGAATAATGATTGATGTTTTAAAAACTAACAAAATTAAATTTTGTATTTAATATTTGAATTTTATGAAATTAGATAAATTAATAATTCAATAAAAACCTATTGTTATCGTATCGAATACTTTTAACACACAATCCAAAATTGATTTTTAATAACAAAACGATTATGAACTTAAAAAATCTGAGATAAGTCAGAAGTCAGTCGACTTAGCGTCCTAAATATAATCAATATAACCAATAATAATGGTCAACAGGTCAGGTTCTAGGTAAATAATTAAACTTATGAATGATACATTTAATAATGATACCGCCACTTCTAAGACTAACAACATAACGACCTTCAATATGACATAATGCCATGGTTGTCAGTACACACTATGCAGCACTGTCGAATTTTAGGAAAACTTGATTGTTTAATGAGACGTGTATGAAACAAATGAGCGTGTGTGGGAATGAAATAAGACGTCGACAAACCAGATCGGGAACCAATGTCTGGGAAGGGCGCGATAGAGTATGGGCAATTTTACTCTTATATAAAAGCTAACATCACAAAATGTATTTTGTTGAAAGCAAATTTGTTATGCTGTACGTCAGTAAGACAGAGACGGCACATGCGGGCATGGCGTCCTCTTAAAATACTAGACAGATATTAAGAAAAAATATGCACGGACACGACGCCGAATTGAGCAGCAGATGTCAACACGTACAGCGCGCACGAGCAAACGTCGAAACGGGTGAGAAACTGACGCGAACGGCGCTATTACGGAATGTTAACTTGTGTATTTATTTTGCGCGCGTTACGCTAACTTGCAAATACTTACTGCTTTGTTTTCAGCCATTTCTGATTTGAGTTAATAATTTGGTTTACGGTGTTGAAGCGAAGAAAACACGGTAGCAGTGAAATGTACCTGCAACAATAATGAATAGTGTGGTTCACGGCAAATTAAATAGGTACCTATGCCTGCAACTCGTGATGCGCAGTCAGTAACGCAAGCATTTTTCCCACTCGAATAGCGTTGGTGTGGTGGTAGTCATGGGCGCCGTTGGCGGACCATTGTTTAACGGAGAAATGCTATCACCACATTTGTATGATTATTTATCCGTGGTAGGTATACATGGAAGTCGGTTGGTCACTATGTTTTAGGTGGCACAATCGCTCACCGCGTCGGGCGGTGACCGGTCTTCCGCCAAGTACCCTTTTACCGAGGTGTACCGACTGTCCGCACGAGCGACTCCCGTTCAACCGCCATTTTGTCACACTTATCACACCGACTAAATTCTTGTGACGAATGTCATCGCATCCCGTCCAAAATTGTTGTTGTATTTATAAAATTGTTATAAAATCCTCGCGTCGATCGACGTCCAACTTGTTATTTTGTTAAGTCAATACACGTATACATATTTTCACAATATTACACTGTTACCCCACTGTCGTTAACTCCCTCCATACAGCTAGAATGTGCAATTGATCGTTGGAGGTAAATATGACGTCGGTAACCATTTTACCTCCATACGGCACGACCGAGCCGTTAGTAACAACGTTGAAGATAACGAGATGGATATTGGCTATTGGAGCTTATGTATTGCGTTCATGTATTACTATCAATTTTGAGTGTATATGGTGTAAATATTTTTTGCAAGCAAACCTATATCATTCTAATTATAATACGACTTTATTTGAGATTTGAACATAATAGTACCCCACGTCAGAGTGAGGACATTCCAAAAGATATTTTCTCTCCAACAAAAAAAGAACACCAGCTCGTACAGAATTAATATAGCCATAGTCTATCTATATATACAATATCTATGTCAGTGGCGGCTCTTGGGGAGAGGCCCAGGTGGCCATGCCCCTCCCCAAAATCCAAAAAAATACTTGCAATTATAATGATAATATAACATGTATAATATGATACGCTTATATTATTACAGTTTATAATATTATATTATATTAGTTTACTAGATATCATTTAATTGTAAATTCTCGTTAGTCGTTATTTTATGTTTTCGCGTAGTACACTAGTATGTAGTATTGTGTATGAAAAATATTTTCCGATAGGGACTCTCGGATTTCCCATATGGTATATTTCTAATTTGGTTGATTTCTTATTGTTAATATGTTTGACCGTTTGACGACTGTTGTGTTTAGACGTTCAAATTAATATCGTTTTATATGTTTTAATTTTTGTAGATTCATTTTACCACAGCCATTTTACGTGAACAGACGACCAAAAAAGTTACCATTGTAAAAAATTTAACCTCCGGCTTGCAATTTTCATTGTAATGATACGTATTATTTCAGCGTATTAAATTAAAAATTATTTGATAAATTTCTTTATTCTAAACTCTTTATTTCATTTCAATAAGTGTTTACTAATCTATAACTTTAGAATTTAGATTATAAATTAAAAAAAAAAAAAAAAAAAAATGTTTTTTTAATTAATGTTTTCAATGATTACACTAAACAATATATGTTATATATGTTAACAGTTAAAGTGTTGAATCAGTTAGTTTATGAAATAACTAAAGCTTGTTGGTAATTTATATAATTTATACTTTAACTAGTTATTTTATACACTCCTGGCATCACTTCGTTAATGTGTCAAATTGTAAATAACAATATATCATGATGAATGAATATAGTTCTAATATTTTCAACAATTTAATATAACATATTAAATCAGATAAGATTGACGTCCTTTTTGTCGGTAACCGCAATGTACGTTTATCGTGTTATTAAAAGATTTTCATTGTTAATATTTGGTATATGTATCATCTATAAAGGTTTAAAGTTTGCGGTCGCTAATATTGGCTCTACAGTGCATATCAAAATTCCCGATGTTGATAGAGGAAGGAGTGATCCTCGTTCAATTATTGTAGTTATTTTAAAATTACCTGACGAGGGGTTTTATTAACTGGGATGCAATAACGGTAAGATAAATTTAAATAATACAAGTTATTTTGTATTTACCTACCTACAAATTATAATTACAGGAGTGTTAAAACAGTTATACTCTCGATCACAATGCACACTATGTTCAGAAAATTTGTTAGCTGTAGAAACTGTTCCAAATGAAAGTGTTACATTAAATCTGCGGCAACTACGCAGTCACTGGGAACTGGTCAGGGTTTTTTTAAGAGCACATATACCAAAAAATATGACACAAAGTTATAGATAGATTTTCTAAAAATAAAAATCGAAAATTAGAATTCGTTTTATAAAATGTAATTATTATACATATATTTATTTTATATAATATTTTGCACTAATGATTAATACTGGTAATATATGGCACTAATTTAAATAAATATACTATAAAATATTTTTAAAAAAATTAAGTGATGTATATGGCCAACACCCCTCACCCAGAATCAAACTCTAGGGTCGCCACTGATTATGTTTACGAATACGAAAAGCTCTTATGGTTGCAGTATTTACCTCGAAAATTAAAAGTTATGACTATCAATTACACCGAATTTGTATTATCATGTAGTTACTACCAATAAACAAAGTCAACAATAATTTTAAAGTTATCTCGAATTTATAAAATAATTGAATTTAGGAGGTATTATTATAATCCTCTCAGAGGAGAGCGAAGTAATTATCAGTATTATCACTACGGGTTTGGCGAATCCAGGGACCACTTAATCCCAGTAGGAGATGGTGTAGCGAATGAGACGTACCCATCGTCTACACACTTTGGCCATGTTTGTATCGTTGTTGAATAACATCACGAGTTCTCGACTCACCGTCAACCAAGAACTATCAGTATCTCATTCTTTCTCAGTTTAAGTCACGATTATCAGGCAGGAAAATATATAACCGTAATTTTACCTACTTCAACAAGTAGTGAACAACACTGTTTTTTTCGTCAGCTGACTAACCATGACATCGATCGATAGCGGTGGCGGCGTATAAAATTTGCAAACGGGACCGCAGCTTAGAAGAGAACAATGCGCAAGCGCTGCCATACAATGTACAGCTAATGTACAGCTGCGCTCACGACCGCCCCTTGCGAAGGCCACCATCACGTATTCGCTTTTTTTAATGCGAAGCCGTAGCGAGGCACACCTGTGGTCCTAACCATTATAACATATTACCTCCCTTGTAAATAATTAATCCACCCCACACCCAACTTTTTTACAAAAAAGACGTTTGAATATTAATTCGATATCTTTTTTTAATTAATGTTTTTCGAATGTGACAACAAACTTATGTTTTTACAATATTTGAATTCAAATTGAATCGATAAAAAATAAAAACCAACAAATGGAAATGACAATTTTTTAAATACCTACTAGATATTTTCATTTTTTTAAAACTAAACAATCTTATTTATATTGGATTATGATAATGAGAAAAGGTTACCTATCTATCAATACATATTTATGTGTATATTTTATAAACGGTTAGATTGTATGTAATGTATATTTTATATTATTGATATTATAATAGATAAATAATAATGAGATTATCATTTTTTCGTATTTATTTTGCTTTTGTGTCCCTAGGTCTGACTAAGCCTTAACTACGGTTTTAATTCAATGCCATTACCACCACCACTGCCATCATCGCTTCAAGCTAAGTATTGTTGCGGTGAATGGGGAGGGGACTATATTACTGCATGGTGGAGAGTGTAGGACAACCCACTGACATTGAGTGGTAACCATCCCCTATCACTTTTAGTTAAGCTATTGGGTCGCTATAAATTGCGTCTCATTTTTAATTTTTTTTGTAAATTGCGGTACAGGTATATTTTGTACATACATAAATTTATTGCGGCCTGGGTATAATTTTGTATGTATGCCTAATACCTATACCGAAATAATTTTTATTCATACGTAATTTACACCTGAGACTTTTTTTGCAAAATCTATATTTTCCTTCTCATTTTACAGACTTCGAACTGGCAATATAATTATGTATAAATATTGGTATCATTAAAGATATTGTTTTTGCTGATTTTTGTTTAGAATTAAAAAATATATTATTAAAAGTAAAGTTTAAAGTGTCTATACAAATTTGACGATTAAAAAATGTAGTATTAAGTGTCTGTAAAAATGTGATGATTTATACAACCAAAATTGTTTTGTCCGTAGATGTATAGAAAAATATACAATAAAATAATATTGATAAATGAAATATAGAGTCTGCAACATTCATTCACTATGCAGACTTTAAATAATAGTAATGATGATTTATACTTTATAGTGTATTAATAATTTATATATTATAATTATTATCTATCATTATTTATTGGTATAATTGGAAATTTTAAATAAAACTAATGTTACCCAATAACTTTTTCTATGATCCATTTTTTTTCTCGGAAATTTTGATCCCTAGTTCTGACTGTACCCGCTATGTTGTTGCGAGCTAGTCGTGACAGTTTTGTGTGGGACGAAAAACGAGAGTTCTCGGCCTTCTAATCGATAAAGATAGAAACCATCCCACTCGATATAGGGTGGCGGGTGATGGTGCAGCTCTTTTTAATTTCGCCCGGGTGAAATGGAAAATACGTATAGGTACCTGTACCCAAAATAATTTGTCACTACAATTGGAAGATACTTTTACCGTTGGTCACAACTAGTAGACACTGATAAGGTTTGAGGTACCTACCTGGGTACCTAGTCGGTAGATATAATTTATAGGTTACCGCATACGGAAGATTATTCATAGAATAATTATAGACCTTTTGACTTCGCGAGAGAACTATAATGTGTACTATACGTTCACATTTATTTGCTACTTACCTGGCTATATACATAAATATAGTTATGAAAAATCATAATATAAACACAATAGTTAAAAAAAAAAATTATATCGAAAATCCAGAGTTAACTTATTCATGTGTCATATCTAATTTAGAGTTCTTTAACCTTTCGCTACTTTATACGGTAACAATTACCATATAATTTTTATACGTTGAACATTTGGTATTCGTTAATTGCGCCGAATTTATGACGCTACCTGCAATATAATATATAACTATCGTGCTAATAAAAAAGGTATATATCAATATGACGCTAAAGCATTTTCGACAAACTGAAAAGGTACATTTGGCATGATTTGCGGTATTTAAAAATAATGGTTATCTCATTCTGTGTAGTTAATTTAATTTTTATATTTTTAGTTTATATAAATAGTAGAAAGAGAAACAACTTTTATTTTCAATAAAGCGAGCTGCTCACAATGTGAGTTGCCAGTAGACACTTGCAGCATACTTAATCAATACAAAAATACATAGAAAAAAGGTCCTCTATAGCTAGTCATGACAATTTTGCGTGAGACGAAAAACGAGAGTTCTCGGCCTTCTAATCGATAAAGATAGAAACCATCCCACTCGATATAGGGTGGCGGGTGATGGTGCAGCTCTTTTTAATTTCGCCCGGGTGAAATGGAAAATACGTATAGGTACCCGTACCCAAAACAATTTTTCACTACAATTGGAAGATACTTTTACTGTTGGTCACAATTAGTAGACACTGATAAGGTTTGAGGTACCTACCCAGTCGGTAGGTATAATTTATAGGTTACCGCATACGGAAGTTTATTCATAGAATAATTATAGACCTTTTTGACTTCACAATGTTTTAAATATAAATAAAAACTTATTGTTTGTTAATAAAATTGTTAATTGAATTAGTTATCAATTCATAGACAAAAATAAAGCATTTTCTAAACCGTCTCGCATAATAAACAACTACAGAATTAGGTACTTCAATACAAAAATAATTCAAATCCTCTAAGGATGTTATCACTAGAAAATATATTATCAAAAAATTAGCTTCTCTAAAAACAAGAAAAAATTATTTTTAAATATATTAAGATAAATGAAAACTAATAAATTATAGAAACTGTAGTTTTATTTTTATAAAATAATAAAAAATTTTAATTAAAAATAAAATTTTTTTTACGGGCACATATATAATCCGTGCCTTGCATTTGATTAATAAAAACTATAGATATAATAAGGGAAAGTTTCAGAGCTGGGATACAAAAAGATTTTTTATAAATCTATATTGCGGAATCTTGTATTCAATTTTCAAGCAGTTTTAGTTTATACCAAGCTAATAATGTTTAGTCAACAATTATAAATAAAAATATAAAAAAATTATAAATATCTTATGTCAATAAATAAATCAATAAGAGTATCATCTCAACAATTGTATTATGTAATAATGAAAATAATAATAAAAACATTTGGTAACAACTTAGCTGCTGTTATTATTTATTTATTTTTGAAGATAAAAAATTAGTTTAAGGGTATATATCAAATGTCTAATACTCCAGTATTATTTTTTTTCATATATAGGTTGAACCTTGAATTAAATTTTTAAATTTTAGATATAGAAACAAAAATTGTTATGAATTAATAAATTATCTACAAAATAAAATAAATTTAATAATTTTCGTGGTTTTTATGGATTTAGTCAACATTTTAACTTTAAACACATAAAAAATATATTGTGACAGTAGACTTGATATTTTTTAATTGAGAAATAAACAACTTATGAGGCGCTATATATTAAACATTTGGTAAAAATTTCAAGTTTGCTATTATTTGTTTTTGAATTAAAAAAAAAAATTAAGAAATCGATTTTATCAAAATTATAGTCAATCTACCTATAAATTTTAGTTCTAGAGTAAATATACCAATTATAAAATTAAAAGATGACATTATTTTGGAGGTCAATACGATGGTTTTTTTTAGAAAAAAATTATAATTCTTAAAAGTTAAAGGTTATTTAAATATATTGAAATTTTTGATATAGTGAACGATATATTAGGAATAATGGAAAAATATCATCGTCTTGCCCTCCAAAATATTGTCATCTTTTCATTTTATAATAGGTATATTTACTCAAGAACCAAAATAGAGCAAGTATTACTCAGTCTGCGTAAACGCGTTTTGTCCATGTCGTACGTGTGTGTAAAAAGGAGACAACACATGCATGTGCGACGTCTTCTTAACTCTTTGATTGTTTTTCCCAAATTCCCAATTATATAAACTCATAGTTAATGGGAATTTTTATGTGTTAATTAAAAATTGGTCGACGGGTACGTTAGGATATAATAAATATTTCAATGGAACAATCACAAACAATATATTTATAATGTTTACGCTATGTGCACGCCACATTTTTCTATACAGGTCAAAGGAGGTTAATACTTTTTTACGAAAAGCACTTCTTCTGGTCAGTTATAAGTTATAATGTAAAAACGCAACACGTTTATTAAAAAATATATTTAACCATAATAGCTACATGTATTATTTTCCAAGTATTTTAAAAAGCAATTAGGTTATAAATGTAATTCGAACTATGCTGTACAATACATCGTATGGTCTGTGTAATGAAAATATTATTTAAGTAAACGGGAGCTTAATTTAAGAAATAGTTTGTGACTCGCAAAAGGAGTGAGGGCGCTGTGTGCTAGTACACGAATTACCATGACAACTATTTGGTCAAGCGCAGTACATACGAAACACATTATGGACGACATTATTATTTACGCAACGATCGATTGCGTTGATGCTAAGCGTTCCATACGACCGTTTGTGAAATAACAACGTACCTCTACGTACCCCTCTCCCACAGAACCGCGACTACAACGCGCAGACCTCGTCACCTAGACATTGGATGAGGCTACAGCCTACCGAGGAAGCGTCGATACGCGCGGACCGCCATCTATCGAGCGATACGTTTCGTTTTGGGTGTAGCGTCCCCATAAAATTTATTGTGTGTGTGTTCGTATCTGTTCTTTGTTTGTGAACGCACGTCGCGCCGAAAACCGAAGCTCAGCAAAAGAAATTTCTAGTGCACAATTCGTATTCTAACAGTTGATTAAACACAAAAAATTTCACGTTTTCATTAACAGTCGTGTTTTATTTACTCTTTTCTACTATAATTCTCGACTACCTACACCACAAAATAACAATAATGGCATCAGCACCGTACCTTGATCAGTATCTTGAATGTAAGTTCTGTTTCGGTTTTGAATTTCAATGAAATACTAATAGAATGATATTTTAGCTTTGGAGAATCTTCCTATTGAGTTGCTACGAAACTTAACTTTGTTGCGAGATCTCGACTCGAGAGCTCGGGAAGAGATGCGCGACATCGACAAAATGGCGGACCACTTTATGTCGAATATCAATCTGTACTCGGGAAATAAAAAAAATAGAGCTATCATGCAACGTAAATTTGACAAAATAAAAGAATACAGCGATGATAAAGTTCAATTGTCTATTCAAACTTATGAAATGGTATGTTGATTTTGAAGATTTCACGTAATGCTAGAACTGTTCTACTCTATTGTACCTTACAGGTGGATAAAAGTATTAGGGAGTTGGATCCAAACTTGGCTCGCTTAGAATCTGAAATTCAAGACAGAGCCATTGATGCTAAAAAAAATGCAGAGGAAGTAAAACGTAAGTGTTCTGAAAAATATTTTATTATGATACCATTGTATTTGACTATTTCTTTATGCGTGTTTCAGGTGGACGTAAGAAGAATAGAGGCAGTGAAATTTGGTTGAAGATTACAAGTAATGAAGAAGCGGCTCGTTACAAAATATCGAATAAGAAACTACCTAAGAAAGGTTTATGGACAGCATTATTTGAGTCTTGTTTAAGTATAATAATTATAATAATTACCAACATTTTTCAGGATTTTCAAAAATGTCGAGTGCGGGACCGAGCAAAACATCTTCGGTCAGTGTTGTCAATAATCCGAAACACCCTACAAAAAGTGTAGCCAGCGCTGCATTAAAGACTGCCCCCCTTACTGGTGCATTAGTTACTGCTGGAGCTAAACACTCCCCTGAAGTATTGGACATGCCTGTTGATCCAAATGAACCAACATACTGTTTGTGCAACCAAGTTTCCTATGGTGAAATGATAGGCTGTGATAATCCCGATGTAAGCATACAAATTATAATTTAATAATTATATACCTATGTATAACCCACTTACACGGACATTTATTTAATATTGTGACCATTAAACAATTATAAACATTCAATTCTAATTGTAAATATTGTTTCAATGTTTTGTATTTGTATAATTTTTTTTTTAATCGTTTCCTTTTATTTATTTTAGTGTCCTATTGAATGGTTTCACTTTGCATGTGTCAAATTGACTACCAAGCCAAAGGGAAAATGGTTTTGTCCAAAATGTACAACAAATAAGAAGAAAAATTAATATACTTTAAATATGAAATAAGTTTTTTTTGTTTTATATATATACAGTATACTTACACATATTATATATATATACATGTCAATGTGTATATAATATATATGTATGTATGTATGCATGTATGTATGTGCAAAGAATATAATATGGCGTTTAATTTTATGTTAATTTTCTTACAGTCTTAGACTATTAACAGAAATTGTAGTTTGTAGTATTACTATTGTCGTAGAATTAGAAATACGTGTAGTATTTGAATTACATATTCAAGAATAAAATTATAATTAATTAGAACTAAATTTGGATTCTTATTTATATGCATTTATATTTATGTAATTTCATGTTAGTTTTCTTACAGTGTAAGCGATTAATTTCAATTGTAATTTGTAGTATTACTAATGTCGTAGAATTAGAAATACATGTAGTATTTGAATTACATATTCAAGAATAAAATTAGAATTAATTAGAACTAAATTTAGATTCTTATTTATATGCATTTATATTTATGTAATTTCATGTTAGTTTTCTTACAGTGTAAGCGATTAATTGCAATTGTAATTTGTAGTATTACTAATGTCGTAGAATTAGAAATACATGTAGTGTTTGAATTACATATTCAAGAATAAAATTAGAATTAAATAGAATTAAATTTGGGTTTTTTTTATGCATTTATATTTATCTTATTCAAAACTGAAAGTAAAATCCATATTTCAAAGAAATTAAATTAAGAATTATACCAAACTTTTTATGTTAAAAAATATATTTATGGAAATAAAAACAAACGATCAGTGCAATATTTAGTTGGACCAATCATTTTCCTACAAAGCAATATATTTTATCATACATTTTTCCAGTCCGATTAGGTAGTGACCAGTGTAGTTTCATCAGTTTAGAACTACCTTTATGTGTCATAAAATAATTATTTTGACAACTATAACTACCATTCTGTGGTAAATCTCTTATCATGTTTACTAATTAAATTTAATATACTTACCAAATACCAACAGAAACATCTACTCTTATAATGAAAATGTAGAATAAAAAGGTGGTCAAGTGAGTATTGCTCTGCTGTATGGTAGGCGCTGAGTGGATATTTCAAATTTGAATTCAATGGTATATCATTGTGCATAAAAATGTTTCTATGCAAGTACAGTCTTTCAGCCTATATCACTTAGTAAATATTGAGGTAAGTTTTTGTTATTGTTATCTATGTAATCTATTTTACTTTTAGTAATACTGTACTAATAGTAAGTTGAATTCATATTTATCTAAAACATTGTATTTGAAAATGTTATTGCAGTGTGTATAATATAATATACGCAAGAGTTCAGTGTCTCCCACAAATAATGTTTTTGAATTATATTGAATATTATTATTTATAGTTTAAATTGAATACATGTCAAAAGTATATTATGTTTTTTTTTTTGGTTTCAGTATATGGACTACTAAGTATTTTTTTTATAAAAGATTATATTACATTTTAAGCTTTACTTATAAATATGGAACATTTCATAAATTTTCAACTGCAAGTATTCTTTTTTTTTTTTTGAAATTAAATAATATAGATATTCATATAATTATTCATCTATTTACTGATTTTCTTTTTATTTGGTTTTAAAATAATATTGTTATTTATAATGTTGTTATAATTTATTACAGAATAAGAATAAGAAATTACTATGTAATAAATATTGAGTGAAATGTTTTGTTTATAAAAAAAAAGTTATTGTGAGAAAATATTTCCTTTTTAAATTAAGTTCATTTTTTAATAAATATGAATAAATTTAAATTTAATGGTCATCTACTCTAGTTGAATAGGTGAATAGGTAGCTGATAGAAAAAAGTTCTATGATATTGACTCTACATTAACTAATTAGGTAGTTATAAACCGAATGGCATAATAATTATTTACCTGTAATATATAGATACTTGACAATCATTTAGAAGTATACTATAATATAAAATAAGATCATTAAATTTAAAAATTATTCTGGTAATTTAATTTACATATTTTATTAGTTTATAAAAGTAAGATGTAGCATTGTAACCACATAGGTATACTATATACCTTTATTTTAATATATAACTGATAATGGTACCTACATTTTATTTTTAATAAAATAATGATTGAATATGTCGGTAATCAGAATTTTATGATAATATTTGCATAGAATTCATGCATTTTGTGTCCTAAGTATCGCAATTACCATTAATAGTTTCATGCTAATAATTTAAGTTTATTAGACATTTTAAGTGACTTATGTCATCTCAACTAAATTATATATTTTAATTCCCAAGATATATATACCGTAGGGGTTGTTTTTGTTCTACAGTTATCAGTGAAAGTTTCCTTTCCCTCAAACCTTTTTAAAGTTTGAATTCAAATTTAAGTATAGACATGACATGTTTGATGATAAAGAAAAAACAGTAAGAGTACATAAGTTGCCTACTATATATTTTAAGCTTTACCAAATGAAGAAAGCGATTTATCAGATGTAGTTACCTACTACTACACTTACACATATCACATACCAAATATGTCACCTACCTGTAGATTGCATATAGAATCTATAGATCACACTTTACAAAGGCCACGTATTTACCGGTACAATCGGTACTTACTAGTGTCTAGTTGCCTCCCAAAATATACGAATTGCCTCTCATCCTTATCGTAAATAAAAAAGGTTAATATACACACTAGTTGTCTCCGATGACCAGGTACTAGGTAGTTCATAATTAAATACGAGTTTTTTCCCAAGAATTTTCACATTGGTTGACTCTCGTGTACTGTACCTATACAATTATATCGTGGTTCATACACCACTAGAATACGCATTACCGTCACTATCTATTTGTATAATTATTACAAAAATTAAATTTACAGTAACAATAATTTTTATTATTCTATTATTTTATTATATATTACATTTATATATAATAATAGTTATTTAAAATAACCTATTTTATTTTTCTAATTTTTTAAAATTATTTTATGTTTTATTTTTATTACCAAATACATCAATCTTATAGGTATATGATTTATATTATAGGTATAGGTACATAATACATTTATATAAATAATAACATGTACACAATTAAATTAAAAAATATTAAATTTGCTATGGAAAGATTCGTATGTGTTAATTGTACGCTAAATGCTTGAATTTTTTTCTGCCCATAAATGAGTAGGAAAAATTGAATCCTCTGATTTAAAAATTACAAAATTTTATTGATATATAATGTTTGAAAAGATTTGGAAACATTTATATATTTATTACCAGTCCATTAGGAGGTAACTAGTACTCGACCCTTTTTATTTACAATAAAATTTAGGCTATATCATGAGAAAATTTATGTAAAAATTATTGATCTTTTTGACTTCGGGAGGCAATAACTGGTTTGCGTCCGAATGTACAATACATATACAAAATAGTGATAACGTAAAAATTATAAACGAAAATACTAAACATTTGGAAATTAATCTGTTAAATAATATCTAATAATAAGTACCTTAGGTATTTAAGAAAATAAGGACTTTTCAATAACTATTTCTAAGCTTCTCAGTTCTTAATGTCTTTACTAAATTGGCAATATGGATAATAATTAGAATGTTAAATAGATACTTATATTGATCTCATTATATTATTCTAATAACATGCTAAAGGCTAAACCTATGATCGTTTTACCACCTGTACGTTTTGAGCTATAGTGACTTTCTCCAAAATATTTCGGATAAATGTTATTAGCTTTAACGAGATATGATAATATAAGTATAGTGTGTTTTAGGATCGTTATTCGTTATAGGTTCCTACTTCCAATGCCAAATAACTTAAGACTTCATGTACCACAATGCTATTCAGTTTATGCAACTTCCATGATCCAAAGTAAGATGTCCCTTCACTGTTCCGCAATTAAAAAGGTAAGAATGTCAAACGATTATAATAAAATTCAGTTACACTTTTGGTCAAAAACGCTTTTATTGGTTTATATTGTTTATAATCAAACATAAAATAAAATACTTAGCTCACGCTAAAGTAGTTAAATAGTAATATTTTAGTGTCACCTTAGCACATATTGCTTCTCTGGTCTGACATTTCTATAACATATGTATTATCTTAAAATAATGTTCACGTCTACAATAAACGACAAAAGTAATTCATTATTTTATGAAAAATGCTGTTGTTACGTTCTTCCATTCGAAATGATATCACCAATAATAGGTAAATACAATAAATACCTAAAACCGATTAGGAGTAATATTATAAAATTATATTGTTAACAATATTTTAATTATTACTCAATACTTACAAGCATACATAGAATAATAATAAGTAATAGTAAAGACATCGATACACAATAATATGTACAGAAAATGTATTCCATGAAGCGCCAACCACGTATCGATGCTTAGAATATCTTTCTGAAAAATAAAAATATATAATGAACGATAATATATTAATATTATTGTCATTAATCGTATGACGTAAGTATACATAATATAACAGGGACGGCCATGCGATCGAACGCGGATGATTTAAAAGTAGATCATGTCAGGATTTATTTATAATACATTTTATCAAATGTCTAGCGTTAGACAAACTCGATAATCGGTGATAAATTAAAAATGTAAAGTGGTTCGAGGTCGAACAAGTATTAAAAAAATTGAGAAACGATAAAAAAATAAATTAAAAATTATAACCGATTATATCGCATTATGTCATTTTCACAATATCGAAAATATTTATAAATAAGTAATTTATTTGACATGGATTCTATAAAAATCGAAGCTGAGATTATAAAAATAAAATCAGATATATTATTCCTTAAAACTCAAGATTTAATATTTGAAGTCTGCTGAATGAAGAAAAATAATCTTGTTAGAGAATTATAGCCTTATAATTACATATCTATAGTATCGGGTATTACCTACGTCCTACATATTTTAAGTAAACGTATTTGTGTGAAATAGAATTTTCTCACATAAAATGTATTAAATAATAAATTTGAATATCGAGGTAAACTTTCCGATCATCATTTAGAGAAAAGTCTTCATTTAGCAGTAAGCGATTATTCACTATAGATATTATGCTCAGTTTACTAATGTTATGCAAAGTCACATTCCACACCAACAAAATAATAAATATTAATTATTTAATTTTTATTTAGATTTTAGAAATTTATTGTAAAATATATTTTAATTTTATTATTTATACAAGTAGGTACCTATGTTATGTTTGTTAATAAGTAAAATAGGTAAAATAGGTGAAAGACGTATTCACCATTCAATATTTCAATATTTTCAATAATAAAATTTTTTTATGGTAGTCTATCGTTAAGAGGACGTTATATAGTGTTATACCCGCATGTGTTGTCTCTGTATTACTAATGTAGATCATAACAAATTTTCGTTCAGCAGAACACATTTTGTGATGTTAGCTTTAATATTAGAGTCAATTTACTTATTATCAAACTTAAAGGTAATAATGTTATCTAGGTCGTCTCATAGGCTTTTATTGGTAACTTAATTTTTAAGCGAGTTACGAGCATTTTAAAGTTTTAATATTTCACATAACCATTACTCACTTAAAAATCAAGATATCAAGCCTACGAGATGCCTTAGATTCTTACCTTTATATTTGATAATAGGTAAATTGACTCTAATATTAAAGCTAACATCACAAAATGTGTTCTACTGAACGGAAAGTTGCTATGATCTACATTGGTAAGACAGAAAAAACACAATTTTATCTTTTCTGTGGTATAATATAACGTCCTCTTAAAGGAAAAAATATGTTTTCAGTGAATCTCTCAATCTCTGGCCACTGTCAAAATAAGTTTGGCCGTCCCTGGTATATATGTATATACTATGTGATTATGTATGTTTATAGTATACAGTAAAACTTCTAAATACCGGACACCCTCGGCCGCTGACATTTTGTCCGCTATTTAGAGGGAGAAATATAATATTAGAGAAATAAAAAATTTTAATTATAAAATTGATTGATTTATTTAAATTTGTTTATACACATATATAGGTACATAATAAATATTTATTTTTATTTTTATTATTCTTATATGTATTTTTAAAAATGCAAAGGTAAAAAGATAAAAAAAAAATTGATAGTATAAAAATTAAAACGAACATATATTAAAAAAAAAATCAGTTGGATACTTTAGATTGTTTCATATTTTGACGCGGTTATTTCGTATGTTAATGCATTTTATAATTTCACAAAGACGATAGAAATGATTAAAATCAAAATTTATAAAAATGTCCGGTATTTAGATGTTTTTCCTACAGAAAAGTAGTGAAAATATCTGCTATTTAGAAGTATCCATTAAGGGAGGTTTCACTATATCATATAATAAGGCTATAAGCATACTGATTATTAAATGGAAAAATGTATAATATATTGAGCATTTACTATTCACAGGTTTGCTTTTATCAGACATGCAAATATGCAATAAAGATAAAACTGGTTGTAAGTGAAAAATATGTAGGTATTAATGTATTATTATAATGAATAATGATTATTAATTTATAACAAAGATTAAATTTTTAGAGCGGATGAATAAATTGGTTGCAGAAAAATAGAACTTATTGAACTATTAATGAATACAATTAATTACATAAGATTTTTCCTAATGGAAACTAAATAGGTTTAATGTTGTTATACGTTACGAATTGCTAAAATTAATATTATAATGACGTTTACACAATAAATATTTGTTAAATTTAAAATGTGTTTATAGGCACTCAAATTATTTTACTTACTTTAAATGTTGCTTTTAGCAGACAAAAGTTGACGACTAGAAACAAATCAAGAACAAATGAATGATACCATTTACATATCAAGATAGTTGGGCGTGGGCCATCTGAATTTTGGCGTAACAAGATCTGAGCCTCAATTCGAAGAAAATGAAAAGTCAAATCTAAAAGTATACAAAATTGGTCAAATTAATAAGAAAAAAATAATATGAATTATAGTTAAATTAAGCCAATATTAGTTATTAACTTAAATATTAACGTTATAAATGTAAATTAATTGCAGTCTTGTTAAGTTGTAAGATACTTTTAAAATTGTTTTTAAATACAGATTCATTTATCCATTCAAAAGGTATTTAAAATACATTTCAAATTCAAAGTATTTAAGAACAAATACAAATATCTGTTACGTATTTAAATACTTTTCAAATACTTTTTTTTTTTTACTAGTTACCTTTCCAAATTAATGTTGTAATAACTAATTTAAAATTGTCATGTTACATTCAACTAGGTATTATTAGAACTTTTTGTACCACTTACTTAATTGTATACTAAGAAATGAGAATAAATAAAACTTCTTATATTATAGCAATTTTTTTAATATTATAGGTAGTAGGTTGTTAATGAAATAAAAATAAGAGGATATAAAAAGCAATTAAAAAAAAAATCATTCCCAAAATATTTTGTTGCATTTAATTATATTTATATTTTGTAATAATCACATTCACAAATGAACGAGACATCAGCAATAGAGGCAGGAGTTCTTAACATTTATGAATGAAAAATATAAATAAAATAGACAAATACTATAATTATTTCGAAAAAAAAAACATGTGACAATTGACGAATAATTCGTTTATCAAAAGTAGTTGTATAAAAGTATTTGATTTTTAAATACAAATAGGTACGTCCTAGAGAGTATTTAAAATACTTAACAGATACTTATATTAAAAAGTATTTAAAAAGTATTTAAGTACATGTAATCAAATACTTTTCCTCAAATACTTTACAAGACTGGTTAATAGGTACTAATGTAATCAATATATTTAACTATAAAGATTTTATGTTAATGTGGATACAAATATTATTTGGTTACACACGAATAGCGTACTAAAATAGGTAGACGAACCTTTTTGAACTATAGTTACTTTTTCATCTATAGTTAATTATTGTAAGTAGCACCTAAAGCTAAATTACCATAATAATTAATAAAGATATGCTAGATTATATAAAAAATTGAAATTTAATTGTAAAAATATAATAATATAAATTATAAGTCATAATAAAACACATTAGTTAGTTGTTCTTTGTTGATTGGAACTTTTTTCTGTCCATAATTCCGGAGGAAATATTGAATTTTTATTTATGCGTGTATCTACTAATTAATAAATAGTTAGCAAACTCTCGTTCTAGGAAATATAATTCAAACGCCGCGGAATACACAAAGTTTAAAACGCCTAAAAGTACAAATTACTAAAAATAAGTTTTCATTTAATAATATTATGTTAATGATTAATATTTAAAAATATCAAAATTAAAAATAAATTTGAAAACCACTGTAAACCTAAAAAAAATGTTAAGTTAAAAGGTAACACGAATTGCGTCCAGGACGCAATTCGTTCAAAAAGGTTCATCTACCTGTTTTGGTACACTATTTGTGTGCACCAATTAATTTAGTTTAAAAAAAAATACTTAAATTATTTTTTATTTACCACCTGTTACACATATGCAACTTTCTATTTTTTCTTTTAGTACTTCATGACAAAATATTTTAACGAGCAATATGCACCGTATAATCTATATACTCTATATTATAGGATATATTCCTTATAATTGTATTATTATATAGTCATATAGGAAGTGACTAATAAACTAGTGGTTAGGCACTAAATTATACTTTGTGCATAAAAAATAGTAATTAGTATTTAATATTTATTAATATACTGGTCGAGAGATATATTTTTTTCGTTTTATTTTGATCATTTATATATGTTGAACGTGTACCTATTTACTGTCGATAATATTATAATTTAAAAAAAATATAAGTACAAATAAATAAAATAAAAAATATAATACATATTACTAATAATTATGTATTAAATTCTTAAAATTTAGAAAAGCTATTTTACAAAGCCTTATTAATAGTAAAATTAATTTTAAAGTTCAAATATACTTTATAGATGAAAGCCAGTATTATTCTTTTCACTATGAACTAAATCGTTTGGGAAGGCAGAATATTTTGACCAAATTATTGATTATTTAGTAAATTTATTTTTTTTTTGCTAATAGCAAACATGTTCACTGTTTAATCGAATACTTATTAATTTAAGATGTAAAAAAAAAAAAAATAAGTTAATTGTTACGACATATTCATATTATAATTACGATTTTCTTTGGTAATTAAATTAAAATATAGACTATGATAATTAATTTGTATGTTTATTTATAAAATAGCACACTTACTAAACTTGGGAGACAATCCCAAAATCCACAGCAAGCACATATTCATTATCTTATATATTTTGATTACGTCCATTGTTCCTAGATAACACTAAAGCATAAATATATAAATAAATTATAAATATTAAAAATTATTTATAGGGTAGTTATGATTATAGATCAGGCCGATCTATGGGCATATCTAACCTAACCTAACCCACCGATCTATGGGTACTTGTTTTTTGGCAACGTTCCAAAATAATTATTGCTCCCACCCACCAACCAACCGGGCGTCGATAATTGTGACCCAAAGAAACCTTTTTATTTACCTGATTGCGGCCTGTACATTAAAGGTAAAAAGTACTATTTTCAATGGTTTTTAAGACTAAATAAATATCCCAATTTACGTTCAATACATATATTTTGATATGAATTTAATTATTTTCGTATTAACATTAGATTTTCAATCTATTAAAGATAACTAAAAACAGATAAATTGATGATTCTGATTTTCCACTTGAAATATGGGACGCACTGTAGCTCCACATCATAATAATATTTTCAACACCAAATGCCCGCATACTATAAAATAAATGATGATATTGCTATATCGGCGTAAAAGTAAAATTAAGTTGCAATGAATCACAATGATCACTAATCAGTTTCTAACTAGTAGTTGCTTAAAATATTATTATTTAAAATTATAAGTTATTACAAATCTATTTAATTAAGTGACTCTTTTCACGTAAAATTTAGTGATTATTTACTTATATATATTTACTTCAGCACATCTAAATATTGCAGTTTTTATTAAAAATGTATTGGTTACGCAGACAGATTCTTACATACGAATGAATTCTGTCAATAATAATGAAAATAAAATAATTAGAACTTAAGAAAAAACTAGTATGAAATTTATAAATAAAAAAATAAAATTCTATAACGACAATCAAATTGATAGGTATAATTTTGTAAAAAGTTTAGTTTCATTTAATGAACTTATATAAATATAGTTTCGAATATCTCACCTATATTTAATTATAATTTAAATTAATTTAATTATACAATGTACAGTGAAAACGACGATGTTTATTATATGTATTGTTTATCATTATTTTTATTAGATAATTAATTTTTAGTTATAACTACCTAAAGATTTAATTGTATTATGTTAGTGATTCATTTTATTAAGATCAATCCCTATTTTTCATAAAAATTCACAATACACATTTTGTAATGTACAATGTTATGATACAGATCTGTGGGGAAAGTCCCCGCTCTCTACACTACTTCCATATGATTATAATTTTTAGTACAATGTGAACTTTTTTTTTTTAGTAATCAAATTGCATATTATTATTAAATAATTGCCAATCTGTTATTATTTTATAAACTGAAAATATACTTATCTCTGGTTAAAAATTTGAATAGTGTAGTGTAAGTGTAAGTACTACCTACTATCTAGCCAGTGCCCAGTAATCTTATTTATTAGTATTTAGTATGTACACACTTTTCGAATTCGTTGTGCATACTTAAATAAAAATAAAAACTTATGCTCGGATTTAAGATGATAGATTATAAAATGGCCACGATGCTTGCGCAGTTACGGCGGACCGAAAATATGGAATATATGTAGTTCTAGTATGTATTTAACAACGAATGCGTGTAAAAGTTTTCATTTGAAATTCAATCTTTTATTTTATAATGCTGCACATCCAAGTATACTTCAGTTTTTAGAAAATTTTTAAACAATGCCAAATAAGAAATTCTAAAATAAAAATGCAATACATAGTCTGTACTCTTATGTAAACAGCTAATCATATTAATAACAAAAACATGTGTACAAATCCAAGTTTAAAAATTAAAAACAAGGTAATATGTAATTTTTAGTTTGTAATGATAGTAAGTTATAAAAATCTACCTATATGACACTATAATCTAATTTTTTTTTATTCGAATATTTATTGATTTGATTATTTGACCATTTGTATATTATTAATTTGTACTATAAAATTAATATTTTAATATTATTGCTATGTTTATTATGGCATTGTTTTAAAATTTCCAAAAATTGAAATATATTTGGATGTGAATTATCAGATAAAGAATTGAATTTTATACTTATTTTTTATATATTTTTCGTTTATTAACATTTAATAAATTAATATGAATTAGATTATATTTTATATGTATAATATACTATTCATGAAGCATTTTAATGAAAATAGAGTGGAACCTCAACAACTTGCATAAATCTGAGGAAAAAAAAAATTGAGTTATTGAAATTATTGTTTTGTACCACACAAATTTAACTTTAAAGTTTTATTTATTTATTTATTCCACGAATGATGTATGCATGTATGCATTATCAATATATAAAAAGTACTCTATAGTAAAATAAAGAAATAAATTAATGTAGTATTAGTTTTCAAAGAAATCAGATATTTTTGATTGTTTTTTTTTTGTTTGATAAATACCTATCTGTAAAGTTTTCAATTAAGTTGAACGCGGAAAATTCTCGTCTGTAATATCTCGTTGTTCACGAATACAGTTATGTACTACCTGTAAACCATCTATTATTGTATATCGTATATTTATTGTATTTCAGAAATGTTCTGTAATGTATATCGAACAATACGTGTTACAGAGGACGCCATTTATAAGACTCACGAATATAAGGTTCAATCGTTTATTAGACTCAAAATCGTCTGAAACGGTACGGACTTATCCAAATACATACATTATATAAAAAAAATCGGATAAGACTCGAATTTCTTTTAAAAAAATGGTAGAAAATAAACATTTTTAGTTAAAATTTAGGAATAAATTGGTTTTCAGAAATTACATATTTTTGTTGGTCATTACTGGTTTTGATTCATGCTTTATAATGTGAGTTATACAACGAATAGTTAATATTAAAAAAATAACATTATACGAAACAAATCAAAATTACAAACTTTTTACTAACAAATAAAAATAAAATACAGTGAAAACTCTTTATAACGAAACTCCTTACAACGAAAAACTCTATATAACGTAAACATTATAATATAATAATGGTTGGTTTGCTTTATAACCCACTCGTCAATTTATTCTGTACAACGTATAGTCACTCTCAATAACGAAACAATATTTTATGTTTCACAACACAATTTACTTGTTAAGTATTATAAATTATAAAAGTAATTGTCAAAAATGCTGAAATTTCCAAGAACGATTACATTATTTCATTATCTACTTTTAATATCGTAATAATACTATTATTTTCGATATAAAATGTATTCATTTTATTATAGACGTAATTTCTAACAAAAATTTTGTTTTTTTAAACCCTTTCTATTACGAAAACTCTCTTTAACGAAAGAAATCTTTTGGTTCCTTCATATTTGTTATAAAGAGTTTTCACTGTATGTAGTAAAATAAAATTCTTAAATATGTAATTCTCACTGCCTCTAAGATTCATTCGGCGCTGGTCCCAAAGTGAGTCTCATAACGGTGTCCACTGTAAAAGCCAAAAGTCATCTTTATTTTTATTTAACCTATATATACCTATTTTATTAATTTTACGTTAATTTGTGAACCAATGTGTGTTTGGACGCAATCGGAATACTTATATATTTAGGACAAAATACAACTAGGTATCTGGATTCGGGCCGCGATTGGGCATCTCAGGACCCACCGTTAGGTGACTATCGGTTAAAAGTTCAAAATTTATGATCGATATTTTTCAGTATTTCAATATCAAAATGAAAAGAAAATTATGATTTTACAAAAATTTTTACAAAATTAGAAAATCGTAAATTCTTAAGATAATACTGGAAAAAAACAATTTTTTTAAACTACCTACCATATTTTATGCAAATACAAATAAAATATTATGTATTATACTAAACAGCGTATTAGTGTTCCCTTTTCTTCTACCGCTCATTAATCTCACTAAGACATTATATATACTCTTATCTCTTTATCGTGATATCTGTTACGAAATCTAAGTGGCCGACCAGTTATCTCTTAAATATACTATATGGAGCGGAAAAAATATGAAAAATTCTTTTGGTGTAAACTAAATATAATTATATTATATTGTACAACTATGTGAACATTGTGAACTATGGATCAGTTTTAGTGATGGGTTGACTTTTGTTTAATATACTGTAAACATACCAATATTTCACACTTTTACAACAAACAAATCAATATTACCCTATGAGTTTGTTATAACCAATATTCACTGTTTACGATTCGAGCCGGGTTGGGATGGTAAGGGTGGAAGATGAGCATAAACTAATTTTTTTTTTAAATTAATTAATATAACTTTATTTTTATAAAATGTAAGTAAAATGCCAGTGACGTATCACGGTCGAAAAATAAAATAAAATTGTCAATGATGCAGGGTTAAAGCTATTTTTTGATGGTTTTTTTTTATTCGATGAGCGTCCTATCATATTGAAGTGAATATATGTATGTTTATAAGAAGGGTTTCACCAAACATATTCAATGTTCTATCCATTTTTTCCCTTAATAATTATAATGAATTCCGATAATTTGAATTTTAAACCATATACTAAGGTAATTACAAACCAAATTTTCAAACACTTAGTTAAGATTTTTATATACCTACCATTTAAGGAATTCTTTGTGCGTACATGAAATTTGGATTTATAATATATTATTTAGCTTAAAACAATTAAAATGTTTTGAATTATCATGCGTATTTATTTTAAAAATAATTTATAACATACATTTTTTTTTAAGATCACTAAAATCTAATTAACTACAACTACAGCTACTGCAGTAAACTATAAACATATTGTGGTTATCTGCTAAGTATTTGTATTTTCTATTAAAAGTGAAAAAGATTGATTTATAGGATATTAGTGAACTATTAAGAAATAAATCATTTATCATTTACTTGACTATTTACTGTTAAAAAGGTCGGTTCTCATTTGAAAAATACAAGTTTGCATGGTCATAAAATATACTCCTTAAATTATGGTAGAGAAAATTCTTAATATAATATAATGCTTATTTATAAGTATAATTAAAAAAATAATAAGAATTTTAATACATTGATTACTGATAGAAAGAATGGAAGTAATCGTGCTTGATGATTCATGTTTGGTGTATTATATAAAATATTATCGACTATTTATCATAGTTATGAATCGTTAACGTTATATTATAATTAATTATATATTTAAGTATAAATTAAAACTAGGAAAATATTTAAATATAACGTTTATAATATTATTATTAAATGAGTACAATCGCATACTTACAACGTGTATGAAAGCCATGGATCTAGTGAACTTTCGTTGAACACTGATACCGTTATACAACCTTTCCAAAAGGGACATATTTTGCAACTCTATTATGCGTTGAATGTATGACCAGAATATCTTAATAGGATGTCCTGTAAATTTTAAGTCGTTTGTCGTCGAAAGTGAATACACGGTCAGAGTCGAAAGCGAAATGCAGGCGCCGTCCGTGCCACGGTCCGGTGAAACATCCACCCTCTGGATGCTCGCCACAGCCTCACCGTGTTCAAGGACGTACGATACGTCAGTATAGTGTTCGACATACCTCGACAGACGTCAGCAGCTCGGTAGGAGATGCAAAAGTCTCCATCGCCTAACCTATATATTCCAGGAAAAGAGGTGGTGGGTTGAATAGAAGGACAGCCGGGAGACCCGTAATAATAATGTTACATTATTATTACTACGTTATTATTATCATCACCGTCATCGTCATTTCGTGTATCTGTAAACATGGTCCGAGGAACGTTGATTGATCAACGAAAACGACCGAAGACCCCGCTGTAACCCGCCACCGTCATGTATAATATTTTTCGCTATTTTGTTATTTATTTTTATCACGTATATAATTTCATATTTTTGTCGTCAAATATAGTAGTTTTCAAGAACTTATAATATTATTATATACATTTGGATTGAGGGTATCCGTCATATCGTTTGAAGTGTTTCATTTCTTTTTCACCAGTTCACCACAACTGACTTTGTACTAAGTATATATACTATTATAATATTATGTGGGGGCATGCGGGGACAGATTCATCATACTAGAAAAAATAAGGATTTCCCAGGAGGTCCGGTTTTTGCAGCACAATATTATATATTTATATGATTATAATATTGTCTTTAAGTTGTATGAAAATAGACTATAATATTATATGGAATTTTTATTAGACACTTATGAAAATATTAGTCACATTTACACATTATGGTATTACACACATCATGAAGTCAAATCTTCATTTTTCTAGTGTCTAAATAGCACGTCATGGATAGATACTGTATGAAACTTGAATATTTAGTTATAATAGTCATTTTCGTGCATTTTGTCTACTGAGTGACATTTGTATACAATACATGTTGAACGTGTATTCGATACCAATAAAAAGGCAATAAACGTGGCTCAACATGTACACTGTATACCTCGTACCTACTCTGCAGTAGTAATAGCATATTGATTAGAACAATTCCGTAGTGGCGAGACGTTTGTACGCGTACAGGTCTAACTCTAGTTATTTAAAAAGACTATAGGTTAAAATAAATGCCAATTTTAAAGAAATTCTACCAATTATTTTTTGAAGTTTACTTCATGGATAGGTCGTAGGTACTAAAGTTAAATTAACACAATATCACATTGGTGACTGGTGTACCTACATGATCGAGATATGAAAACATTTTATTTTATTTTTATTTCATTTTTTTAAATATTAAATTTACTTATTTGGTCTATATAAATATTTGCCATATCTCTCAGTAGAAGTTTGGATAAAACAATGACATGTTGTGAATCTAAGTATGTGAGTATTTTATAATGTGTTAATAGATACTTTTTACACTTGGTGCAAGTATGTAATATGCTAATATTCTGTGTGTACAAAATACATGTATAATATATGTAGGTAAAAGTTCTATCTCCAAAAATAATATATTTAAATCCTAAAGAAATAATAAAAATCATTATTTATAACTTAAATATTATGCAATTTTATCCAAATTGAAATTTAAAATATCAAAAAAAATAAATGTTTAGGTATACATTCTATACATTTTTTGGTTTCAGTATATGTACTACTTATGAAGAACTTTAAGTTAAATGTTCAAGCTTTGGCTATAAAAAGTGAGTATCGCTCTTCTGTATAGTAGTAACGGAGAGTAGATCACTATAATGGGTGTGTTAAATTTGAATGCAATGACAGTTATCGTTTATACACGAACAACGATTCTGAACGGATATGATTTGTCAATTTAGGATAATTAGTAGGATATATTATATATACATTATATTATTAGCAATATTTAAATTGTAATATATCGTTATGTTATGTGAATTCGTAAAAAATTAAATTTCATATTCTCATAAAATATTTTATATAAAATAATTATTTGAAGAAAAAGTTATGGAGAATCTTGTGCTGGGTAACCTTAGGTAAAAATTTTTTGGATTGCATATTTTAAAAAACTTAGAAAAATCAAAAATTTCAATTGCCTATAAATAGCTTAAAAAAAATCAAAATATTTTGAAAATTTAATCGTAAATAGATAATGTCAAAAAAAACATTTTGTGAAAATTTCAAGTATTTACAATGATTCGTTTTTGAGTTACAGCAAAATAAAAAAATCGATTTTGTTAAATATTGATTTATACGTAAAAATTTCCGTTTTCCGTTACTATTTTAGAGTTTTCCCAGACACTTTTGAAAACTACTGGACATTTTCTACTTTTAATCCCCCAAAGTACCAACTAGATGAATATTCTTTTTCAAAGAGGCTGAAGTCAAAAATCAAAGCATTATTTCTACTCAAAAACGTGATGACAGAAACAAAAATCAAAAATAAATTTAAAAAAAACACACATCATTGTGAAATCAATACATTCAACTGAAAACAATATGAAAATTTTCGTGATATTGACGAATTTTTTTAGCATTTGAATTTCATATAAAAATACTTATAAAAATAAATTGAATCTATTTGTTTTAAATTTTATATATCTTTAAGAATAATTTATTCGAGTTTTATATTATATTTTTGGGCTTTTTGATAAAGTGAAAATCGTTGCCATTTACAGAAAAATAAAAAAAAATTATAATTTGAAATGTTTATAAATAGTTTAAAAATACAAAAATTATTTTGAAAATTATATTCAGTATATATTAAATTACCATATAACCATTTGGTGAAAATAACATCAAGTATTTATTGTAATTCGTTTTTAAGTTACATACAAAAAAAAAATCGATATTGTCAAAAAATGAATTTTTATAAAAACTCTAGTTTTTCCTTAATTTTAAATTTAAATTTTTCTTTATTATTTTGAAAAATATTGGGAATTTTTAATTTTGACATCTTTAAAGTATAAATTAAATCTAATTTATTATTCAAAATCACCCTTGAAGTGAAAAATCATATTTTCGACTACTTATCATGTACATAATAGCGTAGGAAGACTCGTTAACACCTCCGGTTATCTTAGAAAAAAAGCACCTTTTTAGTATTTACCAATTAAAAAAAAATTATTTATATACACGTTAATGACAATAATTATTAATGGAACAATTTGGGGTTTTTCCCATGCTATTTACATAACTTTGTCATTAAATTCATACGTAGTGTGTATAAATAAACAAAAAAACATACACATTTCAAAATGGTTAATGAAACAAAAGTCGTTTTGAAGGTAGAATAAAAATACTATTTTCAAAGCAGAATTTTGCGCCTCTTCGCAATTAGCACACTTCGCCATACCCTTGTTTGGCCAGTACCCCACTACATGTACACATACTACACATAAAAAAAAATAACAACATTAAAAACGCACATTGTAAAATCAATATGTTCATTGCTCCGCTCAGAATCTAAAATACACCTTCCAGATAAGAATGAACTACGCAGAACATTATAATATGCAACACTTCGTAAGATTAAAGATCGACACGTATGCGCTATAATATTAATATCGTATTGATATATTATTATGTACAAAAATCTGACCTGTGGTGTCTACTTACTAACACTACCATTAAATATGCGGGTACAATATTATTATAATTGTCTATAACATCATGCTTATTTTCCTAAAACTCGTATTGCAATATTACATGAATTAAATTATTTGTGTTTATTAATTTTAATCTACTTGATATTTCAAAATAAGTTCCATGCGATATAATAAACATTTTGGTTTAAAATTAATTTAAATAAAAAATTCCAGAATAATCTTTTCACAAAATTCCTAAAACTGTTGAAAAACGTGACCTAGAGCTGAGTCATATTCTGATAATGAGTAAAAAATAATAAAAACAATTAATTAAATAGTTACACGAGGATCGACTGTTGGCGGTTGTTCAATTGTTGACCTGCACTGTTCCATAGATAGTTTAAAGAGATAATCGTCTATTTTAATTTTAGTATTCAGAAAGATAACCTAATTATACTTTTCAATGTTTAATTTTCTATTTTTTTTTTTTTTTTTTTTTTAATAAACTTAAATATAATTAACAATTTAATATAAATATTATAATATTTTTATTTTTATGTGAATTGTAAATACACTTTTATTTTTTTTTTTATTTTTAAAAGAAAAGAATACAAAATGTAAAAAAGATAGTCATATTATTTTGAATTATAGTGAGTTCAAGTCAGGAATACTTAATAATAGTAATATCAATAATAAAAAAAGGTTTTTGTAATATTGTCATATCGGGAATTCGGGACTATATCGTTTTGCTCTCGAGATTTATCATTCACCGCTGTAGACGTTGTAAATAATATTCCATCCGCAGAATGATGATGATAATAACGGCAATAATATATCGTATAAAAATAAATTACGTTCGGATTGATAGGTAATAAAAAGAAACGTGCGACCGCGTGCTATTGCATGGGTATATTATGCCGATTTTTAATAACAATTTATTGATTTTTGCCCGGTTGCCCCGGGTTACGCGTCCGTGGACGTTTGCGTTACGGACTATATTTGGGGAGTTTGTTTGTGGCCAAATGCGGTTGTGGCGGTGCGGTAAAATAATTGTTAATAACGTTTAACTATTGTGTGTATGAGTGTCAGTGACCTCCACCCGTAGAAGTGAAAGCCAGACGAGCGCAAGACCGAACTCGTATAATATAATCGAATATTATAAATTATAATATACGATACTATATAATGCAGTAGTTCTAAACTTGTTTTTGGGAAATGTTTTATTATTTTATTTCGTTTTGATACATTACTTGTTTACATTACTTTTTGTAACAAGATATAATGATTCCAAAAGTTCCTACACACTTTTTTCTATCAACAACTACACCGTTTATCCTTATTTTACCTCTTAAAAACTAATTTACAAATTCGTCCAATAATTTTAAACAGCATATAATTATTAGAAACTCAAGTTCAATTAAAATCTATCAAAACTTTAACACAGTTATCCTAGTTTCCAATGTATTAAGGAGAATTCAAATATCGTGATGTTTATTCCTCGTATATTACAGATTTACAGCAACAGTTGGCGTATTTCCCGATTACAGTACGGCGCAGAGGACGAAGCGAAAATCTCTACGTAGTACGATGCGATACTCCTATCGATCTTAATCTGATTTAACGTTAAGCACGAAATAATTATTGTTCTTACTATAAATTATAGTAGCTTTCAATTAATTACCAATAACTGATGATAATATAATAATAGGTATTTATAATTATAATTTGTGTGTTATTTTAGTACAACTGAATGCAATTGTATGTTGTAAAAATATTAAATAGAGTTGAATTGCTGAACTCATCACCCAAAGGATGGAAATGAAGTCAAACCGTAAGCCCCATTTAATAATGAAACTTACTAATATACAATGGCGGATTCGGAGGAGGGGCACGTGCCTCCTTAATAATTTTCTATCGAACATTTTTTTTATATAATTATACGAGTATTATATAAATGAAAAATACAGTAAATAAGAATAATACCTACTACTAAAACACTACTAAAACGAAGACTTCAATTCGACCTAGAAGGCTATAAATTTAGGCGAAGCAGATTATATTAAACGTCGGCGAAAATCAATGAAAATATCAAAATTACTATGATATGTACCAAATATGTAAAAATATGTATTTATACCTAAATATGTTAAATAAATTTGGGTTTATTTATTTCATTTAGAATGATCTAAATCGTACACATTTTTATCAGATTTAAAATATCTCATTCCAATAAAAATATGTATTTACAATAAAATCCATTCCCTACACATCACCAACCTAATGAGTTAAATAAAGTTTCAGTTTCAACAGATACCTATTGACTATACTACCTATTTATATATTTTATCATAATATTGTACGTAAATAACACGTACTCAGTCTGATAAAAATGTTCAACTTATATTATTATTAATATAATTTGATAAACATACCTATTGTGAAAACTGTAACAAAAATGGAATTGAAACAATATCACTAAATAGATTTTATTATTTATCAAGTTTTTAGGTATAAAATTTTATATTTTATCAGTCGTAACTTGGGCGAGGCGAGCGAGGCGCTTGCCTTGGGCGCCTGATGCTGGAGGGCGCGAAAATATTAAATTATTAACTTAAGAAAAGGTATTAATTAGGTATCATATGGGTAATACCGTATTGTTGACCATATAATATTTAAATATTTTGCATTACTATGCACCGATCCGTAAACGTTATATTATATTTTTAATATAAAATATATTTATTCATTGATTACTCATTTATTGCTTTACAATCAGACTCAACAGATATTCTTCTTATTAAGATGATATTGTGGTGTACAATAACTATGGAAATATCAAACGATTTTGAATTTATTTTCAGTTATTCATTCTATTATGAATTCACACGATTTGCAAAAAAACAGCTGATCAAAATATAATAAAGGTATAAATACTGAGGAAATTAAAGATTTTAAACAAGAAGCTTTATAAATTTTGCCAACTATTCGTCTATTCAATCAGTAACGTTTTTAGGTTTATTAGAATTTGATTCATGATTATAAGCTTAAAGAATTGCTATAATGATTTTTCTCTCAATGCCCGTCACAAACTTATTTATTACTTCACGTAAAAGAAGTTTCGGCAAACCTAAATTGATAAAAACTTACTTAAGATCTACAATGGTTCAGGATAGATTTTCAAATATGGCCATACTTTCAATAAAAACATTGATCGCTAGTAAATTGGATAATGAAGAAATTATTGACAAATTTGCTGACACACAAAAGCAAAGAAAATTCTGTTATAAATAATTATTATTTTTATTATTTTTATTTTATTTTAATTATTATTAACTAATATTTTGATTTTGAAATACCTAATAATTTGTAAATTTCAATTGTATTTGTTTACTATAAAAATAATTAAAGGAGTTGTGTATTATATACTTGTGGGTGTGGTTGAAAATAGTATTTCTTGTTTTGTTCGAAACCTAATTACAAATTTTCAGATTTTTCTGAATCTTATTAAAAAATATTGAAAGATGTGAGTGTGTCACTTCTCACAATCTAAGAGGCGTATTAGTATAGAGTTCTGCCTCAGGATAAAAAATTACTCGGTACGGCTCTGTTAAGTTTTATAAATTCTTATACATATTTTATTATTAATTTTTCTAACTAGAAAACCACGCTATAATTGATTGTTACAAGTTATTAGTATTTAATTTATTACTACCATTATTAATGGTAAAAACAATTGTTTCGTTTTAAAAATGTCGTATTAAATTATAAACCTAATGTTGGTTCAGTGCGTGGGAAAAATGACGTATGTATAATAATATATATATTGTGCGTTGAGGTTTTTGCTCTGCCGCCGCGCCGAAGCGTTATAGGGTCGGGAATTATTGCAACAGTTGTATTGATTCCAAAAAATGTTCACGGAAAAAACAGGTGGTAACAGTTAATATTCAAGGACGTAGAACGTTTGAGTGAATCGAAACAAAATGTGACCTGTTTGGGTGTATAGAAAGTTACAAATCGTTTGGGTGAGTGCTTATTCCACTAAAAATACCAGATCAACAGACCAACTCGAAGACAGGAAAGAAGAAATTCAATATTTTCAATACAGATGTAGAATGAAGCAAACAACAAACGAATAACTCTATTTAAGGTAATCAGAAATTAGTTGATAACTTGCAATCCTGTATATTATATAATTATACTTGTTTTAGGCTGGAATAGAGGCTTCATTGTCCATTAGGGTCGTGTAATCCAACAATTTGGAGGTTCATAAAAGCCCTTCAAAATCAACAGACTTTAGTGGATATGCAGTTACATCAAATGAATAGTGGCATACGTTCGTCCAATAAAAAAAAAATATATATGTTTCTGCGGAAAAATTAAAAAATATTGTTGACGATTATTATAATATTCCGATACTTCAATATTTAAAAGGTATCGCGTATAATTTTTCATTGCAAGTATAAATATATTAATTCAACATTCATTAAGTATGGCAAATATGAAATATTTATTATTATTTTTAAATTTATTATTTATTTTTATTCTATAGTATAATATAATATAATCATATAATTATATGTATGTGCAAATAATTTATTTTAATTATATTATAATATTATATTTTTTTTGCTCTGTATGTTTTCGCTCATATTTTTATTCGCTCTTTCTCTTTCACTCAATTATCGGGATACTAGTATATATATGTAGTATTATTTACTTCACACAATTAAATCTTCAATATAATATATAATTTATATATTTTGTATAATTAAACAGTAAATAATATGTTTTTTTACAAAAGTTTAAGCGATTTATAGGTGTGATCATTATACTGTAGTCTTAAAGAAAGTATCATCTATCCATTGATAGAACTTCACAGTAACGAATTCAAATATTTAGACTAATTTTTAGCTATATGTTACAAAACAAACCTAATCATAATAATGTTCTACACTTCTACAGTAAGTTCGTTAAAGTACTGAATATTAAGTTAATAATAACCTAGTAATATTATATGATATGTTATATGAAATAATATTGTAATAATTACTTTGTTATGATATTTGAGATTTATTTTTTTTTAAACTTAGTTCAACCTTTCATATCACTAAAAGAAAAATAAATTACTATAGTATATAATAGCTAATAGTATAAGTAATAAATATATAACAAAATATACTACGAAGTATAAGTCTATCTCCGCTCAAAATCAATTTTTTGTATTCAATAATTTATCATTGAACTCAAATTTAACTCATCCATTATAGTGATATACTAAATTAGAAATTCACTCGACAACTACTATACAGTAAAGCGATTTTCTCGGATTGATATACAATCATATTATATTATTATAAATTATAAATATATATGTTTTGTATGGCTGAACGATATTATAGAAATAAATAATAATACACCATAAATAAATATTAAATAATTAAATACTTGTATAGTATAAGATTTTTATATTTTTAAATATAGTTTCTTTTATTTTCAATCATTTCAATTAAATATAAATTGATGAAACATACTTTTTTAAACACACATATTGATAGGTATTATACATATAACAGAATAACATTAATATAAATATTATCTATAAGATTTAAACATTCCAGGTAAAATTGATCTAAAGAAAATATTATATTTTTAAAGTGATAAATATAAAATCAAAAAAAAAAAAGTTGTATAATAATATATCTTAATTTGTTAAATTATTTAGTATTGAAAAACTATTGATATATATTTAAACAAAAAATACAACATATAGTATTACATAATTGTCAAATTTACTTTGAGCTACGGCCACTCTTAATATGATCTGTTAAATATATGTTAAAAATGATATAAATAGGCATTGAGTTCACACAGTTCTCAGAAATTATTTTATTTTTCGAGTAGATAAAAAGATGTACCAATTGTATTTCATTTTTATAAATTTATAATCATATTTTTAAACGGATGATTCATCAATCGAGCAATTTTACTGTTATTTATAAATGTATACATTTATCAATAATAATAACTGTTTTAAGTTTATAGTATAACAATGGGTCGTACATCCAAGTTAACCCAACAAACTTTAAAGTTATAAATATTAATAATTTTTAGTGTTATTTCTGATATTTCAATAAAGTAGGTTAAACATATTTTCAATAATTAATAAGTAGTTTTTATACTATTATAATAAATATTATTCCACTTAATTTTACTGTTTTAACAATCTATTTTTGTATGGTCCGATTACTAATAAAATAGTACACAAGCGCAATAATTGCAATAATTTATTATTATTATTATTATTGTTTGTACCATAATGGTATATAATTCAGATTTCAGATATTCAGTATCAATTTGTTAGGGGCGAGACTGTGAGAGGTCATAGTAACAAAATGTAACATTGAAAAAATCTGGAATAATTAATAGTAGTTATGTTTTAGATAACATTCAAATATTATGTTCATTACTGGAACGTAAAAAATAAATTAGGAGGTAGATCAATCATTTATTGTATATTAATATAGATAATGCATGTGATTACTGATTAATTATTGCACTTTATTAGATAAATCACGTGAACACTACATATTAAAAATTATTTATCGTTCGGTTGTTCGGTTAGATTTATAATTGTCGATAACTTTTTGTTGACGACCATAAATGCATTTAAATTTAATTGAATAATATTATTTTCCATTGATTGTTTAAGCATTTAACTATTGAATTTAATTTGCTTAATAAAACAATACGGCATTATATACGTTATTACATATTTAACGTTAGGTTAAATTTATACTTAAATTCATATTATGGTAACTTTTTGTTTTTCAAAATAGCAAAATAAGTTTGTACTGAGAACGATTAAGTAATACATATATACATTTATAATCATCATACAAACCAATATAGTAACCGACATATTTTATTAATGACCATAATATGATAAATACATTTAAATATTTAATATAATTGACTGTGAGAACCGCTTTAAAAACTTATTATCGGCATCAAATTTTAAACACCACTACTTGTAATTATTGGTTTTTAAGCAGTTTCATTTTTTATTTGTTGTCTGTAAATGTAAGAAATTTGATTATTAATTGTTGGCGATTTGTTAAAAATAAATTGTGATAATGAAGTAATATATTCACAAATAAGATCTTATAATGTTTGTTCGTGTGTTTAACCATTGCATTTTATTGGTAAAACATATTTTATTGTACAAGGTCAATTTTTAAGTAACTGAACTCTATTAATTGTGTTTGTATTAAATGTGTTGGAAATCTTTTTTACTTTTAGACATAATTTTCTTGCTTTAAAAAATTTTTTTTTAAAAGTGATTTTTGTTATGATTTTTATGACAATTTTTGAAATGCTCGATAAATCAATCATTACTGGATGTTAACCCTTAGGTAACAATATCTAAGAATATTCAGAAGTTTTTTATAATAATTTTGGAATTTAATTGTTACTGTATCATTTTATAAAGTGGACAATGATATATCTCTCACTTTATGCTCAAATAATTAAGATTTAATTTTTATAATATGATTGATTATTTTTGTATTCTATATATTGACTAGTAATTTAGATTTTTTTTCCTTTTTATAAAGCCATCGTGCGTCGTCGACGTAAAACTGCAGCTCTTTCGTGTACGCAACGAAAGTAGCGCTCATTCATCCAAAACAATATCACCAGCGATATGAACAGAAGATAAAGGACTAGAAGTAATGAAAATAATAATTATTATTGTTATAAATAATAATTCATATAACAACACTTTAATAATAATTTAGTATACTTACTAGTATTGAACACTGTAAGAGTTAGAAGGCAATAAGAATTTTTATATATTCCAATCCAAACATTTATAGATAATGAATAAGTCATGTGTGATATATGTACAAATAACCAAATTTTGATACTCTGAAGGTTTCTCTGAATAAAAAAAGGTTTAAAAGAATTTAATAATTTTCATTAGTAAGTATAGGTATAATAGGTAGATATATAAAGTATATTAATCAAACATTCATATGATATGTTATTAAAATATATTATAATAATTTATCAATTATTGAAATTTATATGTTTCAAATATTTATTTGTACAATTGTACATAGTTGTTATCTGTTATAGATTTGATTTCTTAAAACATTTGAATACTATATAAAAATAAAACTATATACCTATTATGAATAATTTAATATTAATTTGCCGATTTAGTGGAATATCATTAAGACTATATAATTAATAGTTAAACACACATTCTGAATTTTAAATACATTATATCATTTACTATATTCACTTAAACGAAATTTTATAAATAATAATCATCTGCAATGTATGATAAATTTATGTGATAAAATTATTGAATTACAAAATTACAAACAACTTTTTTTTATACCTATTCTGCTATCCTATAAGTATTTCTTTTCGATAGGTTAAATATAGGATAATCATAACACTAAATAATTGATAATGGCCCATTATTTAAAAGGTAAGTAATATTTTTTTTTATTTAACAATTAAATTATTTATTTTTGTATTCGTGAAAATGTTTTAAAAAGATGTCGTACCCGTATTGTGTTATCTCCGTCTCAAATTATACGTTCAGAATTATTATCCGTTTTACTACTCGTATGTTATTTTTAGTACCTTTGATAGTGAATTAACTTTTTATCAAATTTGAGGATAAGAATATTATTTAAGGCCACTTAAATTTTCATATTAAAATTTTGAAGAAAGTTATGAGTATTTTAAAATTTATTAATAAATATAATTTGTAAAATGTTTATAACTTATAAACCATACGTAAATAATATTTTTTTCTTTTAAATTTGATAACACGTCAAATTATTTTAATACAGGGACAAACGAATAAAATGGATTCTTCTGAATGTAAAATTAACTAAAAACTAAAATAAATAAAACTATATTACGCTATAAATTGCTACGGATACTATATATCACACAATGTATGATATCATGTGAGTAACAAGCGCGCCTACAGGATAAAATCCCACCCAGGGCAAGATCAAAATTATAAAGCCAAAACAAAAAGGTTATTTTAAATTTTAATATATTTCTAGTGTCTTCATTCTAAAATAGCATAACCCATATAAAAAAAACAGCGTTATGTCATACTTCATAAATTAATTTCAATAAAATTATATTTATATATACTATTATATAGAGAGAAGTCGTTTTTTGACGTTGTTAGGGGTAATCTCTGGACCTACTGAACCGATTTTGAAAATTATTTTATCAATAGAAAGCCACATTCTTTGTGAGAGTCATAGGAATAAATTTAATCCGATAAAGTTAATTATTAATTACAAAATTAATTCAAAAAAACATATCTAAAGTAATTAGACATATTTTAGTATCCTAACAACCGCTTAGAAAAAATAACAAACAATTATTAAACAACTAAAAAATACATATATCTATAGCCATATAAAAAACCCTTTTACCCTCTTAGAGGTCGAATTTTGAAAAATCCTTTCTTAGTTCACTCCTACATTGTTTAATGGGCCTTGCTACTACCACCAATTTGAACTCAAAAGACGTAAAGTTTTGACAAAATTAAAGTTAGTTTAAGATGTCCGATTTTGATTCTGAAAAAAATCCGAACTCTGCAGAAAATTGTCTATAGATCGTACGGAATACTTTTTAACAATTAAATCTTATATTTTAATGAAGTGGTAATAAAAACTTGAAAATATGAATTTTTTCAAATTATAATATTAAATTTAAAATTTAAATTAAAACCGGAATGTTTCGTACGATCTACAGATATTTTTCTGCTGAATTTAAATATTTTTTTCAGAATGAAGATCAGACAATGTTAACTAACCTTAAGCTTATAAAATCAATAAGTAAGTTTTCGTAAAATTGGTATAGTGAATTTGTATTGTTATCGAGTTGTTTACATGTGCATGCGCGTACGAGAGTGGCAACCGTCGATGACTCCAGCCGGTACCCTCATTGAATTTCACTTGCACTAATAATCATTAACAACTAACACGTAGATCTCGGGCAGTTAAGACGAGATTATGAATTACCTAAAATATGTTGTCCCTTAAATAATAACCATAGCGAGGCCCCTCAAGGAACCTCTGTACAAGTATCTAGACCCAGTGGTTCGGTGAAAAAATAAAGTAAATAGATTACTTTAGAGTCCAAGGGTGGTCAAACTTTTTGATAAAGTTATACTGAGAAATGAGAATATGTTTTTCCTTTGTGGAGTCGTGAAAATACATGCAACTATTGGATAGGTTCGACTGGAATTTTTTATTAAACTAATAAATATATACATAATAGTACATTCTAAATAATAACGCCGCTGCCGTCTGACGTATTTCACGTCCGTTGCATCTTGCGACTGTTAAACACGTATTTATTCGAATACATTTTGAAAACCGTTTGATCGAGGTGAGCTTCACATTATTAACGCATCTAATGCACGGACAACGCCATGACGGAACAGCTAGTATTTAATATGCATGGCATTAAATTAAACCGATAATGCAAAGATATATATATATATATATATTTGTATACATATATAGGTATGTAGATGATTTCGTGAAAGACAACGGATAATCCACAAAGCGAATTGTCGGCTCGTGGACAATCGAGAGTATACTGTATTTAAAACTTCTAATTATTAATTAATAATCGTTAATTATAGCCTATATGTACTTATATATAATTGTATTAATATTATTGTAACCAGAAACAATTCAGTAAAAGAAATATTAATTATGAAAATTAGTTTTTTTTAAAGCTAAAAGATATGCGAGGCTGTCCACTTAGCTACACTTGATACTGATAATGTCCTCGGATTTCTATATTAGATATATTTTCTATAGTTATTAAATATTTTTATACATTCATTATCGAAAATATACCTACATATTATGGAATTTGTTATTGGTTCAAATAAATGACTATACACATAATGCGGTAGGTACTGAGACATGATTGTACTGCTCATAATACGCACACATTTCAACAAGACAAATAATGTCATAATAAGTCTGCAATAGCTTACCTTGTACGTTGCCTTTAACAGAAGAACGTTGGCAAAAAGGAAAATACTCACATAACCCAAATGACACACGAAAAAGCGAAAAATTTTATTAAAATTTTTTAGGCTCATGTTGATTTGTAATAACTCCGCTTCCACATCAAGATGTAAACCTATATATGTATACAGATAAACTTATGAAACAAAATAACAGCAATAAGTTTAAAATAATTTTTTCATTTTTAAAATTTTAAAAGTATTTTTCATTATATTCCATGCTATATACTTTAAATTTAAATATTTTTGGGAGAATTTTTTTTGAAATTTTTATACAATTTTATAACATATTTTCAAACAACTATTAAAATAATTGTTACATTCGTTTGATAATTGTTGGTAGAGTGAACGATTTATCGATAGATTATTATTTATCGCCAAAATCCATTTGTGCAGCATAGTAATAAGAAACACAACTAGCGCTCTCAGTGTATATACGAAATACGGATATTAGAAATTAAAATTATAAACTTTCTAGTGAAATAAAAATGTTGTCACAATATAACCGCTTGGGAGCTAGGCGTGCTTCTCATATTTCGTAATTGAAGATAAATACTGGGCATCTAGCATATAAAGCTACGTTGTCACATTAAGTAACCTGTATACTGTATAATCTTAAATCGTTATGGAAATAAATAAATTTCCCATGATAATGATATATCAATTATACTTTGCAAATATAATTAAATACATGAGGCACTTTAACAATTATAATAATATTATTGTGAACAATAATTTTTGTGTTAGAAAATATAATGCATTTAGTTAGACTTACTAGGATTGGCAAAATCATTATTTTTCAGATTGATTTTCTGTGCGTTTAATACTTGGAGTACGTAATCTGTGCTAAGTGAGGATAATATTACCTAAAAAAATACATACGAGTAAGTATAATAATTAATAATCAATTAAATACACTTTCAATAATTTTCAATCAATTTATTGTTTCTAATTGATTTAATTATTAAAGTAGTTAATATAATATATTAAATAAAATCAAACAGTATTATATACATAATGCACATCAAATATAAGGAGGTTTAGGTATAGTTATTATTACTTTGTGGACTTGAATACCCATCGATATATTTACTATATACAATATCCGATTCTTGATTACGTTTCTTTTGTGGAATTTGTAAATCGGAATCATTTATAGGTGATTCATAATAGTTATAGCTTATGTATACATACGTGTGTAGTATAATATGATAATTGATATTTGATAAGTAAACGAACATTTAGGTATGTGAAAGATCTAAATTTATTTGCATTTTTCTCTATTTGTGCATTTGGTTTTATTTTTTAGATCGTGACACCTAAGATAGTTCAATCTTCTCAATCTAAGGCTTTGAAACAGTATATTAATATGCTCCGTCAAAATAAAAACAATTTCAGTCACCTATTTTAAACCTTAATGTCATTAATAGTTAGGTATGATGTAATAAATGGACTCCTTTAACACTAACGTAAGAATATTATATTTTGTAAACGTTATGTTAAAAATTGGAGATCTTGCACGATATACATAGTCTTTGAATCTTAACCCCTTAACTACTCCGCACACCCTCACAAATCGAGTCCCGAATCCGCCATCTTCCCGGCTGATATGTACATTAATAATTTATTATTGGATAAGTCAGCGCTCTCTCTTTTACTAACGGATTCGGTCAAAACTAACACCCTTTTAAATCCAGCCCTGTTGCACAATTGGGGTGGCCAACCACCCTACGTTTACATGGAGGAGTGTGAACTGGGTGGGAAAATCAATAATGAAACTAACTCGATCGGCGAACCGAATGAACGATAAAAATGAATAGTTGGCTGTTACATAAACAATTCCTAATATTATGCCATGAAAAGTGAATAATTCAAATTTAAAATTGTCATAATAACAATATGATGCCTATTACTAATCAATTAAATTATAAATCGCGACTAACCAAAATCATCATTGACATAATTCTGCAAACCGTGCGAGGATTGTTGATCAAGAAGCAAAAATACTCGTTAGCCGATCTTCTCACAGTTCTTCTTCTGCACTCGTAGTAGTATTTGACCAACATCTTTATCATCTTTGGGCGGGATGATGAACGGTGGTGAGCGATACTTTTAGCTGTTCGTCAACAACCGCTGATCGTCGAAAACCGCTGTCGGATATGAAATGCGAGCGCAGAGCTCACGAAGCTGTAGCTGGGGGTAATTTATTATTATTTTATTGATCTGAGCCTAGGTTGCCATGGTGACGGTCTTGGGTCCTTTCCCCGAAAATTCTTCCTTGCCATGAAGCAATGTTCAAAGCCGACAATCATCGCCGTATAGAAAACACGGCAGGGATGAACGATAAAATTAACTATGTATTATATTATATTATTACAATGTTTTTGACGTTATTAAAATAATTATTACTTTTTTTTCAATTTCTCATGTCCCTATTTTTAGATCGGCGTTCACGTCCCAATACGTCTGTTTACGTCGCTGTTTGTTATTAGTTATTATAATATATAAGTATATTACGTACAATGTATAATCATTAACAATAGTTTATTAAGTCAATAGTTATATTATCTATATTCTCTTATTTCCTGTATAGATTAATAGATTATAGAATAATAGTATAAAATACGTCTTAACATAGATATATAAAGTATAAATATAAAATATGTACTACCTATATGAGTGAATTAAAAAAAAAATATTAAATTAACTACATTTTATTATTTGGACAGCTAAAAATGTATTTATAATTTTATATTTTGTAATTCATACACAATTTTTCGTCTTAGCACTTGTGGGGGGGGGGGGTGGAGCGGTGACTAAAATCATAATCAATACACGTTTGTAATTATATACTTCAATATTGTATCTGTGCAATAATATCAATTAGATCTTATGTCTGAACTTAGTAGTGAACTATTTGCGTCTGAAGCTTTTCAGCCAGTTAAATCCGTAAATGTTTTGAACCAGCTGAGGCCATTTCCGGTCGTACTTAAATTAACGCTGTTTGCCTTTCATCCGCGGTGACGGTAAAAAGTTCCACTCTTCATTAATTCCTTCTGATATTGTACCGAAACTGGTAAAACAATATGAAGACAAAACTGTCACCAAGGCACGACAATCTAATTCAATATTTCAAAGTTTTAATCTATTTGAATTAACGGTTAGATTTAACGTTCCGCGTATTGAAAATCTAACTGCGGTAAAAACATATTAATACGTAATGATGTAGCTGTAAAAATACCACAATAATAATTTGGTATTCATTGTATATGAACTCAAATTAGCATATTTATAAATTTAGAATAACACAGTATATTAAATAATTTAACACCAGTCATAAAGTATTGATAAAACAATACAATTGTGAATAAATATATATCGAAATGTTTATGGCTTTATTTTAGCTAATTCCTAAGGTAAGTAAGTAACGCAATGTAATGCCTTAAAACAAATTAAATATCGTACTTTTTAAAATTTTATAATATTAATATATTACCCGTCAAAAAAAAAAAAAATTTAAATAAAATTATATTACATATAGGTAGGTAGGTATAGGTACAACGGTCAGTATTTGTCATTTCAGTTTTTAATTGTAGCAGGTATAGTATACATATAATATGTGAATCAAAAGTTTAAATCAATCCAATATAATTAACTCATATAACTGGAAAAATCGATCACTTCGCTCACAATCTACGGTTCACTTCCATTTTCATCTCAATGTACAACTTATATAAGTTTATATTGTTGTTGCTAAAATATTCTAATTTTACGGCAAACAAGACGTATGGACAGTGGTGGATTTACGCATAGGCAACCGTATAGGCACGTGTCTAGGGTGCAACATCTTTCGGGGGCGCCGCAATTTTTCAGTATATTTCCACTTTTATTTATATAAATATAATATAATAGTGTTGTAATGTATTGGGGTGGAAAAATTGTAAGTCCGTCTCTGCATATAGAGCTAAATAATAATTATGGTCATGAAGACAATTTATTAAATCAGGTTGATTTAATCTAATAACCAGTATCAAATTAATAGATACGAATATTATTATCTAGAGTATTTATTAGACTTTAATTTTTATTTAAATTTTTACACGAATCATGACCATTATAAAATTATGATATTTCACATGGACATGCAATTAGTATTCTGCATCTTATAGATACAAAATAGTACTCACAGTGGGATGTTCGTTATTCGATTATCGTAATATGTAATTGATTTTTAACAATTCAGAAATAATTGAAAATTTCGATTAATCAAAGATTTTTATCAAGAGTACAGTATTTGGTTGTTGAAATAGTTTTATTAAACTAATCGATTAATTGAAATAATTGAACAGCCATACTACTCGTATATAGTATGCATACAATGTATATATTTTAACATACGCTTTTTAATCGAAAATTAAGTTAATTTAAATTACCCATAATTTATTTTAAAGATAAACATATTTTTTATCAACAAAAATTATGTTTTTATTATTTTATTAACATCTTCTTATATATTTTTGGCTTTTTTGAACAAAAACACCAATTATTATTATCATTATTATTTCATACTCCAAACTCCTGGAGCAGAATATTTTCTAAAAATAACAATTGAAAAAAAAATAATGGTTTATTCTTGTCTTTATATTCAATATTTTTTTCCAAAATATATAATCACTTAAACATCTATTTCCAAACATTGAAAAAAATTAAAATGTACGTACTAATCTACGGTCAAACTTGTATATAGATTTATACCTAAATAGTAGATAAATACGTAATTATATATTTAATAAATTAATAACCACTTATCCGCTTAGTATTGAGTTAATAAATTATATTTACCATTATGACTACTTGTGTATAATGTAACAGGTATATGATACAATCGTTGAATATATATATATATATAAATATATATGTATTATTTATAATATAGTGCCTATTAGTTCATGATATAGATTAATATAAATCAATTAGTGTTTATTGAGCAATGAGTGTATATTGGTATACACTCAGAAGTCAAAAATATGTACCGTATTGGTAAAATTCATATTCGCCCGACGATTCACTTTTCGTTTTGGTGTTCGCATTGCTTTTCCATCACGCATAGGTGAGCGAAGACCAGAATATCAGGGGTGCCTACAATTATTTTGGACACTTTTCAAATTGGGCCCTCTCTTAAAAAGATACGTACATATTTTAATAAATTGTAATGCACGAATAAACATGACTTACATGATATAACATATTATTAATCAGTAATACTAATACAGTACCAAGTAATATAATATATTTCATTAGATAAATGGATCGAGAACCTATTTTCAAGATAATTGCAATATTTATTTATTAATTTTACTTTTGTAGTCCATAACACCTTGCTGTTATAATAATAATACGATCTATCACACAAATTTAAAATAGTTTGCGTTGTATTATTTTATTTATCCAGAAACATAATATGTTCATCCCGATTATTTCCTGTTTTTTTTCGCGCAAACCGTTGTGATCATCCGCCTCACTATGCCTGTAAAGTTTCAAAGTCGAAAAATAATTTTTTCACCTCGAAAACTTGCGTACTAGTTTTTTTCAAAAAAGTGGTTTTGGTGAACTTAGGAGCTTAATATTTGGATTTTTGACATTGTATGGATACAGAAAGAAAGTCCGACGGTCCCTTAAGCACGCTACACCGTTTTTAGAGGAATCGAAAGTACGCTTCCATCTTAAAAACACTTATATTTAGTTTTTTAGGTGAAAAACGGCAAAATACAATCAGGGGCCGCCCCACCTGTTATATAAAATAAAAATTTCGATTATTTAGTATTTTTTTGCGCGCAAACGGCTGTGGTCATCCGTCTTACTATGCGTGTAAAGTTTCAGAGTCGAAAAATAATTTTTTCACCTCAAAAACTTGCATACCAGTTTTATTTAAAAAAAGTGGTTTAGGCGTAGTTAAGAGCTTAATATTTGGATTTTCGACATTGTATGGATACAGAAAGAAAGTCCGACGGTCCCTTAAGCACGCTACACCGTTTTAAGAGAAATCGAAAGTACGCTTCCATCTTAAAAACACTTATATTTAGTTTTTTAGGTGAAAAACGGCAAAATACAATCAGGGGCTGCCCCACCTGTTATATAAAATAAAAATTTCGATTATTTAGTATTTTTTTGCGCGCAAACGGTTGTGGTCATCCGTCTTACTATGCGTGTAAAGTTTCAGAGTCGAAAAATGATTTTTTCACCTCGAAAACTTGCGTACGAGTTTTTTTCAAAAAAATGGTTTTGGCGTACTTAGTAGCTTAATATTTGGATTTTCGACATTTTATGGATACAGAAAGAAAGTCCGACGGTCCCTTAAGCACGCTACACCGTTTTAAGAGGAATCGAAAGTACGCTTCCATCTTAAAAACACTTTTATTTAAGTTATTACAGTGCCGGACACTTTTTCTGGTAAGCGCGATGTTGCTTAACTGCAATCCCAATTAAATTGTCGTCCGGTTAGACAAGCGTCTGATGGTTGATATGTATAATGTTTATATAGCATTCCGAACTCATGCCGATGTCGATGCAAATTTATGTGCCCCGTTTAGTCTGTGACTCCGTGTCAGTGACGTAATTTTATGTCACTACAATTTTTAGTTATATATATATTATAAATAAATATATATCGTCATCACAGCCACAGTCGGTATATATATTATATCCATGGATCTCGTTTAGTACCGTCGTACCACCGCAACCAGACGTCTCACTGCAACACTCAAAAACATGCTGACCATTGGTTGCGGGTATCCATAATCCAATATCACACGACATTTGATGTATTTTTATTTTTTTACTTTATACCATTTGCGATTTCGATGGGCTTCTTTATCGGTGGCCGTATCATCTGCGTCTCCGATTGCGTTCGGCCATTCGTCAGCGCTATATGTCGTATACCAGGCCGTTTTTTTATATTATTATGACCTGTGTCCGAGTGTGCCACCACTTCATTGCACCTACTCGATGTTAAACGCTTTAACTAAAGGTAATTCTTATTTATCATATATTACGATATTATATTAATAATGTATTGCATAGTCGATGTTTTCCTCGGGTGTATTATTATTTATTGTTATTTGTATACTTATATATAAGTATAATTTAAGACTATAATTAAAGTCTTATAATGCGACCTTGTATAAAAACTAAAAAAATGTGAATTGTTTTGTATACTTATTTATATTGTATACAATTTATTTATTATAAACACACAATTAAAAATAAATACTTGCGATAATGTTTGAGGTAAATGAACTTTGATTTTTTGGCTACAAATATTGTGTGACATTTGCAATTATAAGTATTATTAGTTATTGTGTGTATCTACAGCGGCATGCATAGCGTCTAACTGCATCTGGAATCCAGTTTCACTGTCAATCTGCGTAAGATATCGTATTTTTCATGTGGACTGTGGTGGAGTCACAATATTGCTATTTGTAGTATTATCGTCGGCGGCCAAGTGTCCGAGTTCATCGTAGTAAAAACGTCTCACAATGTACAGCATGAACAAAACGATCACTAAAACGATTAGCAATAATAATAATAATATGAGACGATTAGGTTAGTGAATTAACGATTTTCCGATAAATATGTTGTACATACGGCTAGAGATAAGTCCAATACACAAGAGGAACAGTGGTTGATTAGATACTAATGCCGCATAACTATAATAAATGAGTATATGTATTAAAACCATTAAATACATCACCAACCAATGCTTGATATTTTGAACATTTTTCTGAAAAAAAATTTGAATTTTCACAATACGTTTTTTTACACGAGATAAAAAGACAAAAGATAAAAACTATGTACATTTTTTTAGATTCTGAACGGAGTGACAAATATGTTGTTTTTACAATGATGTGTGTTTTTTTTTTATTTTTGTGACTGACGACTGTCATCACGTTTTGGAGTAGTAGTAGTGCTTTGATTTTTAAATTCGACCCCGATTTGAAAAAGAAAGTGAATCTAGTTTGTACTTTGAGGGGGGGGAGGGGTAGTTTCAAAAGCGCCAGGAAAAAACCTAAATAAATAACGGAAAAACGGTAATTTTTAACGCATAACCAGTTTTTGACTAAATCGATTTTTTTATTTTGTTGTAACTCAAAAACGAACCTTTGTAAATACTTGAAATTTTTACCAAATGTTTATATTAGCGTTATTTATTTACGATTAAATTTTTAAGATATTTTGACTTTTTTAAAACTATTTATAGACAATTGAAATTTTCGATTTTTCTAAGTTTTTTTTGAAATGCCGATTAAAAAAAATTGGCTTTCCGAAATATCTTTAAAATTGAATATAAAGTTTATTATAAGTTATATTTATCATTGTAAAAAAAAAAAATAAAAAATCGTAAGTCACAATTTTTGTTTATAGTTTAAAGAAGCATTAGCATTTAAAGTTCAAATGTTCACGAAATATGTCAAAATCACGAAAATTTGCAAGGAAGTTTGAAATTGAAAATTCATAAAATTGTTGTGATTTATATCTAAGGTTAAAAAGCCCAACACAAGGTTCCCATAACTTTTTCTTCGAATAACTGTAAAAAAAATTATAGCGTCAATATAGAAAACATTTTATGAGCGTACGCAATTTAATTTTTTACGAAATCGCGTAAAATAACGATAAATTACAATTTAAACATAGTAGCTAATAATATAAAACCTACTAATTATCTTAGTCTGACAAATTATTTCCGTTCAGAATCGTGGTTCGTATACAATGATAATTACATTGTATTCAAATTCAACACATCCATTATAGTGATCTACGCTCCATCTCTACTATATAGCAGAGCGATAACCACTTGCCCACCCTTTTTTAAATTTAATATTATATTCTGTTTTTATTAAGTAAAAAAAAATATTAGTTATTTTGTTTAATAATTATTAATAATTTGGAAGCGACATGTTCTATAAAACGCCATTATGAGCATGCATTTTATACCCTGAAAAAATCACTAAAATATACCCAGGACGAAACGAATTTGAAGGCCAGTCAAATAGTTTTCTCGAGTCACCGATTATTTTTCATAGTTCACAGATAAGGTTCATATTATAATATTTTATCTTAAGTGTTTGTAATTTTATTTAATAAATTAAATTAAAATAAAATATGTATTATTCCATATATCTGCTAAATCTTTATCTATTATTACAAAACAATAAGATAATAAATTGTTAATATACAGCATTTGAAAATGACCTAATCTAACTATTTTTCGGGACTCGTGAAAATTACGTCACACAGTTTGATGTACTTTTCATTTGTAAACATTAGTTAAGACGCAGCTTTACATAACATTAAATTTATTAAGAAGACTCGGTATAAACTAAATATTTTTAATATTGACCTAGTACCAATCGATCTTAATTTTATTGAAATTTAATAAATAGGTGTTAATTGTTAATCTCGTTTATTTATGTTACTATTATTAACATATCGATATCTTCAACTTACTTCATTTATTGATTTCTTCAGACAAATGTTAAAGTAAAGAAGAACAACTTCCATAAATGATGAACTTAATAGACCATATATAGTGTGAGTTCTATTGTTTGTGTTTTCTTCGGCTTCATTACCTAGAAACAGTGGGCTTATAACTGCAGGTGTACATAATTATAGGTATAATAAGCTATGAATATAAAGAAATTATTCATAACACGAGCATTAATCTGATAAATAATTTTTTCATTGAAATATTCTGACTATAAACAAGTAAAAAAATAAAATATATAATATAATTTGATTTATGATAGCTTAAACTAAACGATTTCCTAATTTATTCTGTAATACATATTCTTTATTTTTTTTCTATAAATATCGATAAAAGTTATCATCAGGTCGAAATTCTCGAAAATATAATATAATATCTAACACAACTTTTTTATATACTAATCAAAAAATGTCAAAATCCTGAACACTTGTAAATTATTTTGCACTTAAAAATTTTTAAAATGATAAATTTTTAAGACAAAGGTTTGATAATTTTAAATAGGAAATTATAATCGAGAATAACTCATGACACATGATAACCTTATAATTTATGAATCATAAAATCATACTGAAATCTAAAACTTTAAAAAAATACTTCATAATTACAATTTTTTGTAGCCATTTGAAATTTAAATTTGTTCAAAATAAAATATTAATTAAACGAAGAATAAATTATTTTAGTATATTTGGTTTTAATTTATTATTTTATTTTATTTCTATAAACGTCATTAAGAAATATGTTAAAAATTTTTGAACATTTAATACAATATTCTCCGTAAGTTGTTAATTTGCAAAATAAAAAGTCGATGTTATAATATTTTTTTATTAGCATTTAAGTTTGGAATTTTGACAATATTTTTTAAAATCTTTAAAGTTTACAAATTATTTTTTAGTTAGAAATTCGTAAAAAAATGTATTTGTTTTTTATTTTAGTTTTATATTTAGTATTAATACAAGATTCCTCAATAGTTATTATACGTAAAACAAAAAATAAGCCTTCCTATAAGTAATATTTATTATTTATGACCATTTAAAACTGGAATTTGTATGACAATGAATATTTAATCGTGTCATAAATACGTGGCTATTTTTCCTAAAACGATTTTTAATATTTTGTTGTAATTTAAAATGGATAACTGCAGATACTTGGGATTTTCACTGAATGTTGACGTTAGCCTACTCAAAGTAAATATAATGTTCTAAATATTTCGATTTTTTTGAGCTATTTATTTATAAATAATTGAAGTATTCAATGTTTTTAGTTTTTTTTTCTATAAATACTCATAAAAATTATTTGCAGGGTCAACATTCTTGAAAATTTAGCGCAAGAAATGTTTTTTTTTTATAACTGTATAAAAAAATTAAAAATCCATAGCCAAAATTTTTATAGCTAAGGTCTCCGTTCAGAATTATTTTTCATATGCAATGATACATTATTGACTTTATATTTAATAACATATCTATACAAGTGACCCACTCAACATCTAGTGTATAGCAAAGCGGTTTCGACTCGGCTACCTTTTTTTAAAGTGAAATTACTTTAACTTTAAAAAATAATAAATTCGGTCGCGTTATTAAATACAATTTTTTTGATAAAAGCATGAGATAAAAACGCATATAACATTAAGGTATAGGAATAAAAACGTGTACGCTTACCTGAGAAAAATGAATGAACCTTTGTTCCGAGTACGACTATCAAAAAAAATATATTCAATATGATGGCTAACATCCAAACACACTGAAACAATAAAATAAGATATAAATCGAATCAAATATAATAAATTATATTATAATAATATACTATATTTCTGGACAACGTGCACTAACAATTGACATTATACTATAGGTATATGCATCATACACTATGTTCAATGTCCATATAGAAAGAAACTCTAAATCTATGTATTTGTAAATTGTAATTTTACAAAGATATATTTATTATGATACACTGTCCAACGATCCAAGATAATTCATTCGGTGGTGAATGTTGACTCTGAAGTACGGGCTTGCACATTTATCATAGTGTTTTATAATTTATAGCAGTACACGTTAAAATATTTAAAAAAAAGTTTTTTTTTTTAATTTTAATTTATTTTTACACATATATTTTTAATCACAAGATCGCTGATGAAGTACAATCGAATGAATAGAGCAGAACTATTGGAATAGTTTGAATATTTCACACTTTCACAGCGATAACAAACGTTGTGTAAGTATAATAGCGTTGTGCACATAGCTATCGCGTGCTTTACGGATCGCAACTTACAATACACTTATAATAAACAGTAAACGTATATAACTATAATAGAGTTGTACTGTATAATTGATATTTTTTTTATACATTTTATTTTCAAATACTTATGATAATAAATAAATAAAATATTTTTTATAATTGTATTTACTCATGTTTTTCTTTTTAAGCAAATGGAGCATGCTTAGACATTTAGAATATCTGAAGAATTCATCACTGAAAGATATACAACGTCTCATCAATGTGTAATATTTTGTAGTATTTTAAATTTTAATGATATAACCGGTAGATTGTAGATAAGTATATTATGTGGTAATAATTAAAACGTTGTCTATATTCTGATACGGCGTGTAACAGCGACAGATTTACGAATCGGTACATTAACATTATAGAATATACCTATAGGCACATTATACAGGTTGCGGCGAAATACCCTCCCTAAGTTTAAAATAAAATAAAAAAAAGAACAATTTTAATTAACAATTTTTTTTCACATATTTATTGTACAAATTTTAATGTATGTAGTATTAAATAACATTTTGGTTTTTGTGTGGAACGTTTTAGTGATAAAAATGAGTCAAAATCGAGTCGCCTACGGTCCATTTTTTATAATAGATCCTCTTAAGTTTACTCTTAAGTTTTTCATCCACAAAATAATTTATTTTCGGTCCGTAACTGATGTACGTTTGGAACTGCTTGACCGCACGAATCTAGTATGAATCGTGAATCATGTATATTCATGTATATTATAATAGTAAAATATAAAAAAAGAGGTGTGAAAAATATACCTATTATACTATATAGATATTTTATATGCCTACAATTTTTATTTGTGCCCTGCTAAATTCACGGTGTTCTACACAGCGACTGCATAACTGCCTAAGCGATCACCGCTGAAGAACCGCTACTTTACATTTTCTATCATCATTTATTTTTGGCATATTTAACCAAGTTTTATATTATGCAGTTAATGTACAGTGTACATAATTGTTATTGGTCTATTATTATTTACTAATCGCGTTTTTGATTATACATGACGTGATTATTTATTAGGTACATAATTATCTTATTAATTTAGTTTTATACAATATGTCTAATGTCAAATTATATCATTACATATTGTATAAAACTAAATCAATAAAATAATCATATACTGTATAATCACACGTATAATTAAAACTATGATTGATTAGTTATTACCTATACAACTACATAATAGTATGTATACTTACTATGTTCAGTATAGCTATGATTCTGATACCGCAGCGTAAGTCGATGAGACCGAAACAATATTTTTTCGAGTCCTCCGCTGACATGGTGTTTTTGATTAAAAAAAAAAAAATAAACAGATTAATTCTCGGGGCTGAATAACATATAATATGATGGCTAAAAAGTATACAACACCCTCGCGTGCTGAGATTCAAAACGACGTCGACGTGCCGCAATACATGTTTATGACGTGTAGTGCCTCAAATGTATATAGCCATATAGGTACCCTTACACGTGAGTATTATTTTATTGGGTATTTACGCCCACCGAGTATATATCCCGACGTCAAATGCTCGATGAAATAAATAAACTTTAATGACGTTCACGGTTTAGCGAGCGAATTACTCGGGTAATAATGAATTCGTTACTATCATCGGAACGATCGAAATTATAACAATACTATATAGAGTACTACAACTATGTGATGTGTATACACGTAGATTCGCGATTTTTTTTAGTTAATAGTTTTATTTTAAACAGCCGCCTAATAATAAAACAATATGCGCATTGTAACGTTCCTGATGGGCGTTTCATGCAGTTCAATTTGTTATATATTTCCATAATGATTTCCCGTACTCGAAAATACAAAGTAGACCTCGATGTTTGTATTTTTGCAAGTTGCTAAGTGTTGGAGACTATGGAAACGCATGTATTTGTATACATTCGTGTTTTTAAAATTGTGTATAAACATTGTAACAGCGTCGCGAATTATAATTATCATAATTTATCGCGTAAAATAAATATTATGTACACATAAAACCCCAAATATGTAGTTATTTATGTTATACACATTCTAGGGATTTTTCAGTTCTACCCCAATTATGAAGACGAGTTTTATTGTTCATATCTGATCGAGGTTTAAAAAAAATAAGAAAAAAAAAATCACCTTTCGTGGTGTATACAGCGTATAATTAGTAGCTACTAAGTATTAATCTTCATATGGAGAAGTCGAATATTATAATATAATGTATAATGTTCGTGTATGTAGAAAATATTAAAATATGTATACAGATACTTATGTATATAGTCAGTTGTACATTGGACAATAATTATTTTTGTTAACGTGATCAACTGATTAAAAATTTTCAATCAGATCGTAAACTATAGAATATAATAACTATGTGTACCGCGTAGGTAACGTCAATCGCGGTTATCTGATTTTATTTTAATAATAAAATTTATTATTTTCATAAACACAGACTAGAGAGATGACGAAGTTCATTTAGGGAAAATTAATTTCGTGTTCAACAATAAAAACAATTTAACTGCTTAGTCAGTACAGAATTTTTTTAATCATAAACGTTTGATATATTATTATTACAGTTATAAATAATATATTCTAAATCGTTGATATAATAATTTTAACTGCGATATATTATACATTTATTGTATTTATTATTGCTACCTATAAGGCTATAAATACTTATCATGCCAACGTGACAAACCTTACAAATGTAGGTGATTAAGATCGCATAATATGAGACATTGTAGTATACTAAATAGGTAGGTATAATAGGTATACTGGGCGTAGTAGGTGGAAAATCTTTGCCGAAGTCGTCGGAGTTTCCGACCGGCTGCAAACGCGAAACAACGAACAGGTGTGCACAGATGGCATTTATTGTTGGCGTAGTAGTGTTGAATACTCGAATACCAGTTTGCTTTTCATGGTCCCCGACCGACGGTCGTCTGGAACACGTAGACGTAGACGTAATAACACTAGGACACGGTAGATGTATAAAAAAAATTCCGTGATACCTTGTCTTACAGTAAAATTTAAAACAGATGTACTGCATAAACGTGAAGAAAAAAAGGTTATTCGTGGTAATTTATTATAACCACTATAATAGTGTTTACCTATTATTCTGAGACTATTTTGTAACAGTTTATTATTATTAAATAATTTTTCATTTTGTAAAACGTTTAAAGGTTGATCGTGTTACACGCCATGGCACTGATTTTATCACTTAGCCATCATTATACATTTAAATATTAACACTTTTATATACTATAGGTAGGTATATTATCTTAAATTATTCGATTTTCCGTTATATGTAGGTGGTAGGTATCTGTTTTACTAAATCTAGTAATATTTTGATTTTACTACTTAGCAACTGGAAATACACATACTAAAAATTATGATATTGAATATCGGCGATAGAAAACTATAATGATTTCACCCAATCAATTAGTTATAAAATATTATACACACTCGTTTAATATAAAGTTTTAAACGATAAGCAATTAATATGAAATAATATAATAGTAATATTATATTTTTGCTTTAATGCTTTTTCATTTAATCTACAAAAATTATATTTAACCACTATATTAATCTAATAAATATGTTTTGCAAACGAAAAATAAAGTAAAAACAAAATAAAGCAATGGCCAATGGGGTGGTTAACTGCGATTGAAGATAATCGATCGACGGCATTGGAGATAAGAGTAATGACATCTAACGGAATTTCGTATAACCATTCTGAGTGCACGACGAGCCGTCTGCCAGTATATGTGATAGCTTCTATAGATAGACAGCGCTGACATACGTGATTTATATATTTTCAAAGTTATTTTCTAATTTCGTTTTTCTTTTTTTCTGTGACTAGTGACCATAACTGATTAGTGTGAAATAATGATAAAAATATCTTACAATTGAAATATGATTATTAATTAAATTCGTGACTTGTCATTTCTCAGAATCTTTAATATTTTTTGTGGATAAATTAAAATAAAATTATTAGAAAATTTAATTTATTTTGAAGTATTGTGATTTCTGCTCTATAAGAAAATAAAACACTTTGTGAAATGTGTGGGCGTTATAGTAGTTCACTTTTAACATTTAGTTTTTTATGGTAATATTTTGCGTTTAACTAATCTATTTGCCTGTAGAGTGTAATGGTGTAGATTATAGACAAACAGGTTACCATTGTCAAGTATTCATAAAACGAGGGACTGCATTTTTTAGGCTATTTAACTATTATAATTAATTCTCGTCCTTGGTCACCGATTTGAATATTTGAAAACTGTGTCTACAAATTACATCATTATACAAAAATCTAGCTATTGAAATATTATCTTTTAGTGACTATGCTTTGGACAATTTTAAAATATTGTTGACGGCGAACACAATACATATTTGTATCGATTGAGTTTGGGTAATGTCATTAAATCGACTATTATTTTTTTAAACACCTGAACGTAAATAATACAATCATTAAACATTTACATTTACGATATTTATTATATACATTAATACAACAACATACAACTATAATTATTCGTTTAAAAAAATATAAAATTACTGGACTTTGTGGTAAGAAAAAAACATAAAATATTTTAGGTATATTCTATGTTTAGTGTATGTTATTCTATAGCTCGTTCATGCAGTTCGTCGCACATAAAAAGGTTATTTTGTATATGTTAGTTAGTAGCTACCGTGGTAAACATAACATATGTGTATTGGTTAACACTATGTTCTCCCAGTAACCTTCCCTATTGTAAAAGAAATATTATTCCTTACGCTCCTAATGTTAATTTTCCACTTATAATTTATATTTCTAAAGTCTATATTGTTGCTCTTTAGTTTGCCAGAAAAAGCCAAATGTATTATCAAAGTCAAATCAATATCATCAAATAATTTTAAATGGGATAGTAATGTTAAATTTGTTATGTATCATAAAATAATACATCAACATTCTATATTACCCTTAAATGATTATGATTTTAGAGGTATAGTAAATAAAAGCCTTTTCCAAATAATACATGACATTAAACATTAGCGTAATAATCAAAAACAAAATAAAAGTTTTATTCCGCAACGTGTACTAGAAAGGTTAACAATTTGAAAAGTTTCTATACATCATACTTTTTTGAAAATATTATTTCTACACAATTTGATATAATTGCAAAACAATATTTAAAAAAAAAAAAATACGTATATTTTACTGTTTTTTATGTTAACTTTTAATACTCGTACAAAATTGGGGTTAGGAAAACATGTAAAAATCATTCCATCATCATAGTTTATAAAAACATTAATGTACAAAATATTATAATTTTATACATAATACATAAAATATGTTGTACCTATAACCATATTTTTTATAACTTATAATATTGTTTGCATAATACCTGTTTTGGAGCTTCAACAGATTTCAGCACTGATAAAACTTTTAATACGGCTGTATTCACTTTTTGAAAAGCTTCACACTCTTTTATAACTATAATATAAGTTCTAACGTTATCTACATTTTTTGGTCAAAAATATCTAATTATAATTTTTAAAACAATAAAAAATAAGTTATCTTAATGTTTAATAAGTTTATCTTTTTTGTGTATCAAGCGTTGTGTTTCTTACTTAATGAGCTGATAATGCTAATGCCTTTTCAGAAATATGTGAGCCACTAAGAATTATATTCAGTATTTTAGTTTTTTAAATTTTATCCAATATAATGAGTGTATTATTTTTTTGTAAGATAATATTTCATTTTGGATCATAAAAGGCTTGCATTGTCTACGAAACTAAGATTTTTCATTACGATTCTTTAATTTAAATGCAATGGATAATTATTATTTTTAGGTAAGTATGTGGTAAAATTGTTTAAATTTATATGTATATAATATAGACTAAGATGGCTAAATCTATATTATTTTTCATGCGAGTATTTTTAGAACAAACATTTGCATTCTATGAAAATATTATGATATATTGATATGTTATAGTTATTCTATTTAAAATAATTGTAGTACTTAGACTAATTATTTCATATGAAAGAAGTTCTTCATTGTTTTAAATACTTCCTTCCTTATATTTGTATACATACAGATAAACTTCAAAATGTATTTAAAAAGCAAATATAACTTTTTTTTTTTTTTTGGCAGCTTTTGAAACGTAGTTTTCTAATAGTCAATACATTTTCACATAAAAGCGTGTAAATATACTAAATGTATTCAATAGTATGTACATAAATAGTTTACAGTTTTTTGTTAATAATATTTAAGTTAAAAGAAATTTATTTTTTGTCGGTTGAAACAAAATAATATAATATTAATAATAACAGAATATTATTATACCGTTATTAATTTATTTAAAATATTTAATTTTAATATTTATAATTGACTTTATTTAAAACTGATGTATATAACATAAACCATAGTCTTATAAATTGCGTGTTCCGTTTTATTTGCTTGAATATTGGTTGATACTTACTTCTTTTCAGCTTTTATGAATACTTGAAACGATGAAATAGTCCAATTCGATCTAAAAGTTATAGGTAACGATTTCAATTCAATCTATAAAATGTTAACCGTTCGATTACATTTCAAAAACGTAAATAAATTGCTATCGATAAAATAAACAATGTATAATGATTGTAAATTGCTGTAAACGTGCACGTATACGCCGCTCAGCAACGTGTTATGTCGCATACACGTAACGTCTATTATACTTCGTCCGAGTTGTCAGTAAGATCGTACTTGCATGTCATTATAAATTATACAAATTTCGAAGTATATATGATTATATTGCTTGTAAAAAATATTCTACCTATTCGTAGACTATTCGAAGAATTAAAAGTTTCTACTGTACAATTACTTTATACCAGTGGTTTTCAAACTTTTATTATACACGGCACACCGTACACTTCACTAGACGAACAAAATTGTTTTGAATTAATTATAATTATATATATATATATACATTTAATAAGGAATATGTGATTGATAGGCCAACGAATATTTTTAATTCTTGAACGAATAGTTGACACATACCCGCATTTTCTTGTACCACAATTCATTGCAATCGGTAATTTATGGAAAAACTGCGGCACACTTAATGGATACTCGCGGCACCCAGTTTGAAAACCACTGCTTTATACTAATGCCCTATATTTTACATATACATTTATATCATTCACTATGTACTAACTATAATTATGGTTGTATTATTATCATGTATTCATATTGATATTAAACTTATAATTTAAGATTAATTAAATAGTCATGAGAAATATAAGTAGAATCAAACACATTTTTCAAAGAAAAACAATTGTAGCAGTTCTAGAAAATTATAAATGAATACAGAAAAATCTAAAAATGGCGTAGATGGGTTCGTGCATCGATAATAATTGTCATGTATTAAATATGTATCTACACATGCGGTACAAGTACTAGGTGCTGAGAGTGTGCACCGTAAGTCTGAGAATTCAGTGTAAGAAAGAATATTAAATTGGAAATACAATGAAAGTTTAATACGAAATACAAGTCGGTATGAAAAATTATTAAACTCTTAAACAGTGAATATAAAGTCATGTCAGAGAACAGAAGGAAAAGTACATAACTCAATTCACACAGTTAACATAGTAAGTGTAAAACAACGCTTGCATACACAGGCCCGGATTAATACAATCGTAGGCCCTAGGCAAAGCCGTAGCTGGAGGAGGGACCCTTCAAGATTTTTTTAAAAATAGAAATATTTTATAGTGATGAATAAAGTTAATTGACTATAAATTTTCAGTGTTTATATTTAAAAAAATGTTGAACCCCTCCCCCCCATCAGAAATTTTTTTTCAGTTGCAGCCTTGGCTCTAGGCACAGTGCTTTTAATTCCTATGCGCTTATACAGCATTGCGGTGTCCAGTATTTAAATGAGTATAAAACCTTCTGTTTAGGAGAGTAAGAGTTGAATTTCGATGTTAATCCTTTAAAAAAAAAAAAAAAAATCAAATCTAAACTTTTATGCGATAATAATTTTAATAAATCTCAAAAACAATTAATTTTACTCAGTCTGCAAATAAATAGAAAATTAAATTGTTAAAACCATAAAAAAAATTATTGTACGCCAATTTGAATATTTCTTTATCTCTCGTATTTAAGTATTGAACAAGATAATTGTAATAAAAAAAATAGTAACCACACATTTAATATTTGTAGGCCCCAAAAATATTCGTAGGCCCTAGTCACAGTGCCTATAGCGCCTGTGCGCTAATACGGCTCTGCTTGCATATTCGGATCCCATCATATGCCGCGGCCGGTCAGTTACTCTACAATATAATAGACTATTTTCGATGTGAAGTTAATTTTAAAGGACAATTTTCATGATTTAAATCCTAACTGATGTCGCGATGAAATGCAGACATGTCATATTATATACAGTGAAACCTCCATTAACGGACGCGTCTTAATTATAGCGGACAAATTTAAATTCCATTACAGTGACCTATGTGTAGAAAGGTTTCACCGTAATACATTAGTCGCCGCTTATTACTGTGAGAGTAGAACTAATAAACATTCATTATAATATATTTATTTATTTGTGAATTTGAACTATACAATTTTCATTCATAAAGAAAAAATCCATATTATAATATAATATGATAATTGTAAAATAAAAAATATAATTTTTTTTTAAAAATGTTTTTTCATTATTTCAAATAAACAAAAAACAAAAAAAAAAAATAATAGAAAAAACATTTCTATAAAATATTGATGCTATTCACAGTGGTAATATGTCGAGGAAATAATATCAATCGTTAATATAAATAGGATATAAAAGGAGGAAAGAGTACTAACTAAAAAATGTAGAAATATGCCCTTAAAAATATACATCGATTTTGATTTAAGCCAATACCGTGGTTATAGATACCTAAGTATATATACCTGCGTAGTATTTTATCTATCGATTGGATATTTAAATCATTTATTACGAACGGCGTTGCAGTTCGCAGACCGGAAACTTGAAGCGATCTCGAAAACGTTTCCGAATCGAACGACATCGGACTCCTCGTCGATCAGGCCGCCATGACCACGACCGGACGCAGGGCCACGGCTGTCGCGGACAGGTGCGGCGGCGGCGACGACGGCGAGACGGCCGCTGATCTGACGCTGTTCAAGGCCATCGGCCTGCACCATATGCTGAAGAGCGGGACCGCGGGCCGCCGGTTTCGGGCCGCGTACGTGTGGTTCGCGCGCCTCATCGTGGCCGTACAGCTGTTGCAAGTGGCCGGGCTGTACGCGTCGGCCAACGACTTGCGGCGGTTCGCGTCCATGGCCGTGCTGGCGTTCAACGGGCTGATGTGCGCGTTCAAGGGGCTCGTGCTGGCCAACAACGCGGACCGGCTGCGGGAAGTGCTGGACGTGGCCCGTTACCGGTACACGGCGTGCGGCCACCGTCGGCCGGCCGACATGCAACGGACCGGCGCCACGGTGTCCGCGCTGCTCCGGACGTTCGCCACCGTCAGCTACTGTACGCTGGCCGTGTGGGTCATCACGCCGCTGTTGGCCGACGTCGCGTACGTGCAGATCGTCCACCGGGACGGCACGGCGGCCGCTTACCGGGCGACCATCGACAACACGTGGCTGCCCGGCATGTCGGAGACCGTGTACAACTGGCCGCCCGTCTGGGCCGCCATCTATGCCATCGAAGTGATCATGTTGACGGCCAACGTGTTCAACTGGATGATGTTCGACTGTTACCTGCTCACCGTGTGCTTCGTACTCAACGGCCAGTTCCGCACGTTGGCGGTTGGGTACGCGACGATCGGCAGCCAAAGGCCGCTGCGGTGGTGTTCGTGCGTTCGCAGCCGTTCCGGCGATCCGATCGTAAGCTTCGTCAAAAGCGGTGAGTTCGAATCGCGTTTATTGTAATCGAATTTCACTGGGGTTAACAAAGAAAAAAAAACCGAATTACACTCATTATCGGTTCAGGAGTTGTTTTGGCGGTGCTTGCACACACCTCATCATTGATATGTTTCAAAATTATTTAATTTAAAAAATCCATAGAAAAAAACAATTTTCGACCGGGTCTTTTGATATACGTGTTGACACCGATTGACGTGCGCACATCTCACGTCCGGTAACACGTCAAACACTTTAAAATGGACAGGTCACAACCGCATTCGTAACGTTGTACATTCGGTGTTGTACGGAATCTAATGATTTGTGGATTGGTCGTGATGTTGCAGGCATATGCGCAGAAAACGATGACGTTCATAATACGGGTAACGCCGATTATTACGAAGACTTGATCGTTCATATAATTGATAATCAAAATATAATAAAGTGAGTATAGTATGTGATACACATAATAGTTATCGTATCCGCGAGACCAGTGACGTGCTCAGTTTTTTTTGAAACGGGGGGGATATTCATTTTTGACTTGTTACAGACTCTAATTTTTTTTTCATGTGGATGATATATTATTACAAAAAAATCCAAAGGGGGGATATGACACCCCGATTCCCCCCGTGAGCACGCCACTGCGCGAGATTGTACTAGCAATTAGTATGACATATTATATATTATATGTTCTTATTTACAAATTACACGAGATGGCTATCGGCTAACGAATCGATTTGATAGAAATATGAAGAAAAAAATCTCGAAAAACGGGTCGTCTGAGTGGTGAGAAGCACAACTTTAGTAATACACTGTCTATTGTTCAATTATTGCATAACATATACTTTAACTCTACAGTTAACATGTATCACTTATAATAACACATTGACACAATAGTTATTTGTCAAAATAATTTACACGGTGTTACTATAATACAATGAGTTGCGCTTGCGTGTTGCATATATAACAATATTATGATAATATTTTGGGGGTCCATTAATAAAGTGTGATGTATATATTATGATATTATTTATCAGTGCTCATTTGCAATTTACTATAAACAATTATATTTATATTATTATTTGTGCATAAAAAATTGTTTGACTTTGTATACTGTTAAATGTATAAAAAAACGTGCTTATAGGAAATATGATGACTTTTTTGAAATCGTGCGGCCTGTAGTCATAATCCAAGTAGTCAGTAGTTCGATCTCAATAGTGGGATTGATATTGCTCGTCGAACTTGTGAGTATTGTGTTTTTTATTATTATTATTTAATATTGTTTGGCCATTTATTATGACATAATAATATCATAACTATTGAAAAATGTGATAGTTTTATATGCTGAAATTTTATTATTTTGTTTCTAATTCAGTTGTACTCAATGGGTGAGTCGATCACATTTGGACCAGTTTTGAGATTAATTTGTGCTCTGTTATCACTAACTATGGAGTTCTACATTTATTGTTACAGTTTCAATTACATTGAAATCGCAGTAAGAAATAAAAAGATAATATTTGAATATATTTATTATTGGTGGCTTTGGAGATAACAATTGAAGTAAATTATTTTTAATTAATATAAAAACCTTTTAAAAATGTCAAATCTGAAAACCATTTTAAATTTATTTCTAATTTGTTGATAGAAATGTATAACTTGTAAAATTATCTCTTCATAGGCATATTCGCATATTTGTATATTTGTTCAAAAATAATGTATTTATAATATGTATCACATTAAAATAATGGAAAAAATATATTTTTAAATTCCTGTCCCATTATTTATACAATTATTTAGTGTAAAAATGCTTGTATCCATGATACCACCACAGACTAACTAGTGCTTTAAGTTAGAGGGGCCTAGATTCCTAAAAATATTCTATAGCTAATTATTTTTTAATTTGATTATTATTTATTGTTTCTATTAGTGTTTACAACTGACTAATGATTATTCGTTTATATTATGAAACATTATATTTTTTTTTATTGTAGGCAAAAATGAAGTTAAATACAATATGTTTATAAACAGTAAGTACATACATTTACCGAAAAATTCTGGGGGGGGGGGGTGACTGAAACCCATCCAAATCTCCCACTAGTTGTTCCTATAACATGATATCAATGTGCACGTATCAAACTAATTTTTTTAATTTTATAATACATACCAAAAGTGAAACCGTATTAAAGCCAGTATTTAACTTAGGTATTATGTGGTAGATACCCATTTAGTTTTGTATTAGTAATTTAGTACAAACAATAAAAAATGTAATGCTATGATAGTATATGGATAATATATTATGTAAAATACCTTTTTAATCATAAAAATTAACTTATCTTATTAAAACTAATACTTTTGATAAAAATATTGTTCACTTCAAAAAAAATCATAAAATTAAAATATTGATTTTAAAAATTTTAAACTTTTATTTATATTATTATATTTCATCATATACATTATACACAATTACATTTTCTGATTTTCAAAACATTTAGATTGATTTTATTCTATTGCCTATTTAAGTTTTGGTAAAATAAATTATTACAATAATTAATAGAAATATATTAATAAGTTGACAGATCATTTTCGATTTTTGTATATGTTATTATTAAATTGATTAAATTATTTATTTAATGTTCCATTGATTGAATTCAAATTTAACATATCCATTACTGTAATCTATTCAATGACGAGTTACACTCGTCTTCTACTGTACAGTACTGTTTCCTATTTTCTTCACCTTTTTTTTTTTTTAATTATAACATTATTGGTTTTTATTTTCATTATTATATATTTATTGGACGGAACAGTGTTTGGGAAATTTTGATACAACCAGACATTGGTGAATTTTAAACTCGTGAGGTTTTCGATAACGTGATGACAGTTACGGATTAGCTATGGATTATAATTTATAATGAACGGATTTTCAATAATAATACAGGACTCCATATCACTTTTTATTTCTAATAATTATATTTTTTATTTGTGTGTTATGGGAAGTGGGATGATAAATTAAATATCATATTTTTACTACTAAAGACGTCAATGATAAATATAAGAATTTTATTTTTACATGTACTGACATAATTTATTCATTTTTACAATTAGAAATGCACGTTAAATTTTGGACTGTATAGTAGTAACTGGACTGCTATGGATTTAAAATTTAAAAAAACTTTGTTTATGGCCATGAGCATGAATTCCGCTCATATGAAGGTGATGAAATTGTCACCAAAATATATCATCAATTTGGAAATGTTCACATCGGTAAGCATTTGATTTTAAATATAAAATTATATACACTTACATAATTATATATAATTTGTAATGCTTACATTAGTCTAATATTTTAATGCTAAATTTAAATAAATGTAATATTTTGAAGAAAGTTAAAATACATTATGCCAATTACCAAGTATAAAAACTCAATTTGAGTAAAGTTCAAATAAAGTTTCAAAATAAAACTACAAATATTTATATATATTTTATTAACAATATTATATATTATATTAAATAAAAAATTTGATTAAATCAAATCACTTAGAAAACTTATTCCTCGTGTGAAATTTTTAGCAGTGAACTTAATCTATAAAAATTACGGTTTTCTGTAATAATCTCTTAATAATCGTGAACTATAACTATAGTATAATAAAAGTACAATCAAGTTTGTTTTATAGTAGATAAATAATTAGTATTTTTTTTTTAATTATACCTAAATGACTATACCAGTCATACTCAACCTAATTTTTTCACTTTAGGGCGCTACATTTAAATTATTGAGATGGCTAGGATCCTTAAAAGAAAAAAATAATTAAAAATAATTGTTGGGGTAGTGTAAATATCGATAATATTCTGTAATTAGGAAAATTGTTGGTTATTAAATTCAACAATGTTTTTTGTTTACATGTAATTGCATTGTTATAAAACCTCTTACGTTTGTTTGTAGGTGATGAAAATGTGTTATAGTATGGTTTCCGTAATACTAAATTCAATCGAGAAGTAAACAGCTAAGATATGAATTTCATTCAAAAAATATTGACAGAATAGTTAATATTATTATGACTTAGTATTATATTATAATAGTTGTTAGGTATCTATTTGTAGTGTTCTTTATTAAATAATCTATAATAATAATTTAAGCAGTATAGTACGATTAGTCCAATAATGTATGGTCAAATATAGTGCAAATTTAGATACTTCATTGACGTTGTATAAAAAAATAAAAAAAATTTATTTATTTGATAAAAAAAGGTTTTGTTGGACATCCAGACCATCCAGTTAATATATAATTTAACAACATATTATATAGATAAATGCTGAGGTACGAGATTAGGTTTTGCGAAGAAACATTAACTTTGCGTGGAGTGGTTGATTTTAACCATAAGATGGGTTGGAATGGAAAATAAAGAATAGCTTCTCGTAGAGTGCGAAAAAACACGGAAAGATACCGAAACAAATAAATTGGAGTTTCGAGGGTACTATTCAGAAAGAACGAGATAAATGTGTGGTTCACAGTAATATGACGGGAAGCTAGTGGGGTAATATTAAGAATTGAGTGGATGAGGGTTTAGTAATGTGGTGGATATTCGATTTTTAGGAGATAAGCTGCAAAAGAAAGAAAGTGGGTTTGAACTCGTTCGTGTAGTTGGTCGCAAAATAACACATAATGATGTTAGATTACTACTGTTCCATACTTTAAAATCGACCGTAGTACCGTACCACACAGGAACAGCGGTAATAGCGTAGACACGCTATTATAGTTTTTTGTTTAAATATACATTTTTAAATGTATATAATATTTAATAATCTAAACGAGTAAATGTATTCTATAATATATGTACATTTTACTGCTTAGTTTTTGATTTGTACCGTCTGTTATTTGTTAGCATATAATTTACCTGGGTTTTTAAATTTTCATTAAAAAATAAATATGACGTACAATGATTTTTTTACACCGGGATTTTAACCTTTACTATGAATTTTCAATAAGCCAGTATTAAATAATTTAATAAAAAAATATGTCCTACTGCACGCGATACACATGGCATATCGATGCAATTACGAATATTAAAATAGCTTGGGATGATTATACGTGTATCGATAATTATTATTTGTACATCGTTAGTGGTATATTGATTTTCATTGTAGATCAAAGACGTGTAAAAAAGAATATTCAATTGGAAAAAAAAATTGAAACATATTATTATTATATTAAAATATAATACGAGTTGACCTGCAGTTGCAAAATGTCGTATGGATACACCATGACGTTTAACCCTTTTTTTCTGTTCACCAGTGAAATTGTATTGAATTATAATTTTCAAAGTGAATACAATAAAACGTTTCAAATACCTTTGTGTCTTCAATTTTAATGCGGATCATGTAGTATTAGTATATTTGGAAACATTTAAATAGAACGGATTAAGTGATACTGTAGCGCAATAATTAGTACTTATATAATACACAATGACCTAGCCATCTTTAGGTACACTGTAATGTAGTAGAATGCATCTTGCTTATTTAACATCTATTATACATCATATAGTTGTTATCTACGCTCTTGTTAAAGAATATAATACTATATATTTAAGGTGACAGGTTTTGAAAAATGTAACGGGTGCCTTAGGTGTTATAAACTCCAACTAATCTCCCCTAAAAAAGGTTTTCTAGTACCTATGCGGTCTACTAAAATAACAAGAACGTATGCATCGGATGAATAAAAACTATATTTCTGAATCAAAAAAGCAATATCATAGTAATTCGGGGGTGGAATTTCAAAATGTACAATTTTACTATTTAAGTACTTTTTATAGGAAAATATGATTTTTTTGTTCTGAATTATTAAAAAATAATAGAACCATTCTAAAATAGTTGAACAATTTATAAAAATACGCTAATTTAGTTTATAATATAAATTATTGATAAACTTGTAATTTTAATGCTTTAATTCGTAAGTTTAATTACTGAATTACATCATAATGCTCTACATTTTCAACAAATAGTAAGTAGATACGTTTTGGATATACTATTAATTTATTTTGCTTTCTATTTTTTTATATTCTGTAAGACAAAATGATTTTAACTGTATAACTTAAGCATCTAATATATACGTGTTAGTAATGCATAAGTATCATAATATATTATGAAAATGTGTCGGTCTGGTTCATGATTGGGCCATAGCCCATTTATTTTTAATAAATCCTGACGCTCTATACCTAATAACTTAGAAAAAAGTGCCTTTCAATACATTCATAAGTATTTAAAAAATGTATTATTTTATAATTATATTTATTAAAAACAAATTATATTAGTGTTTTTTTAATATATTGTTAAATGATCCTAAAATATTAATAATATAGTTTTTGTTTATAAATTTAATGATGTAATGTTTTCTTCAACAAACCGACAAGAATGCAAATATTGTTGACTTATCAACTATTTAAGTTTAGTTATTAAAATTTTAAGTTTTGAAAATACTCATTCACACTTATATTTTGTAATTTCTGCGTGTTACCGATTCTTTAATAAATACAATATAATATATAATTTATAGAGAGAGATAGAGAGACAGGTTTGGTCATTAATATTGGTGAGTAAATTAGGAATTGTTATTTCATGTAATAATAAGTTAATTAAGTTATTGAAAACGTTTAGTTTTATTCTAATAATAGACCAAAGTAGAATATGAACTCAATTCATTTTTAGTCTTTTATGTATAATAATCGACACAAAATCAACGCAAAGTTTTGGGTAGATAATAGACACTATGGACTTTTTTTTAGTATAATCATTAAGAAGTAACTAAATCCCTATTTAATTTAATTTTAACTTTGTATAGGTACATAATAATATATTTTATATTCTTAAGTTTTAATACCCAATTATACATACGACGTGTTAATGCAAAATTATGTCCATGGCTGGTTCATTGTAATTTTTTTAATTATAGCAATAAATAAAATAAACAAATACTAAATATAACTAGTTATAATACCTATTATAATCAACGAAACATGTGTTAAAGTCTTGCATAGCATAACAATATAATATAAATTATTACGTTCTTCAAGTTTATCCTTTCCCAATGTTTAGTAAATAATTTGTAATGGTTAATAATTGTATATAGTAATATAGATGAACTAAATTCTATAATATAAATTACATATTATATGTTAAATTGTTTAAACTTAACTTTCCCCACAAAAAAAAAAAAATAAAAAATAAAATAATGAATAGTTTAAGCACCAATGGTTGTTGAATTATAAGATAATAATACTGATATATTCATTACATTTAGCCTTTAGATTATGGTGGTTATGCATTGTAAAATAATAATATGGGGTAATGTGTGTTTTGTGTTAAAAAAAGTAAAATTTAAAAATTTCTTAGTACATTATAACTAATTGTATATATTTAAATACTTGTTTGTTAAGAAATTAAATTTACAAATGACATGCTCAAAAGATTATTTTGTGTAAATAATGAATTATTAAACTTTAATTTTTTCAAGCGTTTCAAAAACTGATTACATTGAATTAAAAATGTAATACCTATCGGAAATTCGTAGTAGCGCATAATATACATTGTTTATATTAGTCATTATACTTGAATTTCACCCATATTATAATTGTTCGCAATTATTATTTATAAAATTATATGTTTACTTATTGAAGATATGTATCAATATGTTTAAAAAAATTGTAGATAATTTTGGTTAAAAACTTAAAATAATTGAAAATTCGAGAAAATTATGATATTCAATATTTGTCAATACAAAAATAAAAAACATTAGATTTCATTTTTTTTTTCATATTTAATTTTATAATATATTCACAAGTAAATTGAAAATATCCTTCGATATTGCTACGCAAAACCACTTCGGGTTAGGGATTTTATTTTCTGAGAAATAAAATTGCTTCATTTTTTTTCGAGGTTACTTTTTTCACAAAATGTATAAAATATCAAGATTCTTGTGGTGGGTATATAGGTAATCCCGGTTTAAATAGAATATAATGGTCACATTATGATAGACACAAAAATAAAACAGTCACATCACTGTAAAATCGCTCCGCTCTGAGACTAAAATATGAAAAAATTATTCAAAAGTTTTTAATAATTTAAAAATTCAAGTCAAATCAACAGTTTTTTATAATGACGATAAAATCTTTTTATTCCTAAAAAATAGTTGTCAGTGACCACATTAAGCTACTCGAAATATTGCTTTAATAATTTTATATTTTACTTATTGAATATTTATGACAAAATATATGTTATTATTATTTAATTTTATATCGACTAGGATTATTTGATAACAGAATAGATTCAATTAATTAATATTATACGATACCGAAATCTGCGGTACACCATCGACATAAAACAAACGTTTTTAATAACAAATTCGTTATCAAAGCAATCGTATTATCGCTTGTCAGCAACAGCTAGTCAGTTTATTAATAAATCGCTTGCCAGAAACTACAGTCAATTTACTGATTAACATTTGGTTCTATTTTCTGTTATAATACCTATCATCTAAGTGTGATGTCAACAACATTGATACTCAGCTATTTAATAATAAAATAATGATTGTATGCTTTTCGAGTTACCCTGCGGTGTCCGATTTTTCGGTATTTCAAGAATATTATTAATTGTATACAGTTGAAATCGGATCGACTTTTTTTCGTTGTAGTCGATAACTTATTGTATACGGTTAGAACGAGTACTTATTGTAAATGTAAAGGCTAGGAAGAACACAAAAAAAAGAAAAAAAAACCGTCAGTAGGTATATATTATACCTATTAAAAACCATACCTAAGCTGACGACACGATATAGTCGGAAGTTTCACACTACTGACGATACTCGTAATCGTTGTAAACTTAAAAACTCCAGAACTTTTAAAAACATTTTTATAAATAGGTACACATACAGTTTATGTATATACATATAGTAATACGTATAATAAAAGATAACGACTTGCTCGTAGTATAGGTAACTGATAGTGGCTATAATGTTTTGCTCGTTGTATCCGATATATCTGGCTAACTATACTCTTTTTAAACGTATATTTTAATGTGCATAATGTGCAATTATATAATGGACTCGAGCAGGTTCTAACCAATTTTCGTTGTTAAAATTGTTTCTACTAAAGCTTTATGAAAACACCGTTTTCGTAAAGTTTTGTGATTTCGAAACTCATCTATGTGTAGACGTACAGACTACATTTATTGTATTAATAATAATTATTTTTCTAATTTTCTTTACAAATATATTACTTTCTTTTAGATGTATTTTTTTTAATTTAAATCGTTTTTTAGAATGTTCTATATTGTTATTATTATCTATATTATATCTCTCTCAACTACCAAAAAAATAAAAGTTACGCTACTTATGTATTCTTAAACTCCAGATTCGTTTTCGTATAATGTTCAGCTGTTACCAAACCTTAATAATTAATATTAGAGGTAGAACTATTAAGTGAAGAAAAAAAGTTATAAAAATAATTAAAAATTTGTATTTAAATATTTTTCTATGGATAGTTTAATGTTCGTTTGGGATTGCGATCAGGTTAGTTTTTTTCAGGCAAATTTCTAACCTTTTTACATAGAAAATACTACACAATTACTCACCAAAAAATGTACATGTTTTTTTACTTACTGCAAATAAAATATCAACCAGAAAAAAATTATTTATGATAATAAAATAATAAAAATGGTATATATATTTTTTTATGGTAAGTATATATTACATATTTTAAATAATGATTTTTATACATTCATATTAAAAAATTAGTATACATATCATAGATATATTACACCAGAGGATATGTGATTGTATAATAAAAATCAAAAATACCTAAGATATTGGTAAGAATATTTTTTCGAAACTTAATACGATTCTCGGTCGGAAAGTTGTCAACAACTGCAGGTAGTGTAGAAATGATTGAAAGAAAAACAATTGTTAAAACCCAATATTTTTCACACAAACAGATTTAATTTCGACAGTCATACTTACAGAGTTACACATTGATTATTTTCTTCGTCGTAAACACATAGCTAAGATTATTCAATGGTATTACAAAAATTGTTAGGTAATAGGAGCCAATCTTAAATTGTTATTTCCCATTTAATTGAGTGTGTAATTTATCAATTTATAATTATAATAATAAAGAAAATTCTTAATATTACATTTTAGCGTAAAGTTTACTTACGTAAAACAAATTCCTTTTGAATTATAAATTAAATGTACACAAACCGAAATTGGGATATTTATGTGGAGTGTGTGTGTTGAACTGTCAGCTTTACACAGTCGACGATGACGAAGGCATCGTCACCACCAGTTTATATGATAATTCATATTATTTATAAATAGCACTCGGCATTCGAAATACCTCTGGGTAAAACAAATCGAAATTACGAGAACACAGCCGTCAAAATACTAAAATAGTGTAGGTGTGTATCGGGCATAAATTTAAAATTTAGAAATTGATCAAATTATATTATTTTTATACAAATCCAATTTTAAGATTTTTTCATTCGAGATCTATATTAAAACATTTCAAGAAAAAAAATGTAAAATTATGATATTTAGTAAAATGTAATTTATATGAATTTGGGGCTTTCCGAGTCCATGACTTAGACGGCACTGGTCTTGTCAGACCTTTTTCTATTACCGTTTAAGCTTATTGTTTAAAATATTATGTAAAAATTATCGATTTAAAACAAAAAAATTTTTTTTTTTTATATTTTGTTGATTCTTTCTAGTATTTTTTGATGTGTATAAAAACATTTTGTAGATTTTTTCTAAAAAAAAAAATAAACAATGTAAAAAGTAATAATTATGACTAATTATGAAACCTCCATAATGGCAAAGTTTAAGCTGCTTATTATAAGATCAAATAAAATATATACAATAATATGTTTATTGTTATTATTATTTTTAAATTCCTATTAAAGCTTAATTAGTGTTGTTGGAAAATATTTATCATGCTTAATATATATATATATATATATATATGTATTTATTATACATAAAGCGGTCTAAATTAGAATTTTAAACGGACTGGCTAAAAGTTTGTTTATGAAATATACGTCTGTAGTAATGTTTTCGAACGCATACAAATGAAGCGTATAATAATATATAAATATACGACGTGAGACCAACTGTTATACAATAATAATGATAATAATAATAATGATATTATATTATAAATCGCGACGAGTGCGGACCACTGTTGTAGGGCGGCTACAGTGGCAATCATTCGGTAGTTGAAAAGTTCTCTGCATTATATTAATATGATTAAAGAAATGAAATACGGCCGGACGCAGCGATTTATGGCCGTCGTGAGTTCAACGAAAGCGTTTTGTCGAAAGTCGCAAATAAACTCCTTGTCCGTAAACTCTGTTTTTGTTCCCATTTAAACAAATAAAATATGTACGTAGCGTACAACGATTGTAACTCGAATGGTTATTGTTGGACGACTTGACATTTTCGGGGATTAAATTAATTAATTTTGGGGCTGTGTACAGAATATTGATAATTTGTCATTGATTCTTTTGTTTTATACAGAATTTTATTCTAAATTAAACACAGGATCGTTCATATAAAATTATGTCCATGTAATTATATATTATTTTATTCAACGTACGTTATTCTAGTGAAATTCTTTTCATAATTAAAATAATTATACATTTGTAAAATAATGAGTTAGGTTAATTATTTGAACTCGTACAGCATCTACAGTAAGATAATAAATAAATATAATTTTAATATTTTAAGTAAACAGGTGGTTATTTCTAAGCTTAGTTTGGTGGAGGCTGAGGCAATAACTATGCCTACCCCTTTAGAATTATTTCTAGCAACTCAATTCATTTAAACCATCTAAAATATAAAAATTTTAATATGAAACAATGAACGTAAATACGTAATTTTTTTCTAGAACAAAAAATATTATGGTTTTGTATGAATGGTATAAAATACTTAATGTTCGTATAATTTTTATTTTAAAGCATAAATAATATATTTTCACTAAAATTTAATAATTTACATTCTTATTGTGTATCTTAAGAATGAATTAATTAAATAAACGTTAAAAAAAGCATTTTATTTGATACTTTATTATTACGATCTCTGTTGATACAAAAAAACAATAGAGCAGTTACCTCTTACATAGATTAGAATACCTCTCCGAATATAATATGTAATATTTATTATATTAATTTGTAACATAAAAAATATAAGCTGATAAACCATATAACAGTCATTTGAATTTTATTAAATAGATATAAATTATGATTTAACGAGTCAGAATGTGTAAAGACAGTAAAGTGACAGTCGCAATTTTGCGGGCGATAAAGATAGCCATCATCGACTGTCGGTCGCAGAAGTCTATTCTAACGTCACTACGGTATTTGAAACCATATCCCCCACTCAATGCAATGCTTCAATAATTTTTTGATTTTGATATTATAACATATTATAGAGCAGTTTTATTAATACATTCAATATATTTTGATTTTTAGTACATACTAAAAATGTGGCATATCGCATATGCGTATTTAAGCCAATGAATATTTAAATGGTACCAAATATTTTGATTGCACAGCATAGACAGTGCCTTGTGAGATGGATTCTAATGGACATTGAGATTTAAGATACCAATACCTATTTAGTTTTTGAAATCATTTTAAAACTGTTTTTAAATTAAATGAACTCTATTTTACATAGAATCACATGCAATCCGTTACTTAATATATAAGTACACGTATAGGTACCATTTTTATAATAATGTTTTTTTTTTGCTTTACTATTTCTTGCTATTTAATGAATTTTCTAATTTATTTACATTAGGATTTTTATTGGGGATGATTCATATTATTCAATATATATTTGTCTGATCGCCCGAGTATCGATTGCAGCTTATAAAAGATAGTGAAATCGTGTGTATTGCTAACAATTCGTTGTTTTAGATTTGAACTTTGGATTTTAATATTATTATTTTGTTCGTTTTATTCGTGTGTTTATTTATTTATAATACATTTATTTTCGAATCACAATTCATAATTATCTATTAGTTAATAGTTTACTAATTACAACATATTTCGATAAAAAGTTAAAAGACAGTGTGCGACAGCTTGAGTCAAATTAATAAATGTCTTGTTAAAATATCGAAGTGTTATTGCAATAATAATACGCCAAACGCTTTTCAAATACCTAGTAAATTTCTACAGTCTACACACAGCGTGTCAACATTAATGTAAATATAACCGATTCAATCCCGATACTTCGTAGAAACATTTCGATCTCTTAAGACGTGTTTCATATACTTCTATAATAAATTATAGGTGACATCAAAACAAATTTCTAGTCGAAATGCGTCGCTTGTTTACAACTTTGTTAGCCTTAATCAGTATATAAGCACCGGCCATAAAGGTATACTCGAAAATTAAAATAATCACATTGTAGATGGAAAAGTATAAAACAACATATATATTATATATACGTATACGTTCCCTGCATTCAAATTGACGGCGATAACAACTTTTGCACTCTGTGTGATATTAGACCATTATATTATACGTTATGGTATTATAAGTTATAACATAACGACTACGCGGCCACGTTCGTTTATTTTTAACGTCGACGTGTTGAAAATTATAATTACATAAGTATACGTTTTGAAAAACTTTGACTCGTGTAGCGGGTCGGAAATAATAACCGTAACGGCATGATTTCATTTATATTGTACGTATATTATTGGTAACGCAGTCATATTTGCGGAATACAAAACACGTATACCATGGGTACCTTTCACAGTCTATAGTACAAAAGTGTAACAAATTATAATGTAATATATAACTAACTTATTGATGTCTAACTTCAATAATTGTCGTTCTATATAATATAATATGCAATTAGTCAATCCGATTGTTCGGATATAAAAAAAGTATCTATACGACTGTCAAAGAATAATAAATCTGTTACGCGAAAAAAAATCCACTCATTTTCGATTACCTATACATTATTGACATTATTATTATTATTATTATATATTATTGATTTTTCTATAGAATATTTAAATTTTAATAATATACGTAGGTATACATAGATAGAACTTGACAGCATGCGACTTATCTGTTCGAAACACAATTATGTATATATTATTGAATAACTAAAGAATCCCTTAAATACGACATAATTGTGTACTCAAATAGGCTTATTAGCAAATTTATCTTTGAATAACTTTAAAAAAAACACATTTAAATTAGATAGGTTTTTTATTAGTTAAAAAATTGTTTTAACAGTGTTTTATGAATAAAAAATAATTAATTTTTATTTTATTTAATAATGAATCTCATAATACTGTAGTCATAATTATTATAGTAATAATAAAACATTCAAATTTAAGTAAAGATACTGTGTATATATATATATATATATACTTGGGCTGGCTAAATTCTTCATAATAATTTAAAATACACATTTTTCTTGGAGTGTAATAATTTAATAAATTGTAGATAAACACATTTTTTTAAATTTTATATTAATTACTTATTTTAATTTTATTACGTTGCTGATTAAATATTTCTAATTTATGAAGATATTTTTTTATGTATCCCTCTTGAGACTGAACCCAGTGTTGTCATTGTTTTGAATCTCTCTAATAACATTTATGTCACTAAAATCGGCCGTGACTGAACACTATATGCGATTGGCTGTTGTCCATTGTACACAGAAGTTCTATGGATTCCATATTTTGTTCTTCTGCAGGTTTATAATAAACGAAAAAAATAAAAATGTTGTTAACGTTATGGCATATGACGACATAGGTACTCGTCTCGTCAAATTAAGCAACATCACTCAAAAGTAAAATTAATTTAACGCATGGAAGCGCTCGGTAAACCTACCACTGTCGATAAGCAACTACCGCAACCCTATAGAATCCTGTAGAATAGTAAGTAAGTTCTATGCATAACATAATTACGCGCATAGGTGAAACACGGCTCGACCATTACGGATATAGGCTAAACGTCATTGTATTACGCCGAGGCCGTATAGAAATCTATACAACCGTTAATCGATTAAATATCAATTATACCGTACGCAGGTTTTCTGCGATCGTTCTTGGCCGTCGACGACGTGACGAATGGATTTCTGTGAATGGTCTGCAACTGTATTGGACGCACATATTATTTTAAGCGATTGACAATGGATAATGATAATATTATTATGATCACGTGCGGGTGCTGCAGTTTAATTTATATTAGTATACAATCAATTACCCGACAAAACCACCCGTTAGGATAAGCGACTTTCATTGTTCAGAGTGCAGTCAGTGTGGTCCGGTGGGGAATGACATCTTCTATTGATTTTTTGGTTTTATTAATTATTTGTTTGAGAATATAAACATTATAAACAGTATAAAATATAATATATTATATATTATATAGTTTCTCGTCAGTTGAGCGCGTTTTCTAATAAAAAATATACCTAATACACCCATCATCTTTCTGCAATGTCACACCATATTGTAAACACATTATAATATAAATATATTATGTATAATTTAACGCCATAGGTGTGTGCAGATCTTCTTTCTGGCAGTGCGGGAGGGGGGCAGAATTATATTATATCAAAGTTGGTGATCTTGTTTTTTCGCATTATTTTTCGTTTATACTTTAATTTCGTTAGGTCGAAAAAATAAAATGTTTTTACTCTATTCTAGGAAATGAAAAAAAACCCGAAAACAAACAAAGGTACTTTGGCGAGGTGTCGTAAAATCGAAATAGGTACCCTGAAACCACCCGCGCATAAAAAAGTACACGGATAAAAAAAGTCAAGGCTAACAATATATATCTACCATCCGATTTTTTAATGGTAAGCGGGTTTCCTCATCCAATTTGGGCAGAACCATTAGGCTGCAGCTGAATTGCAGTAAAGCTATATAGTATTTACACCTGCCGTTCGCCATATAAAAATACAGCGCATAAATAAATTATAGTACAGCACGAAAACATCGGGGGAAACGTTTTATGACTGGAATAGACGATCTGGGCGTCTTCTGGTAGCATAATATAATATATGTATATGAAGTTAACCAATATACATAACTGTTTACATTTTAGTCGTTCTTGTAATTAAATGTATGTAGAGAAAAAGTAGAAAAATTCATCCTGACCTAACTTTCTGAAAGGGGCCAAGGGCGACGGATTTATTGGTTTTACAATGATAGGTGTTTTTTTTTCGTTTGTGTCTGTAACTTTTTACAACAGTAAAAATGCTCTAATTTTTAACTTTATAGTTGCTTTTTAAAGCAAATTGAATTTAGTTGATATTTGAAAGGAGAGTAGTGGAGTAAATTTCTAATATTTAAAAAAATAGCTAGGTAAAAAAAAAGTTTTCCACAAAATCATTTTTATATTTGATTGTAGCTCAGAAATGAATAACTACAAAGAATTTGAATTTTCACCAAATATTAATATGATAATATTATTTAAAAGACATTTTTACAAAATTCATCAATATTAATACAATTTGTAAATCGTTTTGTATAGATATTTTATTATTTTTTTTTAATTTTAAGATTTTAAATTTTAAAATGTAATAAATTATTCTTAGTATTTTTTTTATTATATAAAATTTAAAAAAAAATGTTAGTTGTAAGCTGCGTATTCTTTTTTTTTATAGAAGTTTAAATTTTGACGACATTGTATATTAAAATTAAAACGTATAATAATAACCATTTTAATTGTTATAAAGTTGTAATTACAATTTTTTTTATCGTTAAAACTTTAAACATTTAAAAATTACTAAATTATAATTTTTTACACATAATGAAATTTTAAAAGTATTTAGAATAATGTTAAGCTATATTTATATATTTTGTTATACCTCGTATGTTGGTATGTTTTTTTTTCTTGAAGGATAAGGAAATTTTGTATTATTAAAAAGGGTCGTTAGATCAGTTATTAATTTTGTATAAAATACAAAATATAAATAATTATTTAGGTAAAGTCGTACGGATATATGAGACAATTGAATTCGTTAAAAAAAATTCACAACAAAATGTTCACAAAGAACATATTATAAAAATATACTAGGATATTGTATCATGGTGACAAATATTTTATCACTAATATAATATAATATTAATATTATATTTTACTGTATGTATATTAACAAAATCATTAAATAAATCAATTATGTATAATAAGAGCTAGTTTTTCTTGAGGGGACAAATTGTATCGATAACTCGAAACTAAGTTTCGCAAAACCGACTATTAAAAGTTTTCCAAAACGACATTAGTTGAAGACTAAACCATTAGGTTTAATAATAATATAACATATACACCTAGAATTTAGATACTATACTATATAACCTATATGTATCCTGCTTCGTTGATTTTGACAGTGTATACCTTAATAATACATAAATAGGATCCGGTCGAAATCACCGCACCGGAACCAAACTTAACTAAAAGCTGTAAGTAGTTATAATGTTACATAGGCGCATATAAGTTTTATTCTAGTTATCCTTTATACGAGTACATCACATATTTATATATTATGCATAATATATGTAAATATATACGTGTTATATGGTTAGGTGAGAACTGCGTCAATGTCACTTACCGGTTAAAGTTTCATGAAAGGTGAATCATCGGTTTTATTTCTTCCGAGTGAGGTTTTGATATTATCATTTAAAGTTTGTAATACTGAAAAAATGCATATATTTTTGAAAATATGGTTGATACGACGCATACCAAAGTTATAAAACCTATGAATAATCTAGCATTACTGAATCGACTATAAGTTATAACATATTAACATATAATAATGCACCGTGCATTATATTTTATAATACTAGCTATACTGTGTTTATGTATTAGTTGAATATATTACTAGTACTACTTATATGTTGTATCTCGAAATACTATAGGGTGATAAGCAGCATTTAGAGAAAAAACTAAAGGTCTTAAGACTTAAAAACAAGGCTCTCAAGTATCTATAAAATATTATTTATTTAGTGTGTGTGCAAATTTGTTGCCTTATGAGTTTGCAAAGAAAAAATATAAATTATAAACGATTATTATTATTATTGCTAATATTATACAATTGTAATTTGTTTAATAGGTACAAATTTAAACCACTGCTTTGCAAAAAATAAATTAAAATATCATAAATTCATACAAATTAAAACTTTTTAATACCAATGTATTTTTTATACAAATCATATAAGAAATGTTTTATACTTTGAACGGAGAGATGAGGATAATTGTTTTTTCTAAATTTTTTATCGCCTGTCTAAATAATTTTAAAATAAACAAGTAAAACAAAAAAGAAGCAATTATCGACAAAATGGACTTTTTTTTAATTGTAACTCAAAAATGAATAATCTTAAATACTTGAAATTTTCAACAAATGTTTATATTTATTTTTACTTTTTTATACAAATTGTTTATTATTATTATTTTTTTTTTTATAAATGTCGATACAAGGGTATATACAATTCCATAGGGTAAAAAAAACTTGAAACTTTTATACAAAGTAGTTCGTCTACCGGTAATAAAATATTGAAAATTAATAGTTATAATATTTTTCTATAAGCGTTTGGTCTAAAATGGTAAGCTTTTGCAAGTTAGAAATTCATAAATATATTTTTTTTATATCTAAGATTTTAAAATGTACAATATTTCTCACATGGTTTTCCACCTTTAACAAAAAAAAAAAAAAAAATAAAATGTTCATTGGGAAGTCACATTAATTTTTTATGGGCGTTTGCAGTTAAAATTTTTACGATATTGGTTATTCATCCGTAAAATAACTATTTCCTTTCAATTGATTTTTGATATTTTGTTGTAATCCGAAAAAACCACTGTAGATATTTGAAATATTTACCAAGTTTTTATTTTATAATTTTCTATACGCTAAAAAGTTTTCCAAATATTTTGACTGTTATATTGTGCTATATTTAGGTATAAGAATTTTTTTAAATTTTATTACCCAGTTTTTGGACAGTTTGTAATACGTATTTACTGTCTTTAATATAACTACAAACACAACATAAACTGAAAAAAATTCTTAGCGTCAAAATATGCAAAAATATGTATTAAACTGTCAAGATATTATTCTCAGCGTATTTTTTGCTTACCTGGCTAGGTACAATCAACTATAAAATATTAAAATGTATGTAAATGATGTTTCTTTTTTCTTCTTATGATAAATAAAGGTTCACTTTTCAAGAGTCTACATATCTAGCACTCTAGCAGCAGCTAGCGCATACTACAAAAAACAATGAATTTACAAAAATATTAGTAGTTTGCAAATATAGACAGGTTTACCTATTTATTTTGTTCAATCGTATATCTATAAACACAGCGAGCCACAAGTTTACCTTTGTTTAATTATCGTATAACAAAAGAGAATTACATAAAAAAATTAATCAAAACGAGTTAGGAAAAGTAGGTACAACGCGATCATTCTGAATCGCATGTGATCATCTTTCGTACGTGGTACATCATTGAATTTGCACCGTAAATCCGTCAGAACATTTTTATGTTACCTACGTATACTTTCAGGACATAGAGATATATTACTATAATCTAGTACGATGTTCGGACTGGTCTGCGTAAAATAATAAAAAGACGGCTAAACGGAACAAAACGAAACGGATCAAAAGGATAACAATATACATACATATAATATCGAATGACGAGCGTGACACGGATCATTTGAATTTATTATGGTTTTGCATTTTTAGTACCGAAAAAATAAAAATAAAAACGTGACATCGATTGTGGTCCATAAATTTTTAATATAAATATTACATCATAATAATGTTTTAAAATAATTAACCAGAATTGCATTTGAGTAACGTATAATACTTTATTCTATAAATATAATATATTACGTTCGTTTTTCACAGTTTTTCGAGCTGAAAACTACATTATTATTTTGATATGCAGTGTATAATTTGTACTAAGAAAAATTAATTTAAAAGTCAAATCTTTGAGTATAATTTGCATTTTTAAATATTTGTATTTGAGCATACAGCATTAATAAATAAGTTTTGCTACCATTAACTATATAGCACGTTTAAGTATACTGTAAATAATTGCGTTGGTATACGCATTTCGGTTTGGTAAATAATTACCTAACAAATACAATTACTAATCTGTTGTTGTTTGTTTTTTCGAATAAATGTTTAAATGTATACAATATTATAATATATAATATAAGTTCAAAATTGTTCCTGGTATTTGTTTAAAATATAACGAATCGTTGGATGTATAAAAAAAAAAATTAAAAGTCGATACGATATAACAAAAACAAAACGTAGACAAGTGGGTTAGGTAACGCTTTGCTGTACATTAGGTGTCGAGTAGGTCACCATTATATGGGTATTTTAAATTTGGATTCAATGATATATCATTGTATACGATATACAAAAAACAATTGTGAGCGGAGACGGTCTGTCAACCTATATTACTAAGTATATTTCGTGATATGTTTTTTTTGATATAAATCATTTATTTTATTTTGAGTATTATTATTAATAGATTGATAACATTTTTTCCGAAAAAGTTGCATTTATTATATCATTAGTATTGTTACATTTTTAAAATAATATTTATACTATATTTTATCAATTTATATAACATACAATTTAATAACATCTTTATGTAAATACCGTAAAACAGTATAAATAGATTCATTCATCATTGTATGAACAGATAATAATAATATAATATACTAAATTATATCAAAAATGTCATTGCGTATAGTAAAATTAATAATAATATAAAATATATAAAAGCTTAAGTTCACACGAATAATGTTATTTTAAAAATTACAACAGAAAATTAACATTTTTTTATGCATATAAATAGCTCAAAAATAATAAAAATATTTTCAATTTTCAATTAATATAATATATATTTTCCTATATTTGTTTTTCCTAATTATAAATTTTACTTTTAGTAGTTTTATATTTTTGACTCTCTAAAGGTTAGGATAGGTAAACATTTTTAAAAATTAAAGCATTTTAAGCATTTTTTCTGCTCTAAAAAGTATTTATTGGCACATGCGCAAAAAACAACAATTATCGTTGTAAAATCAATTCATTCAAAGCTTAGGATCACGAGGCAATACAAATATTGTTGCATAAATATAATATTATAATTAAGTAATATTTCATACAATATATCATGATGAATCTTCTCACTATAAAGAATCAACTACAAATTGTGTGGAAATGATATTTCCTCTGCAAATCTACAAAATGTAATAAAGTAAATCTAAATATCTAAGTTAATCACGTCAGCGGAATATATTACCAATATGTATACGATATCGAGTTGGTACATTATAATATTATTATCATACACCCAATGATATGAATAATGCAATGCTTAGACTTAACCAAATGGTTTTTGTCTGCATTAGATTAATTTAGTAGACGAGTGAGAAATCTTCATATGATAATAATAATAATAATAATACCTAATAATAATAAGAATTATGATAATATAATATGCAAACATCAAAGGCTCGTATGTGCCTGGGTATAATATCATACACAGCCACATACGTATATATTCTGCGATGACTGTGGTGCGGTTTTCTAAAAGCGTGTCAGATCATCATGTGCGGTTATACAGTTACCTGAATAACTCTAACTTTTTTTTTGTACACGAAAGTAATGGCTTTGATGTGAAAAGTAACTGAAGAAATAAAAATCCATAAATAAATAAAATTGTGTCCACAAATATCTTTTTGCGGGAAACCGTAAGAGATCGAACCATATTATAACAACACAATATAATATACCACGTATACCATATAACACGCGCACATTATTCACAACATAAGTTACATTAATATCAGTAATATCACATTATTATTGCGTTAGAGTATACATAGAATTATAGCTACCTTATTAAAAATATAATATGATGGAGAAGTCACAGATTTTTGAATTTACAGTCAACAACTATAAGTGGTTGAATGACAAATATTATCAATTTTTATGCATTTTATAAACCGATATTCAAATCAAATAATATAAGAATATAACTTACCTTTTATCTATCCATATAATATTATTAAACCTAATCGCTATAAGCCAATAATCCTTCTCCAGCCTTTTAGTTTACCAATAAATATGTAAACGTAATATTGAGTCAATGGAATTAATTGCATTTTTAAATAAATCTTTATTTTAATTTATATAAAATTAAAACATCATAATTTCTAAAGATTGCAATACTAACAATAGTGTTAAAAATATTGTTTTAGTAGCCTGCTTCGTGTTTTTTATCTTTTTATTATTATAATCTGCATTAGTACCACAAAAAATATTTTATGTACATAAGTACCTACTCATTTCAGAAACAACAAAACTAATTCTTTGATTTTTTAAATTTGTGTTAGTGGTGAATTCTAGTATAAACAATAGTCACTATTGGTTTTAGTTTTCCGGTTTTTTAGTGTATTTGTATATATCTTATTTACTTTTTATTTTATTTTATAAATAATAAGTCTTATCGTGTGCTATATTTTATACTTACAAGGCGACTGCAAGTTGATACACTGGAATTCGTACAATTTTAATTAAAAGTTACAATAAATTAACTATATTAAATCAGATTTTATTAACATTATGTTAAGCTGAATATTTTAGCTTCACGAATGAATTTTAGACTTAAGTGCCTGAATAATTACTTATGTTTCTAAAATGATATTCTCCTGTAAGCTTCAGAGTGTTGATTAATTTTATAGCAGTTTGCTGTTGATGATATTATACTATATATAGGTATTACTGGCAAGTCAGTGAATATATTTATAAACTCATAAGTAATATAATTGTAATATCCACTTTACATGTGTCACCCTTTCCATTTTTGTCTTTTTTCGTAGTTAGATTACTTTAATGGCGTGTTCAGATCAAAATGTAGTATAGACTGTTCAATAATAACAACAAATATTTGAGTTTTGTTGAAACATATTATACTTACCAATCTTATTATTATTGCAAGTTGTTTCGGTAAATAATTTAATACAATATTAATGTGTGTAGTATACTCTTTCATGTTGTTCATTGTAAGTCACGTATTTTGAAATAGGTTTCATCATCGTCTGAAGCTGCACCATTTGTCTTGATGTCTGTTACTTTGCTGTTTCATTTCCTGTTTATACCAACCCAATGTCAAATATTTCAAATTAGAGATAGGTACATTACATTATAAGAGATTTATAATACACACTCTATATATTATTATAGCAGGTAAATAAATATAGACATTTATAATCGTAATACTGTACAGTTTGTCGTACGGTTTTACTAAGTGGTAATTTTATATGCCTTTCACTTTAATTTTTTTTTTTTAACTAAATATATGTAGTTGTAGATAGCGTAAGGCATCATTTGTCGAATATGATTTTCGTAATAATAATAATATGTTATATTAGTATAACTTTTTAATAAAAAAAAAATAAATACTATAGCACGAGTATAATATTAAATTAAACGAATTTATAAAAATGGTAATCAAAACGTAGATACATATATAATTATATTTAAAAAAATAGGAGGTACATGTTATCTTTTTACCGTTCTCTTTTGATTTCAGTACGATATTTTCAAGTGTCTACCGTCGTCAGCTGAAAAATGTCACATGAAACCTGTCGCCTGATCGTTTACTTTCTATAGTTTTCGAGATTTAATAGCGAAATGCGACAGGTGGTGGTCGGCAGAGACGCCCCAATTTCTTAGAATAAATAAAGCAAAAAATAAAACGATACAATAGTTTCACCATGCAACTACGGTTAATATTATGGTATACTATTATATATTATTATGATGAGCGTGTAACTCGCGATATTTAACGTAAAAATTCCAAATAGTAAGAAAATGTGATCTCGAGTGGTGTCTAGAGTTTATTATTATACTCCTATTTTATCTTTACACTATACAGAAAACGTCACAAAGGTCAATGAATTTTTTAACGAATGAATTCGATCGAAAGTAGATGATTCGTTATAATATGTTGTGTGAATTAATATTTAAAACTTTAAAAAGTGCCTATGCTATAATAAAATGAGTACATCATACTAATATATATATACCTAGTCTATAACTTATACACAATAACCATCACAAGTCTAAAGTTTTAGGAAAAAGTACGACGAGTATCAATAATATATTAATATACATTGGATTGTGGATATGACATACATTTATGAGTACAAAACTAATCATATACATATTTAAACGATAATCGAATTTTATCGATGCGTTAAAGTTTAGATGCTAATTTTTTTTTAAATTACTCGAAACAATTGTTTTGATAGTTTCATGTTTTTGACGTTTTGTGAATATTTTAACAGCGCAAAAAATGTAGGATTTACGCAATGAATGATCGTATAATTGTGATGAAAAAAAAAAAAAGATATAATAATAATAAATTGCAACTTTTTATTAAAATTTAAAACTAATTATGTGTATATAATATAAATGTATATGGATTTATATTTACAAAATGGACGTCAATTATTTTGATTTAGTTTTTGAAATTAATATAGTATTGTATCACGAGACATCACGAGGCGGTCTCCAGCACTCCGTCTCTCGATTACTTTTTCGCTCTATGTATATACAACCTTTTGGTTTTTTCGTGTATAATATATAATATTATATATACAACGCCTCGGGGAGCTAAGGTATAGCAATATAATATTTATGTACATAATGTTTATACATATATATATATATATATATATATTTATGTACAAGAGGCCGAGTTTTAAAAATACATAATATCATTATAAATACAAAATTTAATCTAGAGTTTGACAGAAGTGAATGTAAATTTACTGGATTACCTATGTATGTGTATGTGTGTGTGTGTGTGTGTGTGTGTGTGTGTGTGTGTGTGTACCTAGCTATTATATGGGGAGGAAAAAAATCAATATTACCGTGAATAAACTTATTATAATTTGATAACACATCGTGACCGTGGTTTGGCTGAAAGTATTTATTATTAACTGTATATTAGGTGTAGGCCCGATTTTTCAATCATTCAGCATTGTCAAATGACTATTCATCGAACACATACTTCCAAATAAAACAAAAAAATTTAACAAGTGTTTTTCAATATTAACCAGTAGATGATGATAATAATTATATATGTTAGGAGTTGTGCATTGTGGAACAAGTTGAAGAGTTCTGCCCTAATGCAATTGATTGAAATGTTTCATCAGTGATAATGACAATGTTATTATCACAGATCAATATTTACACTATTGTCACAAAATATAATACTATATATTCTGTGCTATTATTATAAACACTTAACTGCCATAGTGCCGTTATAAAATTCTGTGTTTCTACAATTCTGTATTATTCATCATTATGTCATCCAATAAAATGAGTAGGGCAACTAACTTTTCCTTTGAGAAAAAATAATTATTATTAAAATATGAAATTGAAAATGAATATGTACTGGAAAATAAAGTGTCCAACTCTGTGTCCACTGTCCCAGAACGTCAAAAACCAGGGCTAGTTAAAAATTAATGAGACATATTAAATTCAACTACATCAGACTGTGTAAATACTAAGTAAAAACTATAAACAGTATTTATTATTCTTCAATAAATATGAACTATAAATAGCAGCCCAGAGATGCTACGAGAATGTGTTTTAAAATACGGAAGAAACTTAACTTTAGAAACTTGATCATCCAAAAACACCTTAAACACCATATAATTAATTCGTAAACAAATTGTGTATACGTACGTTGTTGTGAATTTAAACACTCGATAATTTCAACATTGTTGTTTCTGACAATTTTCAGTTCAGTAATATTAATAATTACATAATTTCAATAAAATATCAATAATTGTGATAATAATAAACAAAACAGAAGACATACCTAACGAATATTTAAATATTATTATAAAAGAGCATTATCATTTATTATAAATTGTTGATAGTTATTAGTTAAATAAGTTTTTATTCAATAGAAAAAATACCGAATTACTCATTTGTGATTTATTCTTCGAATAAGACTTATTCCGACACTGAAAAACCGGAAAATAACATATTTTTATTATCCGGCAAGTAACTTTAGTTATTCGACGAATAAATCAGATTTAAAGCCGGGCATATGGCCTATATAGTTAGATATTATATTATTAATTATTATAATATACACGCGTTTGCTGTTTTGAAAGCTTTTGCAAAAATAATGATTCCCATTGTCGATATCCATGCGACCATGCAATGTTCTTTATAACGTTATTGTTATATTTTATTTTCGTAAACAACATCGTTATTATTCGACATCGGACGAGCTAAACATTTTTTTTAATTTGGGCTTGCAATATGTCACTCTAACCCTATCAATTTTTTTTTTATTAATCTTCTAAAGTTATCATAAAGATTCTAAGACTTATTGAATAAATACGTGCAAATTAAATATAAATGAATAGAAAAAATTGATTTAAAAAAATTGAAAATCGAGATGACTGTTTTAATGTACGTGGTTATTATAATAATACGCCTTCTACAAGCTCTTTGTAGTTTATATTTACCGTCATAATCCACGAAGTAAACTATATACTGTCTATTTGTAATTGAATGCTTAAATAAGCTAGACGGTTTAATACTGCAAAATTCAAAGAAGATATCTATATATTACATAAATGTAGATTTTTAGGTATTTATATAAAAATAATATACATACATATATATATATATATATTATATAGATATTTTCTTTGAAAGGATAATTATCATTTTTTAATTACTGTATTTGAAACATGGTAAGCACGTTAATGGTAATTGCATTTAAGTTTGAAAGGGAGCAATCATATTTTAATTAAAAAATCTTTTAGTAAATCATATTTGGGAAATTTAAATTTATTACAGTACCACCATCACCTACAAGTTTAAACTAAATCCCTGTCCCCTCATTGTACAGGTTTTCATGAGGTTTATTTCTAGAGTATGTGTATACGATGATCAAGTTATCTGTTTTTAACCAATCAATTTTTCCAGTTTTTTCACAGTGTTTTGTTCCTCTCTCTCTCTCTCTCTCTCACACACACTCTCTCTCACTCTCTCTCACTCTGTCCCATTCTTTAGCTATATCCCTTAATCTTTCTCTAGTACACCTTTGCGCATCGTGTGACGCGCACATCGTTACCGAGTCAGCCGCAGTCATGAAGATTCATTAATGAACACCCATTAAGGCTCTTTAAAAATTCAACGATATAGCTCCGAAGTATAATCTTATAAATTATGTTTATATATACATTATATAGGTATCACGTATATATTTTTTTCGCAGATTTTTTTTGACCCTCTTGTTTTTTTTTTTTTATTGAATGTTGCGTATTCTGTACTTCGTACTTGTTGTATACCACGTTAACATCAAAATGTTTACACGTTAAACTATATGTACAGTGCTTATATTATAATGTATACAAATATACGTACCGTTATTTACGGCTATAGTAAAGATTTATAAATAATCAAAAAAAATCACCGATACTACTTAATATATAATAGTTTAGTTATTTCCGTTTAATTTGGTATGTACAATTGATAAGGTTTTAAAAGTATAGTGTAAACAAATAATTATTATAATATTATAGGTAATGATATGTTCTTAATTAAATGGGTAACATATTCTGTGTGTGTATGATGTTGCGCACGCGTAAGTAAACAATCTATAGCCAAATCTATTGCACTAATGATTATACAATTTGGTACATATATAGTTAATCCTATAATCAAGGATATGTACCTCGAATGAGATGCCTAGCATTTAGTATGAAATATAAAACTAAAGTATATAACATAATGGTTTTTATATTAATATAATTGTGGTCAAAATGGTATTATTCATATAATAATATTAAAATGTTTTGTTTTTGTATCATCACAACATTTTAGTAGAAAGTATACTATATTCATAAAATATCATAAATTCTAAAGTTAAAGTACCATTTTTGGTTTTTAGTCATCCATAAAAAAATTTAAGTTCATTGGTTTTATTTTAAATAACGTCAAAAATGTTTATGGTTCATTAATATTTATTCCAATACACTTAACAGTTACGCGATTAAACGTAACACGTAGTTTAGAACATATATATCATTATAGAGAATCGAAAACTACGAGGTCAAGATTTCTGTACATTTATATTTCATGATTTTAGAGTTTATTTAATGTTCAATAATTCCATTTACATAAATTTGATCATTAACTTTGCCGTAATTTACGGCTTTATGTCATAATAAATTGAATATTATTAAAAGAAAAAAAGGAATTGCATTTAACGTTGAAAATGTATATATGATGTTGAATTGCTTATATTTCGAAAACGATTAAAACATATAATTAATATTCGAGGTACAATAAAAAATAAATATTAGATCTAAGCAAAGAATATATTTTATATTAAATATAAACAATTACTATTGTACTAAAATTATGTTTAATTATTTTCGTAAAATAAAATATTATGTGAATACTGAATATTTTGTCGGTGTACCTATATAATTAATTGAATTCAGAGTAAAATATAAATATGAATACACAAATATTTAATCGGAGCAATAAGACCACCACTTGGAAATGAAAATGAACATAATAATTATGGTTAACAGTTGAACTAAAAAACAGACGTTAATTTCTCTGAGATACTGATAGAAAACTATTTATATAGGTACTACACATCCAGTCAGTTGAAATAAAAAATAGAAAGATCTCGTTTCGGCATTCAAACGAACGTGTTTGGCAGGCGTGTAGCCAGGATTATGTGATGGTGAAATCTGAAGCGTCTATAATGAATATATTTTTTGCATAAATACGGCTAAGTGGGGTGTTTCAACGTTCAAAACACTTCCCTGTTAACGCTACTGGTGTTCGGATGCAAACAGATAAAGGAGTCTACTCAGGGGGAGGCAATAATAATGCCGCAATAATCTCAACGACAAAAACTGTACGATAGTGTGCGTCGAGTTGTTGACAGATATAAATATATAAAACTAACAACCGCTACACTAAATGCAAATTGTTCGAAAAAGTCGTCCGTTACGACCTTCTAATAACAAACAAGGTTGAACTTTGAGCGTAGTATACGACCCAAGATAACTAACTAAGAATGATCGTGGTGGGCAGAGAGAGACAACGATGCACAAGGTAAATGTTTCACTAGTCGAATTTATTTCTTTTTAAACAAATAACTATAGATACACAAATATTAAAATGTATGTACTATGCACACAGTTCTGCGACCTGCAGTATTTATAATCCGAAGCGTAATTATTTGTATATTTAAGGGTGACTATACCGGTGTTGGTGCCACACAATAATGTATAATGCATTACATAATATATAATATTATATAAACATCAGTGACATCACAATAATTTACATTGAAAAAAGTATTTAAAGTGATTTACTAAATTAATTATTAATATCGACGGACTTCGAACAGGACACTTCTTTTCCTGTGTTTAGAAAATAGTCCTGTTTTAATCTCAATGTCTTCATCATAGTTTATAATATTATTATGATTATAATCAGTTACACGGACCTTAAAGAACAACAAATCATACATTTTATAAATTTTACAGTTTTAAATTGAAATATTGAAATCATAGTTTAGATTAAAAAACACTAAATTTTGGATAACGATCATCGGGTATTGACACAAGCAATTGTCATTCCAGCAATAACCATGAGAATATAAGAGTATATGACTAGTATGAGATATGTTGTATTGGTATATTGCACGGTGCTATTATGAATTCACACGACCATTACTTTTTTTAACGACTCACCTTATTTAACTTTAAAATGCAAACAAAATTATAAACAAAATAAAAACAAAAAATTATTTAACATTTTTTAGAGGTACTTTTTTTTTATAGAGTTTAGCTAAAAATGGTTTCTTGTTTTTTTTTTTGTCATATAAATATGATCACTTTTGAATATATTATATTAATAGTGTTAGTGTATCATATTAATACAGCTGCAACCAACATATTATATTGGTGACTATAGACATCTTCGACAAATTGAAAAAAAACATCACAAATAACGAATCCCTTATGGCCTAAGCTGAGATTTTCTTATCATCATCAATACGTCATTTTAACGTCATCTCACGATGTAATACTTCAACAATTTGGATTTTTATATCCCTATAGTTATAGTATATTGCCCAATATTAATATGATTTTACGTTTTACCATCTATCATCTATCATCAGTTAAATTATATACTACTATTAGTACTTATATAATATAATATTATGTATAAATAAATTACATGTGATATGATTGAAATTTAATCTAATTTAATTAGAAAAAATTACATTCAGTTCATGTACAAGTTTACGTCAACATTTTATACCTATAAAACCCCTAAAAATTCAGGTCTAAGTACGCCACTGGTCGGCCCACTGCGGTGCTTTTGCTTAGAACAAAGCATGATCTGTTAATATTTACAATAATGGGTTCTCATTAATAATAATATTAACTTAAATTGTCAAAATGTTTCAATTGTTTTGAGGATATAAAACCATAGAAGACGAAAATATATTTAGGGCACATTATGACAAAGATGTATGTATCTTATTATTATTGAACTTTTGTCTACAATGTATACATTTATATACCGGACGATTCTTTTTTATTAAAGAACAATTATCATTTAAAAATCTATTAATTTTTTATAAAATATTTTATTTACATGATTTCTAGTCAAAATAATAAAACATTTTAATTTTTTTTTAATTTTCTTAATCGATATCATTTTAATTTTATTTAATGAAAACATACATTTTTAAATTTTTAATTTCATAATCTGAAGCAGAATATTGTTTGGAGTATTTCGATGTATACTGATCGAAATTTTAACAAGTAGTTAATATGTTTTAAATGTTCAAAATGTTAATCTATTACTCTTCTTATCTAAATTTTAAATACTGTAACTCGTAAATTAAAGAATATGAAATATAAAATGTAGTTGCCATTCAAAAAAAAATTAAAAATTATATTTAATGATAAAGATATTAAAATTTTGTCTTATTTTGACAGTAATTAAACTAATTTAAGTAAATATATTTTTTTAAATAATGAGTTTTGTTTAATAAATGAATAACCCGATATTAAGTTTATTTGTTACGCAATATGGATATTTATATAAAAATTTAAAAATATAAGATAAGAAAATATTTTTTTTAATAGCATCGTAGGTGATGACGGAGATAAGTGCAGGGTAACAGGTGTCGGCAGCAACCACTGCACCGTATGGGAAGAATAACAGAGGAGTTGAGTGGAAGTGAAGGGAATGAGATTCTTGAATTATTCTCAAATTTATCTTACTTGCTAATTGCTTATGTAGTTTTTGAATGTTAATATTTTTTTGTTATTGTTATTGCTTGGTTTTTTTGGACATGATTTGAATACAAAATATGAATAGCTTATCAAAAAACTATATAAATTTTTTTATTTGTGTTAGTTTTGTATGTTGAATGTTTAAAGCTCATTATTTTCACGTACATATATTTTTCATTTTAATGAAACCTTTTATATACCTACGAACTTTGTGTGAAACATGCATGTGAACTAAACATGAATTATAAACTCATTAATTTATACGTACAATTTTGAAACTTAAAAGGACGTAAATATATCAAATAATAATTTGTTTGACAGCTATTTAAATTTACAATTTATTTTTGTTTTATGTAGATTACACATGGTGTATAAAACGATTAAATGACTCTAATCATACGTAAAGCTTGAATGTGTAACTGGTCACTGTGTTGCCTAAGTGTAGTAGGTACATATAAATAAATTATATTATAATTATAATATAGGTATTTACATACACACGTATATTATTTACAAACTGTCAGAGGACGTGCAATATCAATAGCAATTAAATTGTACAATATAAATATAACATAGTGAATTTGTAAAATGCAATTTTAGTTATTTCTGAAACACTATTTTGTGGAAAAGTACACCAACATTTTGTCACTGAATAGTTTGAATTTATTATATCTTAAGACGTCATACGATGTAATTTTATAGAATATTTTTATATTAATGTCCAGTTTCGTTATACTGTTTTCTGTAATGTTGTGCTGTTAAATTTGTATTGGCGTTTAAATGTTTTAAGATTTAATCTGTCTCAGAACATATATATACTTAAATGTATTAAAATGTATATCTATAGATATTTCCCATTATCTATAGTTATTAAGTCTTACAAACAGTTATATCAAAAGCTTCGTTAAGAAATTGTATTAATTGGCATTAATTATTATTATTGTATTAATTTGATGTTATATTTTCATTAAAAGTTTTTAATAACTACCTCTATATGCTGTGAGGTAAATATTCAACAAGCTTTCGTTAAATGCTATTTTAATGTAAAAAATATTAATTAGACGTATAATATAATAAATTAGGTTTATTTTAGAATATAAAGTTAGTATGAAAACATGTCGTTTATAAAATATTCGTTAAGACCGTTAATATTTGTCAACTTTCCAACAGTAATTTTGTTTAGATGTAATGCTATGTATATATGGTAAAAAAAAAACTGCAATAAGAAATCACTACAACACAATTTGTTTATGTGAGTTTATAATAAAAATAATGAAGTATTCAAAACATATAGTCAAAACCCTAATTGAAATTTGTAATAGTAATATTTTAAAATTAAATTAGTTTTTAATTTTTTATTAAATTTATTTAAGCAGAATAAAATATACCTAATCGTTTAATAGTGATGCGTATAGATTAACAAAATTAATTCACATAACTTAAGCAGACGACGTTAGCGTACAAAAAGTTTTTATATACGATTAAGGCTATTCTAAAACGACTGAAAGTTAGTTCGTCGAAGATAAAAATTTATTACGCTAATCTTCATATTGTGGTGAACTTGAACTTGTAAGCGTTTTTTTTAGTATTGAATACAATGAATTCTACTCAATAACACTAACAGCCAATATTTAACGATTTCGGGATTTTTCAGACGTTATTTATTGAAATTTATCACTCGAATGTCCAATAGTAGCGATTTTAAAATCTCAAGATAAGATTTGACTCATTTTGAGTTCCTTCTTAGAGATTGTTTTTTTTTTTTTTTAACTCCATAAATAAGTAAAAAAAGAAAATATCCAAAGTATATTATTCATAAATCAGAAATTATATTTGAAGTATTTGAATACTTTTAAAATGTTCAGGATAATTCTTCAATTATTTAAAAAGTATTTAAAAGTATATCCGAATAAATGTTTAAAAAATAATCAATTTTAAATTGCCAATGGTCATTTAATTACCTAAGTTTTAAAACTCAGAAATAAAACATATTTTTTTATAAAATTATGAAATTATTTAATGAATAAAAAATATATTTTAGTTGATTCTTTCTTTTTAATTCTCTTTAAACCACTTTTTTATATAAATAGTTTCATAATTCCAATAAATTAAAAAATATTCAAATACTTGAAAAAAATACGTTAATTCAATATTAAAAATTTTCCTATCAAATGCTCAATTTTAATACTTTTTATTATTATCAACTGTAGCACATAAAATATTTTTGTGAACAGAAAATTATGTCATATTATATAATTCGAGAATAGTCTTCATGCGATAGGTCTCATAGAAATTGACTCAAGTAAATTCACAGCATATTATGCTGCATAATATAATATACAAATTAAAAATTATCTAAAATACTAATGTTCATATTATTTTTTATTATGATTTAATTTTTTAATAAACTATTTTTGATAAATAAATTATTAAAAACAAAAAATAAATAACAATTTTGAATTTGTTTTTAAATGGTTAATCAAAATACTGTTTTCTGGTAACGCAAGCTATAGTATATTTTATATAAATCCAGCTAAAATCATTTTAAATGTTATAAAAAACTGTGGGAAACATATGTATTTTTAACTAATAATTTACCACAATATTATTGTTTAGATATATAAATGTATATAGAGCAAAGGGTTATTTTCATTTAAAAGTGGTTGGTAAAATATAATACATAAAAAGCGGTAATATACGTATTATATATTTATGTAGATATGAACCAATGGTAGAGTAAAATTTTAAATGGAAATTAAAAGGAATGATTAATACAATTATTATACAAAACTCTGCCAAATAAAAATATTTGTAAATATAGTTTATATAAATGTATATATTTCAATTAGATATAATTTTAACGATAGTCATAAACAGTAAATAAATTATTTAAAGTAGTTCAATAAATGAAATAATTCTATGCAATGATATGGTATTTACTTCAGTTGTACTTCGATCTGTTATTAGTACATAAATCAAGTCATTGATCCTTCATTATTTTACTTAAAGTTAGTTATAAGTATACCTTCTGTGATTTTTTTCCCGTTTGTTAAATAATATTATATATAATTATAATTATTGTAAATTTTTGATTTAATTTAAACCACATAAATTATTATGACTTTACATACAATAACTTCTATGAAAAATATCATCTGATAAAAAAAAACCTAAATTGTTTAGGCTATTTTGTAACTTAAGATTTCTGACTATTAAATAATTTAGATTTAGGTACCTATTATATATTATTATAGTTATTAAAAGGAGACACACGCAATTCAATGCGTATACAGTGCAATTTTAATTATTTTTTATATATTATATTCATATATTTTGTATATAAAAATTAAATAAACGGTTTTTTTTTTTTGCTAGAATAAACAATTTATGTTTGTGTTAAAACTTAATTAAAAATATAAAAATACTATAAAATATTTATACATCGAATAATATAAAATAATATAATGTAATATATTATATATTTATATGGAATCAAATTGTGTTAACTGTTAAAATAAGATAATAATTTATTATTATATTAATTGTTATTTATCTTAAGTGTTAGGTAAATCACCGAATTAAAAATGCATGAAAAGAACAATACAATTGTATTATTTTAATTAAAATTAATATAAATATATTTATTAATTAAAATTTTCAATGTCTGATGTATGGCCTAAGCCATTTTACTAGTTAAGATTTTGACAAAACAGTAATCAAAGAAAAAAAACGCGATCAAATTTAATTTTCTCGGTACAGAAACATGGCTTGTTTTTCATTTGAGTCAAGATGTTTCACATTATACATCATTTTGAAAATTCTTTTAAAGTATTATTGTTAAGGAAGTATTTGATGAAAAATAAAAAAATGTTATTACCAATTATAATTTATTTCAAAATTGCATGGATTGGAATTTTAGACAAGAATGATCGACTTAAAGATGACCCACTGAAAAATAATAATAGTATATGGAATTGCACAGTGTTATTTTTATGGAATTTTCATAGTTGATAAATAGTAAGGAATTAATAATTTAGATTAAGAGATAAACGCACGTATAAAAAAATTACAAAATAACAATTTAATCGCAGAATATATGTATTGATATTTAAAAAACTTAAAGAAGTATGAATTGTAATCTTTAAAGAATCTTCAAAAAAATTATTATGAGTGTCAGTAAATAAGTACCTATTTTAATATTCAAATTTACGGTAGTTGAAGTGCTTTAAGATAATGTCTTTGATTTTAATTTTATAAATAGCTAATTTTTGAAATACTTAAAACATTCGATATTATTATTATTATAAATGTAGAGTTATATTTGAAATATATATTTTATATTATTATTACATATCTAAATATTTAAATTTATTTATTTATGCGTTAAATGTTTGTATGTCGAAATGTAAATACATAAATATATTGCAGGCGTTTATTATTTTCAAAATCACTGCATTGAAATTACAAAACACCAGCATGATAGTTAATGCAAAGAACTTATTTTCAAAAAATGAATATACTTAAATTTTTTTATATTTCAAATATGATTATTTTAATTTTAAATGCATACAAGTTTTAATTTATGAATAACTATATATGGCTAACTGTGAATAACGTTCATGAATTATATCTTGATAAAATAAGAATACAAAATTATTGGAAATTATAAGAAGTAGCGTTTAATAAGTTTAAAAGATTAAATAGTATAATATCGTTAATTAAAAAGACTGTAATAATGAAAAGTCTCTGAATTGCTTTAAAATATATATGAAACTTAATTCTTTTGATAGAATAATGGTTGAGATAGAAAACAATATGAAATATAGGAAGTGAAAGAACTGTAAGGTTTACACTGAAAATAAGACTAGGAGAAACAATATTATAGAAGAATTGATAGTTTTATATTTATTTATGAAATAATATTAAATTATAAGTTTAATACAAAAATATTTATTTTACGACGTTATTTGCAAGGTTTTCCTGTTTCTAAAATCATTTATTTAATTTTAATAACCTGAGAAAATAAATAAATTTAGTATCATATTTTTTTTTTATTTTTTTTAAATATTTATCATATTTATGTTGCAGGGATTGCATATTTGTCTATACACCAAGGTGTAAATTAATGTTTATAAATTTAAAATCCAAATAATCCTCAATTTTTATTTTATTTTCTATGTATTTTGTACTCAATTATTTTAAGTAACTATAGCTATTTTTATTATCTAAAAATGTGTACAAAGTAGTAAATAGCTCATTTTTGTACTTTCGTAAGTCTTTTTGAATATAATATGTATATTATACAATATACCTTACCCTGTATATTTTCTTGTTATACACCATGATGACGTATTATTTTTTTGTCAGATCACTTTTCCACCACTTTTTTTTATTAAATTCGTAGTTATTTTGGATAAAAAATAATAAACTACTATACTATTATATAATTAATAAATAGTAAGTTTTATATTATGTTCATGTTTGAATCTTGAATATTTTATTTATACTTAGTTAAGATTTATTTATACAATAATGATATTGTATGATAATTATTATCAACTTTTATAACTTTTAAGCCATAGGGCATAGACTAATTGAATAATAATAAATGTAAAACTAAGACCAAAACCGCTCAGACCATTGATACTTTTAAAACAATCTATAGGTACTCCACATTCTATATGGTCATATGAAAGAATTTTTCCTATGTGAATTTAATACAAGTACATTATAATATTATATTATACTGTGTTGTAGAGTTATGTGATAGTTAATAATGAGTTTGCACGTTATAAACACCCATAATATGTATGTTCATAATCTGAATTCTTATGCGATACGTTGTTTATAATTATAACGTATAATTTATATATAAACAAACTTCAAGCTTCATAGACTTAACTGTGTGAAATAGACCTAATTCTGGATTAAAAAGTAATAAATTATGAAACCAGTTCCGGGGTGAACATATTGTTTGAAACTAATATACCTATGTATGTGCATCGATGATTATACGTAAGTACAGCGAATCGCATAAAGGTAGTTATTTCGATATAGAAAAATTATATATTATATTATCAACGTAGACTGATTTTTTGTACAACTGTACAATGTAAAAAAATAATTAGATATCTTATCCACCTCGTTTTTCATAGTTAACGATGATGGAAAATTAATACAAAACATTGTATAACACTTAATAATTGAAGTTGTAACAATTTTTTTAGTTGTTATTTTTTTTTTTTATATAATAATACAAATCATAAAATATTTAGTTAATCAATGAGTGATATATTATTTTTTTTCTTATAATTAATTTAAATATTTTATTTGGTAAGATACACCGAATCAACTAATCCAAAAAAATATGCATACGTGAATAACCAAGTTGTACAATAATGATCTATTCTACAATTTAAATACCAACACAGGTATAATAATATAAAAGTAAGTAAATCGGGTGATCCATATTTTAATAATGTAAGAGATTCATGTTGATTAATTTATTATTTTAATAATCATTAACGTTTTTATGTATATTTTTTTACATAGTCTCAAGAGAACAATATTTTTCTAAGAAAAATTTAAATGTTTACTATTTTTTAAGTTATAATTTTTTTAAAACAACATTAATTTGATATTTGATATTTCAAAGCAGATATTATTATTATTATTTTTTTTTTTTTATGACCTCGATATATAAAAATTTGAACAAGTAGTTATAATTTCTATATAAGCATTTAAAGTTTTAAGAAGCGGAGTGGAGTTATGCAGGGGTTTCTGTTTAGGTATATACAATTAAAAATGAAATTTATCATTCAAAAGAAGTAAACACTTAAAAATGAAAACAATAGAAATTAGTTTAAAATTTAATTTTTCCCAAAAATATAATAAAAATATTATATGTTTATATTTATATAATAAAGATTAATACATTCATTGAAATAAAATTTAGATACACATATAATATGCGTATTTTATATTCTGCAGAACAAATATAGCAGTAGTAGAAATACACGAATCATCCATAACAGTCTAATAAAGTAATAATGTACACGTTAGAATTTTAAAAAGCGATTATTGATTTGTAGGTAGGTAGGTAGGTAGGTAGGTATAGGTTCCACGTATTATATGCACGGCACCTCGCACAGTCCCTAGCGAGTGATTTTATCCAAAGCTGTGCGCGGACGATAGTGCTCTAGTTCTCATTTATTTCGGTCTCCCGGGACAAATTTATCTGACCAAAAAGTTTGAGTACATTAATCATTTTCAGAAACCTACTGGCGCCCTGTTTGTCACTATTTGCGCCCGCGTATATATACATATTATGTGGCATATATGGCGTATGTATATAATACATGGCTGTATGTGTAATGTACGTCCTTTATTTCGACAACAATCTGGTAACAGACCGTTGGATTACGTTGTCCTCGGATAAGTGTGTTGTTCATGCCAGGTAAACAAAATAGATGATATTGCCCCGGGGCCGGGTAGGGCACGATCGGATATTATATTCGAGTGTGTGTTGCGGGGGTGGGGAGGGGTGCCGGACGACCGGAGAGACGAAAACTGCGGCGCAGTCCGATCGAGTGGTACAGTTGCGGCGGTGGCGCGATTATATATATATTGTGACGATGGAGGAAGAAAATATATAGGATTCGAACGTATCATGCTAGTGCGTGCCAAGTTTCGTTATTTTTCATCGAGTTGTTTACCCCGCTTTGGCGTGAGGACTGCGGCCTGCGGGCGCGTACTGACGAAAAAATAAGGAAAAAATACGAGAAAAAGTAAGGGGGAACGATACACTGCGGTGAACGCTGGCCGAAGGCAATTTGATTTAAAAGTAAACAAAAATAAAAATATGAAAACTATATCGTTTTTATAAAGACAGTGCCCTCGTCCGACGGGGTTCACTCTTGCCAATTAAACAATATAATGTTAATTAATTAATATTATGAGATTAATTATTTTGGGTATATTTACACTGTTATTTTTACACTAAACAATATATAAGTCAAAGAGATAGGTAAACGAGTTTAGTTTATTAGAAATTAGAAATAATAAATAATATAAGTACCTATATATTACTCAGTCTCATTATTTTAAGTTTTATTTATATCGATGCATACCGGCCAGTTTATATACATCTCCAATCGTTTGTTTTAATTTTCCACAATACGTATGTATGTATGATTAATTTTTTTTTTATTACTATTGTATATTTTAATATTTAATTGAGTTACGCCATCATTAGATAACATATTATAATAATGATTAACGTACAGTAGGTAATATAATTTCTGTAATTCTGTATTCTCAATCATTCCCGCCAAATGTTACCAGAAATTTCCCAGCACTTGATAGAGGAAATTTTAGTTATTTTCAAAACTAATTTTGGAGAGTATGTCATTTTTTAATTTTTGTTTGGAATATATGAGCTCATATTAGAAATGCATAGGTATTGTTGATATAATATATATATATATATATATATAGGATTATAGTAGATTAAATCATCTGCTGGGTTGAGTTGAGATAAGGGGTGTAGGGTTTTCATCCTTATGTATCCTTGGTCAAGTTTTTTGTTAATGTGGATTTTTCAGTTAATTTTTTGTAAAGTTTATAATTTATTTATCAAAGTTATCCTTGCGTTAGGTATAGGAGCAATAAAGAATATTTTTGTGATGACCTATAAATAATAGTACGAATTTCATTTGTATCATTGGAGTTTAGTTTTATCTTGTTTTACTTTAGGAACGTTTTGTGTTAGATTTTTATTTAGACTATATTGTGTATCAATTGTCGGCTGCGACGGATAAAAAATACTATGATAATAGTCAGTAATTGGTGATTGACATATATATATAATAAATATAAATAATATTGTTTTATACAAAATTCTTTGAAATAATTGTATTATTGTTGAAAGATAAAAAGATAAACAAAGATAAAAAAATATTATGTAAACGTTAGAAAACAAACCGCCTGAGAGTAAATTATAAAACATTTCAGTATTTCCCAGCTATAATAATATCATTATTGTTCTATATTTATGCATATCAAATTGAAAATTAATATAACCATAAACGTCTGCACGACTGACATGACAACATTATAGTTGCGCTCTACAATGTGTAACGGCGATAACAATAACTTACTAAATACAGATATAGTGCGGTGAGTATACTCAATCATCGTAATGTTATTATGGATATGTGTTGTGTATGATAATTTGCTGTTGGAATTTTACGTCATATACCTAAGTGCGAGTTCGATGTTCAGTAATCAGTAACATAATATACGGAGTTGATAATAATATAACCCGATGACAAATTCGATCTTATTCATCATATCTATATTAAAAAAAAAAGAAAAAGGTTAAAAGTCAACTCGAATAATATACACAAAGCCTGAAATGAAATTTTTGTTTTCCTAAGGGAAAAATAGCTTTTAGTGATAGAATATTTTCGGCAGAAAAAACCTCCAGTCTCGTGACAGCTTGAGCGTTCCGATTAATTTCCAAAAGTGTCACATTTTCTCGTGTATACTCGTCGGTCAGTCGTGGCACGCCGCTACAGTATAATAATATACCTTTGTCCTTTATGTATTATTTTATTATGCATATTGTACGTAATTGTTTTACATAACGGATCACTATACAGTAGCCGACGACTAAGAAGGGGTGACGAACGAAACAGAATAAAGTCCAAAAACAGAAATGTCCGAAATTGACGGATCTCGAGGACCCAAACAGAAAAAAAAAACTGTGCGATACGGTAGGGTTAAAAAACAAAAAAAAAAAAATCCACTTAGATTCGGGTTCGTGCGTAGTGAAAACAACAATGGACTTTTTCACGAGCAGTATTGTTGTTGTGCTACACACACACGCATTCGTTTATTGTATATAGGTATACGCCGTCTTTTCCGCCCCTCGTCTCGAGTGTTTTGTGTGCGCCCGCGAAATGACAATATTCTTGCGAAATATCCGCGTTACAGCACAAAGTTCGCGAGTCACGTGATTGCGTTTTCAGCCAAACGTAAACCACGTATAAACGCACGAGTCATTATATTATACAATGACGCGGAAAAGTTTTGCACACCCTACAGCAACCCCGCCGTTCGACCGAACCGACTCAGCCACGCACGCGTATAGCCAGCACTGTGCACGTACGCATATATACGTATAAAATAATAGTAATAATAATAATGCTCGTAAGTCGTAACGCGCGCAGATCGACCTGACGCGTTGTCGTCCTGTAATAGTTTCGAGTACAGGTGGCTCGTTAAAAATTCAACGAAACTTTTATACCGTTTGTTGTTTCCTCTTTTTCCTTCGGTTTTTTTTTATTATTATTATTATTATTATTATTGTCTCGTTTCAGCCCGTCCGTCCCTGCCGTACCGATGTCCTGCACCAGTCTATTAAGCCGTCAGTTGTTTTTGTACGGCGCGCGTTTTAAATTACATCGTTGCTACAATCGATTGACTGCGGAAAAAAAAGTAAGATTACGTCTTCAAAGAAGTCAGTGGGGACCGCACGTTGCCACCACCGCTGGCATATGAATTCACTGTCGGTTTTATTATTATTATCATCGTCGTCGTCGTCGTCATCATCATTGTTTTAAGAAGATGAAATACAATCTTAACGACATGTCTCGTGTTCATCGTGTACACCGTAACAAAAATTGAAAATACATCTCATAACAAATGTTACAAAGCATCGTTATGTTTAATATATTATTATACATGATATCACAACGTAACACTCCGGGTTTAGCATCCCGGCAAAAGTATAATACGGACTCGTGGGACCCAACATAATATAGTAATAATAATAATAATAATATATTGGACATAACACGTGTTTATATGTTTGATATTGTACTTCGATGGTTGAAATTTTCTTTTTATACCACCGTTGTTTATGTATTATCCTACCACGTCGTTGGCCATGACAAATTTGACTTATCTCTTTTTAAAGCCCATAAAATGTAAACTGTATAGATTTTTAACACGATCATTTGGATTGTTTTGACCGAATATAAAATACCGGTCTAATCATATCCAATCATTATAACTATTTCGTTTTCTATAAAGAATGTGTAAATGCAACACTATACAAAAAAAAAATCCTTATGCAAACATATTTTTAAAAGCCAAAATTAAAAAAAAATTGACTTAATGGCGTATATATATTTCACTGTATAGAGGATACCTGTGTACCTACCAAATTTTAAAACCGCGAGTGCGATAGACTTAGCTGTGTGGATCGTTTACACACAAACACACGTACACACACATACAGACATTGTCTTTTTTATTAAAGATAGATTCTATAGTACTTTTTTTTGTACTTAACCAATCGACTTTTTGAACACTCTCATATTATTTTATAATATATTTATGCACGTAACGTGTGGTTGGCAGTAACGACGTGCTAGCATCGTGTACACTATGGTGATAGAAACGCACGCGCTCAGTTTCCGCGGTGGATATTTATAACGTCGTAATAGGTGCGGCTTCCACGATAACTCTTCGATGGGTAATTTGGTGGATTAATTTATTAAATATAGACCCGAAGCTGCAGTGTTCTAGTATTGGCTTTCAATCTTCATTAACCAGACGGAACGTCACAAACCGATTTGGTACAATATAATATGTGTGTGTGTGTGTGTGCATATATATTTATATACTATGCTGTTTGTATAATATTATATTATAACATTATTATTATTATCCCGAATCCCGATATCCGATTCAACGATTTCCGAATCAGTCTAAACCGCCATCGACAGGTTTAACAATTCTAAATCAGTCACAGTTTATGAGCTATATTAAATTTAAATTAATATATTTTTAGTCGTGGTTCCTAAAAAGGAACGGTTCTTACCAATTAGCAATAAAAATATTGAAAATCTTCCAATGAAATATTATATATTTTAATTTTTAACACACGCAAGAATAATGATCGCCTCAGTAATATAGATATGTATATTGAAACGTATAAATTGTGTCTCGGGATATCTGTTTATTTCCAGTCAGCTAAACTTGTTTTAATATACAAACAAGAAAAAAAAGTACGAATGACAGATAAAAAAATGATTTAGTTAGAAGAGAGAATTGTCTTACACATTTTCAGCGTATTCAAATTGATCCCCCCCCCAAACACAAAATTTTGAAATCCATCTAAGTTGAGTCCTCAGTTTTATAATCCTTTGTCTGAGTTATGTCCTGACTTTTAAAATGAAAAAATAATATTTTTAGTTATACCGAAATTTATAATAACATTTTAGTCAGTCCCAAGTCTGAAAAATCGAAATGAAAATATTGATTTTGCAAAAATATTCGTAGACGTGATTTACGTGAGAATAAAAATATTTACGTCGTAATTTACACAAAAAAATAAAAATATATTACTCAATTTATAGCGATCCATTTAAAACACGTGATCAATATTATCGTTACATACTTTATCGGTCCAAATTTTAAAATATATTTATTACCTACATATTTTCTGCGCACTCGGTCATTGTGTTCGTTTCGTTGTCAGTTTTTTATGAGCAATTATATCTGTTGTTACGTATAATGGCTGCCAAATAAACGCGGTACAACAAGTAAAAATTCAACTTTATGTAAAAGAAATTTATAGCTTTCACCCAAGGTAGAGGATAAGAAACAAAAAATATTCATAGGTTAAAATTGATACTCAGTTTTTGTTAAACACAATAATATGCCTCAAATGAAAGCACACTTATGAACAAGACCTAATTTCACATTCATACAATTTTTCAAAAACTACCACCAATTTATATTAAATGCATGAGTTATTTTTCCAGTTTTATTACCTCAAACTTGATGTTAATTACTAACTCTACAGAATTTATCTGTAAAATCACCATCATCATACTGGATCGTTTACACTAATTTATATGATCATTACAGACTACTTATTACATATATAATTGAGAACTTAGTTACCATTTTCAAACTTAACACTGTAAGCAATAATATGTTAAAAGTTCATTACGGGTGGTGATTCGTAATCTGACTTTTCTGCCAGATGTGCACTGTACACTTTGTCATCTATGTCACGGTAGTCACCCAGCTAATTATAAATGCTGCTTTGCTGCTTAGTTAATAAAAAAACTTGGACTTTCTAACAGTCAAACTTGGCGAGAACGTGTCATTCCTATTTCCAAAACCAATGATAATTTTCCTAAATCCATTTTAAACTTCAATCCCAATATGCTCAAGTTACGTCCTCTAATCAAAACCATCTTCAAACATCGAAACATTATTTACTTCTTTTATTTCTGAGTTCACAGCTATCACGAAGCCCTTCCTGTCTCTTCTAAAGACTTTTTAAATAAAGATCAATTATAATAAAATTATGTATACTATATTGTATGTCTTCTCCAAAATATTATTATCTTTATTTCATATAGTAATAAAAACCTATTCTACTCTATAAATATCTATGTTGTGCTATTATATTTTAATCGTTGAATTATCATAGTTTTATACTAGTAGCAAACAAAAAACCTACATATTTTATTGTTTTATTTTTATAATTATTAATACCTATTTTAATAAAAAAAAAATAAATAAATAAAAATGTATGTTTATATTGAAGTTATATAAGTATCAATTACTATTGTATACGAGTTTTTTTTATTTATTTTATGAATCGTTGTTTGTTTTAAATGAAGTAAGTAGTTATTTTATGAAATGAAATGAATAATGATATTTTTTTTTTCGTGCACGATTTTAAAATTAAGTAGAATGAAAATAAATATTCATAATATGCGCAAATTTAATAAAAGTTTTGAGTAGGTAAGAAATTGAACATGTATCATATGTTCATATGTTATTTAAAAGTTGATTATAATTACACCTAAAAAATTTATCAAAGCTTTATGAAAATGTTTTTCAAATATAACATGTTAATGATAATGCTCACAGTGTAGGGAATAGTATATAACATGTGTAAATTTAGTGTGCTCAAATAAATTATGTATAACATATTACGTGTATTTGACTTTAACCCAAAAGTTTAATAAACGCTCACTTATATTACATAATATGTAGATTGTAGGTATACAGTTCACGTTAAAACATGAGTTATATACAGGCATAATTCGTACTTCCGTATATAATACGACGGTAGCGACGCGGTAGTTTACTTTAAAGGACCGTCCGGCAAACAAATCTACAGAAACATAATTTGCGCGATGTATTAGAGCTTCGTGTTGTGATTTATTTAGGTGTAAATCAGCCCACCTGTACAATAATCGAATCGCGTAAAATGTGTATGCCTGCAGTGAATAGTCGGATGGAGATTTGTATTCATTTATTTAAGAAACGTCTAAACAACAAAGTAGTATAAAATGTCGATGCCTACTCGCCCTATTCCCAATAAGTAATGGTTGTGGAGGGACTAGGAATTCTAATAATTTTACAACTTCAAATCAATTTATCATTCAAATGAAAAATTAATACTAACTAAAAAATAAATGTACAACAAGTAAATAAAATAATAAAGATAATAATTAACCCAGTACAGATTTGATTATTATAATGTTATTATGTTAATAATGTGTAATTCATATACCTATTTATATAACAATAATGAGATAACTAACAAAAAAGTGGATTATATATATTTTCAATATCCAGTTTAAATTCAAATTTTTAATTATTTTCAGTTAATTCGACACTTATTGATAAAATGATAAGTTACCTATTGTATAGTTGTATTGCTTTATAAACACAAAATATTTTAACTATTGTAGTATTGAATTAAAATAGTAGTAGGTTACCCTCATTTGTACTTCTATTGATGTTTCATATTATTTAATTTATGTTGATTTTATATTTAAATACATTTTAATTATTGATTTTTTTTATCATAGTGTTGCATAATAGTTAATATTTTAACGATTTTAAACGGATTTTAATGGAAATATTCACTTTAGATAAGACGTTATTCATCCGAATACAACGTTGAATTTACGGTATCCAAGTCGTTCATTTAAGTTATTATATTTACTTATAAAATAAATAGTGAAAACAACACATTTTTATATTCATTAAAAAGTGGTTATTAGAATGATTTACTGATTATAGATATTATTTAAAAAGATATTCGATAAGTAAAATCTTAGATTAATAGAAAAATTAAAATCAATATGGATTTGCTGCAGTTTTTTCGATTAAAACTATTCGGAAAATTACGAAATTATATGGGTAAAAATATGTATTGTTAAATCTTTACCTCTGAAATTATACAGTATTTTAAAATCGTGTTTTGAATATTGAAAATATATAAATAGGAATATTATAGGATTTGGTGTTTTTAAATTTAAATTAATTAAAACGAGGGTCAAACTGAATTTGTAAATAGTTTTTTTTTTAAATTTATTTTCATATTTTTATTTCAACTGTACTGTTAAATTCTAAAGTATAGATAATCGTTAAGTATTCTTTCCAGTGGTTATTTTATAATTTGTGTGATATTTTTGAGGTTGTTGCAAAGATGTGGAATACAACAAAATATAAATTATAAGACATTGTAACACATTTGGGACACAAGGATACTATTTTTCTCATTGTACCCACAGATATCGAGTCTTTAATCTGTCAATTATTGGCAAATTTCTGTTGTGGTAATGGAAACTAATGGTACGAAATTGATGTGAATTATGGGCATCTATATCACATAGACTATTCATCAACATTGACAAAGGTCTGTGGACAGAGCCGTTACTGACAAGATGCTATCGGAATGGTTTTTTTCCTCTTGATTCCTTTACTGGTATACAAGTCCTTTTAGGTCTTCCCACCCTACAGCAAACTAATTAAACTCAATATACGTGCGCTCACGTAAAACGCCAACTCGAATTTCTCCTGGCATAATACCAAACCATCGTTCAATTATTAGATATTGGCTAAAGATTTGGCTCGATTATTTGGGGTCTAACATTTTTTGAACGAAATTGTGGTGTGTGTGTGTCTGTGTGTGTGTGTGAGGAGGGTAATCGCCATTAAAGACAATTTTTAAAATATTTTACATTAATCAACGCATAAAAAACAATCATATCATATTAATATTTATTTAATAAAATATACGAGTATTTACTATTTAATAGTAAATGTATTTAATCCGTTATAGTATTAAGTGTTACGACTACTCATACTATTTTAACGACATTAAAATATTTTTTGAACAAATAATAACCAAAAATATAAAGTTGTATTTAACGTTACATTTTATACGATTGTTTGTGTGTTATGACTTATGGTTATGGATGTAAAATTAGTGAATATTCATTTAACAGAGTAAATATTACACATTTATCAAATCATGACTGATTTTGTTTGCTAAATCATTGTTTTTTCAAAACATTTTTATTCAAATGGTATTGGAACCTGCATGATTTCCATTTAAAATTTTTATCAAGATAACATAATTATATTTTCAAAGACGTGATTGTGTAATATTTACTTTTTGTATTTGAACATGTTTTAAAACTTTTTATTCTAGCAAACGTTGATTTGTTTATTCACGTTTTATCCGTTAAAATAATTTTAGAAATATGTAATTTAATGTTCAATAATGTAACGAACTGCCTGCATATTAATTATAATTTTGTTTTATTTATATTTTTTATAGAATACTAAAATCACGTATAATTTTTGGATATACTATTTTAGAATATAAACACGACTAAAACATATATTATAATAGTTATAATAGTTATTAACTATTAAATTATGTTTTTGATTGAAAAAGTTTCTGAACAGTTTTTCAGTTTTATACAAAATAATTTGTGATTATATTTTATTTTACGTAGGAAATTATGTCAAAAGAAACTGTGATAAATTTCAATACACTCATACCCGACCGTGGGCTATGTATAATTATATGATGATGTAATCTGCGAATATTTATATGGAAAGCAGACGATAAGTATGTATAACACATTTATTGAACTAATGAAAATAAGCTTATATTATTTAATATGAGACATTTGATTATGTATATTGGCTAAAAAACGTTAGAAATAATAAACTAAATATAATTTGTTGGTGACTTATAGAACGTAATTCAATATTATACGATGTGCGATTATACAATTATTGTTGATATATTAACTATATTAAAAAAGAAAAACACAGCTGATAGCTTATAATATATAATATATATATATATGAGTATAATTTATATATATATATACACACACGTATGGAGTATGAACTGTGTAGAATTTACATTAAATATTGTCTTACCCAACGGTTAGCTGACGTTGTAGATCAATCGATATAATTATGAATAAAAAGTTTCTGGAGAGTTATTAAATAGTTTGTATATTCTAATACATTCACCCTATACATTTACTATGCCTTGAAGTACTCGTATATAATTCATACACTATTTTATTATTTATATTGTACACACAATTTTTATTTTTGTATTTTAGATTCTGAGCGGGAACCATGAATGTATTGACTTTAAAATGGTTTGTTTTTTTTGTGTATGTGCGTTTATATACCCGATAAGTTGTCAAAAACAGGGTTTCATTTTCAACTTTGAGGGTTGTTTTGGAAAACAAATTGGATCTAAATTATATTTTAGAGAAGTTAAGTATCAGTATTTTTTTAAATAATTGGAAATAACGAACAAACAATCAAGGAAAAATGGGAAATTTTACACAAATCTAGTTTTTGACAAAATAATTTTTTTTGTTTTTTTGTCTAACTCAAAAACGAATTACTATTAGTAACTACTTTAATTTTTCACCAAATGTTTATATAATAATCATTTTCTATACAATGATATTTTTAAATATGCAATGTTTTTTGGCAAAACGTATTTAAACCTACTGTATTACTAATAGTAATATAAATTACTTTACCTGGTTTTGTAACATCGATGAAAATAAATAATCTCAAGGCGGGTACATTTAACATTCAATCGATTACGGCTATCCAGTGTCTGCAAGTAAAACAAATGATTTATTATATCTCAAGATGAGAATTTAGTATTTACTTGGTAGTAAATACTGCAGTATTTCATACAATCCAGATTATGGAATGGAAAAATAGGTAATATGATTTCCATTATACAGGTTTGAAACAAAATGTACTGTTATAATTGGTTGATCAGTGATTCTAAATATCAAAGATTTCGTTTGTCTATAGAATTTACTTATTATTTAAGTTTAAATTGTATAAAAATTATTTGAGCAGATAAAAAATATATTTTTTTTCTAATTTAGTATAATATTAGTAAAGGATAATGTTCATATTTATAGATATACATTTTAATTTAAAGAGCAATACAATGATGTAGTGCTCAATGTCAAAATCATTAAAAACTTTATAATACAACTTTAATTAGGAGCTATTTAAAAAAAATAAAAATTCAAAGTATTATTTTATAATTTTAACAGCAAGCGTTTATTTTTATAAGCTAAATAAAAGAAAATTTCATACAATGCGCGGCGTAGATCTGAAGAATAAAAACTACTAAATAAGTAAAAGAACTATTAGTAAAGTAATCACTACCTAAGTAAGATATTTAAAAAAAAACTACATTTTTTAATTTATTTTTGACTATTTCGTGGAATAAGACTTTTAGATCAAATATTAATTTACAATAAGTATAATTAATAAATATTAGAAAAAAAATGCTTAAAAAAATACGGTAAAAGGAAATTAAAAAAATTATAAAGAACATAAATCAACGTTATATACTTATTATGTATCCATGTTTCATAATAATATGCTTAATTTATAATTAAAAAAATGTCTCAACATTTCTATCATATCACTATATTAGTCGTATAAAATATTAAATTATAATATTCAATAATGATTAAGATTTTAGCATAACCGTTGGAAATTAGGTGTATTTATAAAAATAAGCACATATAGAACTTAATTTTCAAGACTGATATATTATTTGCTACATGTTTTTATGGTAATACTGTATCGTAATTATTAATATTTTTTTTGTATTGAGAATAATTTTGTATTATTATATACCAATATACTATATAGGCATGAGCCCGCAGACCACATGTTTGATAATATTATTACTTATATAGTATAAAATAACTTAAAATATTTCTCGAAATAAAATATTGGAACGTGTAGAAAAATAAACCCTATAAAATGACAATCATCGTTTATTATTTTTAAATAATTAAATACAAAATTATTCTTCTTAACTTTTTTTACCAAAACATTAAATTAAATTGTTGTAATCCTTGTACCTGTGATGAGTCTTTAAGAAAACACATAATTATGATATCTCCATTATTTCAGTAGATATCGCCATGGGTAAATTCTTACGGGACATTCTGTATACCTTAGAATTAACTAAGTAACATTTTTATCTCACTTTAGTCTATCTCTACATCTTCAGAAAAGAATTGGTTTGCTGTTTTAATTTACGATGTAAAGAAAATTGTGTGAGCTTGTGAAATAATTGTCACTGATAAGTAATACGCCAGTTAAAAGAACCGAACACTAGAAATTGATTATTTTTATAAAGCAAAATAATAATGATAAAACAATAATTAAATCGCAAGACCGAGCAATTGCGCCTAATTCAATTACTTTTTATTAAAATCTAAAATAAATACAACTCAATATCCAGTGAGTTTATAAGCAGATTATGTTTAACTGCAGCAGTGTAAGCCTATGCACATTATTGTTATTAAAATAAGATGTAAATAATATAGTAGAATATTGAAAAATAGTAATCAGAAAATTAATTTTAAATGAAAATACGCATAGAATGCGATTATTTGTTTTATTTGGATACAAAGAATAAACTTACGTAAAACATGAATAATTACGTAATTATATAGAATAAAATATATTCTTAGAATTTACGAGTAATTAAGTTGATTTAAAGCTAGATTAAGACTGTAGTTAGCACTGTGTGTTGATTTATAGAAAATAAATGAAAAAATTATCAATACTATCTCTGCTTAGGTTCATTTTATAGAGAATTTTATTTAACGTTTCCAAAAAGACATTTAAAATTATAGTTTTTGTTATAAATGTTATAAAAAAAAAAAATAAAAAATACCCAAATAAAAACTTGTAGTCATAACAATACATTAAATAAAAATTAAAAGGTATTTGAGAAAATTAAAATTTTTTTTAAGCGACAGGATTTAGATAAAGCGTATTATCTATAATCCATTCGTGCTCGACAACGTAATTTCAGAAAATAAATTGCATGCTGTTTTTATGCGATAAAATGAAATTGTTTTTTCATAAAACTATTTTATTTGAAGTATTTTTATACTTTTATGTTATATTATATTATAAATAAAGTGACAAGCTAATATTTTTACTCTTTATGCTTAACGTAAAATTGATTTAAATAATTAAAAACATTTTACAGAGTTTAAAAAAATTGTTGCCAGAAGGATAAATAATTAAGTATAAATAATAACAACTCATACATGGAATAATTAATACCAAATCAGTTTCACAGAATCTGTAAAAGGGGCCTAGCATATTGACTTACTAAACTTCATCTTTAATATAACCCGTCAAATGTGTCTAACTTAATTTATTATAACTATCCTAAGTTACATTAAATTAGAATCCATTAAAATTTAAACATACCAACTTTCTGATACAAACTTTCAAATATTTAGCAAAACTATAAGCATTTATTTCCCTTAAGAAGTGTGTTAATTTTGAATATCGAAGGACGTTTAACTATTAGTTAGTTAGCATCAAATTATCTTGAGAAAAATGACAGTATCAGGTTTCTCTAGCCATCCATTACGTTTATAATTTATCTATTTTTGTAATTGACGCTGTTTACTAATGCTTGAAATATATTTTAATCGTGAGAATACGAGTATATAAGACAAATAAAATAATCAAAATATGTGTTATGTGTGTAAGTGTGCGTGTGTAATCAAATAGTAAAGAAACTTTTTAAACTAGAAAAAATAAATCAACAATTTTTAATATTTAAGGTGATTTCTAGCGAGAATTGAGTAAAGTTTAAAAATCAAATGAAAAGACATAAAAGACTTTAAAGACTTTTAAAAATAATCAGGAAAAATTACGTAAAAACGAGAATATTAATTTACGAACTCCATAATTGATTATGCAGCTTACAAGATCAATTTTGTTTTAATTAATATATATATTATACTATAATATGCATATGCGTATATACTTTGAATATTTATATTAGTAAATATATTTTTAACACTTAATTTTTAAAATATTTTGACTATTTTGGTCTTTTTCAATTATGTTCAAATAATAAGTTAACATATTATTATTATTTTCATTAAACGCATGCGTTCATTATTTAATATTTTTGTATAATCGTGCATTTAACTATATGCTGTTTATACTAATAGAAAATTATTAAGTATTAATAGGTACTATACTTAAATCATATAAATAAATTTCAAAAAATATCTTTAGAAATGTATAAATAAATAACAATTTATATTATTCACATTAAACATAGGTATGTGTAAATATATGGATTTGTATGGATATAGTAAATTATTAGTGAATTTATTTGCCCAGTAGGTAGGTACGTAATGCAATACACATGCAACGTATGTTAACTGTTAAGTCACTTAATTTATATAATACTTAAAACTTATTTATTTGGTAAATGTTTACAGATTGGGTTAAATAATTCAACAAATCATAAATAATTAGTCTTATTTCATTTATGACGATTGCATCTGTGTAAACCAATACAATTTGACGCAACGTTTTCTCGGCGTATTTCATTCCATGACGCGTCTTCTAAACTTTCTATTAAGTTTATTTGATGTACATTTTTAAGTCAGTTTGATTCAAAGACAGTTAATGTTGCATTTGTATGTATACTAAGACGACTAAGACGAATGTATAAGCAAGTTTCGTGTGGCGCATATACGTTATTTTACATTGAATTACGTATATAGGTATATACGCGGAAGTTTTCTCGTCATATCTGAGCAATGGACTATTTCTATTGTCTGTGGCCATTCCACCTAACTTTGTAGATCTATATATCACATAAACTCTCTTACCATGTTGACGTACTAGAAATCGTAGTTGTGCGACAAGTGTAAAAATCGATAAGTGCTCGGTCGAACGACGGGATGTAATCTGTAATGAATAAATGTTCGAAAACTCAAAAGGGATTTTGTAGTCATCGTATAGTATTTTATCAGCAATGATGATAATTGACGTTTATGAGATAAATATATGTTTATCGAAAAAGAGGACATAATTATATAAGATTATTTTTCACTTTTATTAAATTTGAATTTGAATTTTCTTTATTTTTTTTAACTGGAACTAAAGTTTTGTATTATTTATTTTATTAATGTAAGGTTTTTATTTTTATTAATTTTCTTCAAATATTTATTATAAGATTAATAATTATAATATTATTAGGTACTTTTTATTTTTAATGCAAATAAACAAAACCAAATACATTAGTTTCGATACGTCTTGCTGCATAAATTAGTGTGTGGTAAATTTCATGTGTCAACGTATAGTTAATTATTTCGTTTATACCGATATAATTTATAACAAAAAATGAGTAAAAGTACCCAGTAATCAATGCTACAGAATAGATATTATATTTTATTGAATGAAAACCGATTTGTTGGGAAAAAATCCAAAATTGCTAAAAGCACTAGTCAACTATAATATCTTTTTGATGACTATATATTTTATTAACTTTTAAATCTCAATCATTATAAAAAAAAAAATATAAGAATTTACCTAAATATAGGTAATTATACTTATTGCGTTATAAAAATTTAAAATTATTCATTCCTTTAGCTAATTTTTTGCAGTGTCATCTTATTTCTAATCAAACATCTTTGGGCTTATAGTTTTAATTTTTATAAGAATACAAACTAACGTCGCTAAATTACGATACCATAAATTATTTTTAGATTTTGATAAATATAAATATATTAATTTTACAAAGATGTGTTTATTTTATTTTGTGGACGAATACACAACAAGTTGTTGATGAAATGTTTTAATTTTCAAAAATTGGGGTGGTTTTTGATATAAAATTGAATCTAGTTTGTACTTTATAATAGCTAAACTTAAACATCCCCAGTACTTATTTTTATAATTGAGAAAAACATACACAGATTTAATGAAAATAAGAAGTTTTCCGAAAATCTAACTTTTAACAAAATAGATTTTGTTTTTGTTTTTTTGTTGAATAACTACAGAAACTTGAAATTTCAACCAAGTATTTACATTGTTTTATATATATATCCCACATGGTATAATTTTAAAAATATTTTGAATTTTTTTGAAATATTTATTGACAATTGAAATGTTTGATTATTTTTATTTTTTTTTTTTTTGCAAAATTATTAAAAATCGAATTCAAGATTCCTCATAAGTTGTTCTTAAATCTATATACCCATAATTTGTTTTATATGTAATTAAAGTTAGAATTTTGACGAAATTTATCAAAATTGTAAATAATTGTAAACTATTTCGTATTAATAACTATTAAGTAGTTCATATTAAACCCATAAAATCTAAAACATATATAAAAATTTATTTTTTATATGTATTTTAATTTCAAATTTGAACAAAATTACTTATACCTATTTAAACCATATATAACGATGATAATTTTATTATTTTGTCATTAAAGTTTAAAAATATTATTTGTGAGACCTTACGTATATTACTTTTATGACATATATATTATATATTATTATGAACTTTACTATACGAAATGACAGTTTTGATTTATTTACTGCAAAAAATTAAGATAAATTACACCATAACAAAAATTGTTTTCTTTAAGTCTATAATTTAACTTATTACATTTATATAATATTATACTATTAGAATATATTTTGTATTATATTATTAATTTACTATATTGTTAATATACTATTTTTAAAATAGCACTAATTTTAAAACTGTTAACTATTGTTATGATAATAAGATAAGTATTGTTACCCATAGACGATTATTATTTTTATCTGATAATAAAGCGTATACTTTACAATTAACAATAGTATACAGTAAAATCCCGTTACAACGAACTCCAGGGGATTGAATTTTTTTTCGTTATAACGGAAATTTCGTTGTAACGAAAATTCGAATAAGCTCTTTATAAGCCCTGCTTTTTGGCAGGGGACTTCTATGATTTTCGTTATAACGGGATTTTTCGTTGCATTGGTATTCGTTGTAACTGGAATTTACTGTATTATCGATGAAACTATAATATATATGAAAGAGTATAATTATTGTTGTATCAAAATACTAAACCAACATGGTTTGATGTTTATATGAAAAGGTTTTTTTTCGTATATCTCAAAAATGCCGACGATTATACCGACTTTTTATTTATTTATTATTGTTCTAACCGCAACTTTTTCACCATCATGACGTCTGGCTAGAAAACAACAGGCTCTCAGTAGGCAATATTAATGACCGAAGTACACAATAATTTCAACAACTACCAAAATAACCAACGTCTCAAATCTTAACGTACCAACATTTCTCTTCCCAATCCATATTCTTATAATATATAACCCCACGAGGCCACGACACGTTTTTATTTTATTATATACAGTTTCCGTCTGAACCCCTATTTCCTTTAATTCCAAATACTTTACAAAAATAACGAAAAAATATTTTAAAATCAAAATATTTATTAAACATCAAAATTATTATTACTATTATAACATGGTTGGAAGCCCCTTGGCGGAGTCTCAGACAAAGAGTAAAATTTAAAATTGTTTTCAAAAAAATCTCCCCCATCATCCTTTATATTAAAACAGAATTACGCTTGAGCTGTATAATATATATTCAACTTATTTATCCAACTATAGAAAATCACTTTTAAAATATCATTACATGTTCTAAATTGTATTTATTATACGTCTCATACGATGTGTGCCAACTTATACATTTTAATTAGACGTATTGTTATTTGATTTTAATTAATATTCTTATGATTTGTTATAAATTAAATAAAAATTTACAATTTATTATTATTATTTATGAACATGTAAAATATAACAATATAATTGTACTTTTTTTTCTCAAAATTATCTATTTTACTTTATTTTATTTTATTTATTATAATATACTTATTCATTTTTTTTTTTCAGTCGACTCAAGAGTCAAGAACATTAGCTTTTAAGTTACTACCAGTCAGGGTTCTTTCTACATAGAGCAAAATCAAAAGTAGGTAATTTTATAACTATACAATATTTGTCTGTAATTTTATAAATGAATTTGGTCTTATCTATTTATCTTAATATATATATATATATAAGATTTATAATTTATTTCTGTAAAAACATATTTATTTTTACAATAAGGTCTTAAGACTAATATCCTAATATCCACAGTAGCTACTATTATTATACTTTATAAGTTCCAAAATGTATTCAAATGTTACTGGACATCATAATTTAAGTAGTCACTAGACATTATAATTTTAAATTTATTAATATTTTTTATTATTTTTAGATACCTGCAGTGTATAAGAAACTTATATGTATAAATTATTGTTTTTATAATTTTCACGAAATCATTATAATTTATCGTATAATATGTTATTTATAGTTTATATCCCGGTTTATATGAATAAAAATGTACAAAAAAAAATATTAAATTTATTATAACATATAGACATATAGTATAACACATAATATAGTACATACTATGCCCTATGAACACAGGGGTGTATTATTTTTGCTAGTTGCTGGACATTTATTTAACGGTTATTCATCAGTATAACCCATTATAGATATAGCAGGTACTGATAAATGCTCGGAACATGATATTTATTGATAATACGTTACTGAACAGTTAGCAACATTCGTTGGTCATTAATGTATTATATTTCTATAGTGACCTGTCATTTATATTTATTACGAGTTAATGGATCAAGTAAAACATTTTGAAAAAAATAAATAGAACTTCATTACTTAAAAAAAATAAAACTATATTATAATGTTGCTTTAAACATTTTTACTCTGTATTTTACCATACTACAGTGTTGCATAATATTGATTAAATAATTTATCTTTATAATTAATATAATATATACTTATGCACGGTGTGTAATATATAAATAATAATAATTGCAAATATAATAAAATAAATTATTTATTTCAAAAGTGATAAATTTAAAATTTATAATAGTTTAATAAAGGTAATTGGTATATTATTTTATTTCAATTCTACGACTAACTTTCAGCAAAATTAGCTGAATTTGTTAATTCATCCAATCATAATATGATTTTTTTTTTAATTTTTTGATTGTTTGACCATCAATAAATATTTATTTAGAAATGTTATCATAAATTGCATCATGTTGATATATTATTTTATATATAAGATATAATATTATACTGCAAGAGCTAATATATGTATAATTATAGTTATTACTATTTTAATTTTGTTTCATTATCATAAATTAGGTTAAGAGAGATTCATGTAATATTCACAAAAAAGAAAAACAATTTTACATGAAAATGATTTCATTATTTACAAATTAAAATTATCTATTGAAACTATTAGCTAATTTTTATTTGAGCTTTTAAAATATTTATTTAGGAATAGTCGTCTAATGGGCTAATTTATAATACATAACTGGTATTTTAAATTAATATTATTACAAGCATATTATTATATTGATGAAATGTTTTTATATCTGACCTATACAATTACGCAAGACAGTGTCTTAGGTTAAAATTTAAAAACAATCAGCACTCTGTATTATAGTGTAGAATACGCGCTGAATATACTTTTATTATTATTAGATGGGAGGCGATCGGCCGACGGTATAATATAATGATATAATGATAGTTAACGGGGTGATTCATTTAACGTAAAACACTCATTGTTTCACAATACACTAACGGTTTTGAAAATATTTGTTTTAGCTAACTTTAAGAGGTTTAAAAGCAACATTTTCGGGGAAAAAAATATAATATTTTTAAATTTAAATTTTAAACTTTTTTTTTAATGAAAACATACTTGCATTTTTAATATATTGAAGTACTTCAAAAAATGTTCCGCTTTGGAATATGGAATTAAAATGCTAGTATCGCCGAAAAATTAATAACAATAAACTGTACGAAAAAAAATCTTTTTTAAACGACTTGAAACTATGTAAAAATAATTATATTTTAAAACGTAGCGAATAATATTATACAGTGTCTTACTGCGTTTAACGGACCGCTCCGCATAATATCATATTAATATAATATTATATCTATACACATCGATACCGGTACAAATATCGCATTTTATTTAATATAAAAATAATGTGTGTTGTGTACGTCGAGGGTTGCGCAGAATCCGCGAGTGCCAACGCCGTCGCCGCCACCGTCGCCGCAGATGAACCTCACGTACACGGAGACACACACACGAGTGTGTGCGTGCGGCGCGAGCGGACCGGAGCGACGGCAGTCGGTACGCGGACACTAGACACGTTGCGCGCTCGATCCACCACCGGCCACCACCCCGGCGTCGCGCCAGACATCGTGTCACAGGGTCGAAACGATAAATTAACGTCGCGTTGACAATATATACATTCGTTGTCGCGTCTGGTTAGTATAGTATGCAAATATTATATTACGTACGTATATATTAAAATATGTATTATTATTATGATTTGCACGACGAAATTCCGTTCTCCAATAATAGTAGCAATATTAATATTAATATTAATAATAATAATAATAATAATAATAATGACGATGACGATTACGACGTATTCAGTATAATATAATATTTGAACATGTAATAATATCATCATATAAATATTATAGTGTAATAAACAGTTAAAGTTGGCACGTTTCATTACGATACGATACTATAACGATACCGTCAAGCGCGTGTAGGACATGTGATGTGTGGGTAGAGAGCTGGTATAGGTATTGTGCAAAGCCGAAGACCATAAAACGTGATACCATATTTTCAATATCATATTTTTCTCATTGCGGTCTACAAACGTGTTATTCACGACGTCCACTTGATGTATTATCGAAACGCTGTTAATATGATGTTTAGTTATTAGATATGTGTGTGTGTGTGTGTGTGTGTGTGTATACATAGTGATACGTTTTTGATTATTTGTAGCTATCACTGTCTATGTCTATCACATTTTTACACATACATATATCATAATTCATAATATATCTGTCACTGTTGTTTTTCATATTTCAGTTCTTTTTCTCCTTCTCCACAACGTATTTATAATATGATATGTATATGCATGTTCGTTTTGATATTTAAATCGGCCGAATTTGGCGAACGAATCACGCGACAACAGCAATGCTGCAGAACAACAGCCATCCGTATTGTCACCGAACGTCATGTCGCGGTCAGCGGGTTGCGCGTATACGATTTTAAAATCGAATAACTTACTGTCGGTGAGTGTTTCTGTAATATAACGTTTCGTTATTTTGTTGATTTTTGGTCACGGGCACACCTTTTATACGGTAGCTCGTATAGCCGTATGCTCGCTGTTGTATACGAGAGAATCACGTTCACATTGTATAACATAATAATTCGTGATTTTTTTACTCAACTTTGTCTTGAAAACAATTCAATAACCATTAGAAATAGCTAAATTAAAGTTTTACACTTTGTTTTCTTACGTGCAGAATTAAAACTAAACAGATCACGATGGAAATATCGTTGTTTTTACAACAAAAAACCAATCAATCGTCCCATTACTTAACTTTGGTAAACCCTCGTGGGACATTCTTATTTATTTTATTAAATATAATATATTTTAATAAACTGTTTTAAAGCATATATGGTGGTGTAAATCTTTAAATTTTCTTTGAGCTTGATTCAAAATGCTATACCTCTAAAAATTACAAAAAATTACATCACAAAATAAATTAAAAAAAAAAAAACAATTATAATAAATTGAAAATCTACTAGGTACATTATTTATTATTGAATTTTACTAATATCGGAACTTTTAATTTGATTTAAAACAAAATAATATTCAATAACTACATACTTTAAAACGATATCTTATCAATAATTCTAAGCCTATAATATATCTTTACATTTTCGTTTTTCATGTAACGGTACTAGTAAATAATGATAAATTATAGAGCTAAGATTTATTTAGAATATAAAATACTAAAATATGAATATTCTGCAGGATTTAACTTTGTTAAAATATATACTAAAATATGCAAAATGAATATGAATAAATAAACAATGAAATTAATATAAGTTTTATTTTCATGCAATCATTGTGGATGTGCAACATCGTCTAATTTAAAAAAAAGATTAATGTTACTGTTTATAATATAATCTAATTCGTTTTTTTAGACTAATTTAGAATAAATGCATGTATGTAATTTTTAATACGTTTAATTTTTTTTGTTTAAGATAAAATCTCTAATTTTATGGAATTTAAATTATTTGTGTAATATTAATAAAAGTGGATAAGTAGGTAACCGGTATTCTGTAGATTAGATGTAGAGTATACCTCGTAATAATTGAGTAAGTCATATTGTAATGGATGTATTAAATTTGAATTCAATGATAAATCACTTCATACGAAAAATGGTTTCGAGCGGAGAGTATCGGAAATGGTCTGTCAGTCTATATATTCCAAAGCACATATTTTTTTTATATATAGTAATATATTTTCATATTATTAGTATGATGGGTTGAATTAATTATCACCAAAAATATAATATTTATTGTATTATTAAATATTTGAATAGTACCTATCTATATAATATTTATATCACATAATATTGTTATCATCGTTTGATTCAATAGTAATTTTTTTAGTAGGAATAATTTCGTAGTATAAATATGCAATGGCTTAAAATATATATCTAAATATTTTAAAAATTTCTATCTTTGCGTGTAGTAAGTTATAATAATATCTATAAACAATTTTGCCAAAAATAAGTTTGAATTATATTTATATCATTGAAATAATTAATATATTCACTAGTATTCCAGTATCTAAAATAGTAACCGCAGCTAATTGTCTATAGGTAAATTGGATAATATCAAAAATAAATAGTATTATTTAAGTTTTATTTTCATTCATCATGTTAAAGTATAAAAAAAAGTAACTAGTTAACTGGCTTTAATATCATTAAAAAAAAAAAAAAATTGACGTAGAAGAAATAATTACTATATTCTTGTGGTTTATTTAACTTCATTGAGAAGGTGAAAGACTGTGTAATTACATTATAATTTAATATAAGAAAGCTGACGGTTTTGAGAAAGGAATGTCTACAGGAAAAAGCTGTTTTCTCGACCATTATTATTTCATAACGTATTTCTCTAGAGACATGGAAATTCCTGAACGAATTTCATTAGCAGACCTCATAGGATTCATAACAGGAAAAAAATTATGGGTCAATTTTTGCTCAACAATAATGCAACAAAAACTCTAGTATGATTTTCTTAATTGTGTCTTTCTTATACTTTTAGATGCAAATTACATCGGCTTATGAGTTGTAGTTTTATCTTTACTTATTATATTGTAGTATTTTTACAAGAAAAAAACCCTTAAAGCTAAAGAGTACATAATAGACTTTTAAAAATTCTACTGTGTGAATCCTACATTTACATATAATACATTTTCTGTCGCATCACAATTTCCGGAATCAGCCAGTCATACGACTGCACTGTTGCCATTTGAGGTACTAGTTTGCATTTTTTATAATATTTCCTAACCGCCTCTTTAGTCTTTGGTTCATGAAATGTATTCTTAAAATTTTTAAGCTTAAAACTATATTTAATTATAACTTTAAACGGTTTTTGAACAATTTTTATTTACATTTTTATCAAAACTTAACTCACAGTTTACTACTAGCCATGACTATTTAAAGTTTAGACAAGATGGAAAATACCGAAGAAGTAATTTTATCTCTAAACACATTTTCTATTTATTTGCCTTCGTTTCAAAAGTTTAAATGGGTTTAACTACATAAACTATTTGTTCAACATACATGAACATTTTTAAAAATTATCCTGTACCTACTTAAGTATTGAAATTAAAATCCGCGATTTTAACTAAAATGATTATTTTGTTTTGTTTTTTTATTAAATATTATACTCGGTAGATAAAATTGTACATATTTTGTATTACGGACGTCTATGATATTTATATAAATGTATAGTTCATTGATAAACTCTAAATAGCTTTTTGATTTACTTAGCTACTTACATTTTTTTTTTTTTTTTTCATAAATCGTAATTGCTTTTCAATAACATAATATTATATATAATGAACAAGTCAAATATATTTTCAATATATATTCTATGAAAACAACGGAAAGTTCATGAGTATGGAATGTGAGCTATAAAAAAGTATAAAATAACCGGTCACGTATCAAAGCGTCTTTGATACATGAACAATACAATGTAAACTTGGCACCATCTATGTCTTTTGTAGTTTTTTAACGCCCAGTTTCTATAAAAAAAAAATAGTCATTTATTCACATGAAGTTTGAAATAAAAATCATGAAAGCGTAAACTTTTGATCTCACTATATTGAATCGCGATACAATAACGTTTGTAGTATAAATATTGAGAAATTTAGAATACAAACCATTAAATCATTTATTTTTTAAGCAATTTGAATGAATTAAATATATTTTATAGAAAAAATAGTTAATTAATAAATTAACATCAATATTTAAAAATGTTATATATTTTACTGATATATTTTTTTTAAATTAAGTGTATTTATATTGACCTTTAATAATATGGTTAAATTTGCTGTGAAGATTATGAGTACGTAACAGAAACAATTTAAATATTATTATAATCGTGATGAATAAGCAGGGCTATACTCAGACCGATTTTTTCATGTCATTTTTCCAGTGCACACTAGCCATCAAGCCTATTTTTAAGTGGCTAGTGCTTAGGTTAATTTTTTTATATAGTTTTGATAAAATTACGAATTAGTGTTTGGTTTAATTTTTAAATAAAACAATTCCTTATATTTTTACACATAGTTACAATAAACTATTGTTGTCACTTCTGTAAATATACCGCCTGTAACTACATGTAGATCAATATGTAAAAATATCAATATTTTGTTTTAAAATTTGGTAACTACTAGCTATATGTGGTAAATCAGAGTTCTAATCGTATTAGATTTCTCATTTTTCGGTCAATACTTAAAATATTTCAATACCTAGGGAGGGTCACTAACAGTGAAGTATAGTAAGTGTTATACAGGTATACATTATTGTCAATAGTGAACATTTGAATAAATAAAAAAAAGTTTACTGAAAGGATTTGAAATTAAATTATTACTGCGCCGAGTCTCCATAAGAAAGTTTTATCGCACGAACAAACTTTTATGATCACATTTTCCAATTGCTGTGCTTTAAACTTTGGTGTAATGTAGATGAATTCGTATGCATTTTTGAAAGTTATGATAGCGTTCCGAGGGAATGGAAAAAACACTGTTTATCGAGCACATATTATTTTGTTTAGGCACCCTACTCGTTATTTTTCAATAATCAAAATATATTTAATTCAGTTTTGTTTTTCTAGTTTTCAAACACAACATTTATTTGATTTATATTTTTACCGACTGAAATATGCATGTGATGGATGTGAGAAGTGTTGTAGTTGGTGTGTGTTCATTTGTGTACGTGTGTCAATGTGTACATTTTACGCATACGTATGTACGACTAATCCCGAAATGTCCTCTGGGATCCGATTAATTTTATTCTTCATTTCCACCACTCTCTGTCGTCTCTTATATAAATAACGCTTTTAGTTTCGAGTCTCCATTTATCTATCGCTCTTTGGATTACGTGCACTGCAAACGATGCTTTACTGTTATACGCGGGTGGCGTTCTATATTACTGTAATTAATTATAGCAAACAATATCTACATATATAATATTATTAGTAATAATAATAATTGAAAGAAGCCACCTACAAACCGTGTTCTGCGAACACGTTTCTCAAAGATCTAAAGGTTATAATATTCTATATTACGTACAATACTTAGCTATACTAGAATAATAATAATCTTTAATCATTTAATCAGCTGTATAAGGATAGAATACCAATATTATAGTATATCTACTTATATTGTATAGCAATTAGTAATTTTTCATTACTAATAACATAGTTGGCACATAGTACAAAGCATATTGTAATCACTGATTTATAAAATACTTCATATTTTTTGAACGGTTTCATTTGAATACAAAGTGTAAAACGTTTTCATATCGAAGTATGAACTCAAATTAATTTGCTTCGAACACAGAGATTAAAAGCCAGAGACGGTTATTAAATTTCGTCTTTATATCAAGTAATATAAGAATTTTTAATTTATTTTTATTGTATTTAAAGATAGTGTCCAATTTTAATTTATAATATTTAACTGATACTCTTTATCTTCAAAGAACAAATAATATATCGCATTTATTGAAGTGAATTATTATTTATGTTCAATTTCAGTATCAATTTTGAAAAACGTTTAGCATGTAAATATTCAAATTTTACCTCTTTAATAAGAAATAAAATAAACATTCATTTTATCGTTGGTATTTCTTTATTATAATTTATAACACATATTTCTCTCGTCTTTGAGGTAGATTGAATATATTCATTTCATTAAAGTGTAACCAACTATAAAAACCAATAATAAACGCGTTTTCTTATCAGTACATATTAATATAATATTTAGCATTTATTCAATTGATTTAAAAATAAATAAATAAAATAAATTTATTGATTTAATACAATAATATTATTATCCAATCAATGAAATCCATAAAAAACCAACAACAACAAAAACCAGTCAATTACTTCAATATTTTTGTTTATTTTATTTAAAAACTATTCATATTATTGTGTGGACAATAAACATGTTTAATAATTGATAACAAGAATTAAATTTTCGTCTATTGGATGATAGGAGAGAATTACATTATTTAATGAAATGACAGCCAATGGGTTAAACTCTTAGTAGTGTTTACACCTAAATTTTAGTCGAATATAAATATATATATATATATATGTATGTTGTTTTTGTGTGTGTGTGTGTGTGTGTGTGTGGTAATGATTTTAAACACATACAAAACCCTCTACTAAGTCTCTAGGGGTTGTGTCTGTAGGGTTTAGCAAGTTCCCTGTACCATGTTCAAAATATACACATAATAAAGCTCATAGGAGCTTAAATTACAACTTTGATTTACCGAATTTTAAAATGAAAACGCGAATTGACTTAAAATGCCTAGCACATTAAAACTATCTATTTACTCATAATTATCATCGAAATAGTTTACTTAAATAGTTTTGTTTGTAAACAAAAATACAAACATTTAATATCTGATTATTATTAGTGTATTAAGTAAAATATTAACATGCTTACAATTTTAAAACCATATACGTTGTCATTTACTTATACATATAATATAGAATTAATCAACACTCTGATAAATAATAATGAAAAATATGATGTTAAACACTAGTTTAAAAGTAAAAAACAGCAGTTTTGAATAATTGTGTTCATAATACGAACACACTTTTTTGTCTGAAATCCGAATAAAATAATATCGTTTTTTGTTATAGCCATTTGTTTCAAGTTTTATTTCAATGTTGTCACGCATCATAAAATTATTATAACATAATATAATATGACTTATAGATATTTTTTACTGAAGCTTTAATTTGTAGTGAAGCAATGAATTTATTATGTATTGATTATATATTGATATGTGTTTTTTTAATTTTTTTTTTTTTATGTGTCGTTTTATTTTGTAGCAGAAAAATTACCTTAAATTTCAACTTTAATATCTTGTTTGGTAAAAAGTGCATCTAGTTAATATTTTTGGAAATAAAAAGTTAATAATTCCCAATAATTATCTTAATAATTGGGAAAAATAAAAGAAAATAGAGAATTTAACTAGAATTTTCACGTAAAGACTAGGTTTTATGAAATGTTCATACATTTTTTAAGCATTTTCTATACATGATAATGTTTTTTTCAAAAATTGCCGAAAAACAATATATTTTGCTTAATTAAAAAGCAGACATTTTAATACAAATTTTGTTATAAGTTATAATATTTATTATTAACTAAGTTTAAAAAAAATTGAATGTAGATTCACTTTGGATTTTTGTTGAGTGTTTGAATTTAGAACATAGACAATTGTTATAAAACATCATAAAATACACTTTATAATATAGGCAGTACAAATGGCATGGTATAAGCTTCATCGATTTTTGTATGAAATAAGTTATCAATGAATTCATGTTAAGCGTATAAAAATTACAATGACGAGATACACTTGACACTTGACAGCTACTGCATATTAGAACGATTAACTACTTCTTACAATTTACTTTACACATTTTCTATTAACCATAATAACGGTCATAAACTATTAAATATATCTAAATATATAAGTATATATAATAAAAAAATCTAAATATATAACATAACAATTCATCAATATTCATCGAATAATTTTAGTATTTTGCTTTAAATTATATATTATGAACAAATATTCAATCAAAATATTTACAAATTTAAATATGTCTTTTGATGCTAAATGCAGTAATTATTTTTAAAGATCTATTCTTTATATTTAACCACATGTGATAAAAATTATCGCGTTTGCTATTTAATTTATTAATATTATATAAATATGTTATATACATTATTAAAATTTCGTGTACTGTAGTTTTTTTTTTTGTTATAATATAAATTATTTAAAAATAAACAAACATTAAAATACTCATTTAGTATTTTCAGATAGGTACTGTGATTATAATATATATTATAACCGAATAAAGCAACTACAAACAAAAAATATCTATTTTAAAGATAATAAATTAAGTAAATTAAGCGTAATACAATACCACAGATATTTAAAAAAGTATTTATAAATAATTGTAAATATTGAGAAATCAGAAACAAAATACAAATATAAAATAATTAGTCATTACTTTTGTCTTGTAATTTAAACTAAAAATACAATATAATATGTTATACTTACTCATATTATAACTTTGGAAATTAATAACACTGTAGGTATAGTTTTATAGCCCAGGTAGTAAATTTAAATGACTTTTAATTAACAAAATTTGACAGTGCTATAAAACATAAAGTTTATAATCCATTATAACCGTCATCATCACAAAAGGTATCAAAGCTTTATATAACAGCAGGAAATGTATTAATGTAATAGTTACCATTTTAACATTTTTCGTGAATGTACAAAATGCATAAAAACCAATGGTCACAGAAAGGTTTTTGGTCACATTATTTTTGTTGTTCTCCACTTCTTATTCAACATAATAGAAGACTTTAGTGAAATTAAGTATCCTAAACACTTAAAATATAATGGAGCATAAAGATTTTTTTTAAAAAAAAAACCCAAAGAAGTCGTTTTACTGTGTAGAGGTTTAGAGTTTACCTCTGTTATGGATTCATTCAATTTGAATTCAATTAAATCACAATTCTTACGAAAAACAAAAGAAAAATTGTTGATATACTTAACAGTATTAATTTATAAGTATATCTTATTATTTATTTATATATTTACGAGATTTTTATTATTATTATTATTATTATTATTGATGTGATAACCGGTAGGTTAATTTATTAAAAATATTGAATCAATAATAACAGTCTTAAAGATATATTTAAATTATATAAGAATTTCACAATGGTATCTTGGAACTTGAAGAATATTCGGTAGGTATACATAGTTTAATTTACCTGAAAGTGTAAAAAAAAAACTCTCTGGGCAGATACAATAGTATATTTGTATGATTAATTTCATAATGCTTGCGGTGGTCTATGTGACCAGAACAGTCCACCGATTTTGATCTGTTTACGAGTCCCGCTGTGTGAGTGATGTATGTTAACTCTTCAACTTCATGTTTGTCAAATAAAACACATTATCATAAAAAATAAAAGACCTCGTGTTACCACTCACCGTTCGCTTTGAATTGACCTCTAAGATGGTCAAAATAAAATAAAATTTGGTCGATTTCGTGACCGGTCGTCTTTTACAAAAATAGGGGGATGAAAAAAATAAATGTTTGTAATATTAGAGTTCCAAAAATTTAGGTTGCTTTTTATTTTTTATTAGTCTAATATGATGATGATCTACTATAATAATAGGTATGTTTCATACTTTGTAGAAGTAATAGGTAGGTATCATTTTATTTTTATTTATTAACTTTTTTATATGCTTTTAGGCATTTTTGAACTGATATTATTTTTTTTTTGATTAATATTTTATTTTATAAAATTGTTATATCATAATTCTGTATTTACAAAAATGTATTATTATACCATTTAATATAATATCCACGTGAATGGATTAAATATTTATTTTATCTATGGTATTGGTATAAGACAGTCATACAGATGAGAAATTACATGTCATAGACTTCTGAAAGTGTTTAGCTATTTTTCGTTAATCGTTTCACAAATCTCAAGTACATTTTCAATTTAAATTTATATATATAAAATTTTGGAAAAATATTTATTTAATTTGTTATAAAAGTACCGAAAGTTAAAATTTCTTATTTCACACTGCTTCTATTTAAAAATTTGGGTATTATATATTTACTTATAATAATTTAGTGTACATGTTTAGGTGAATGTTGAAATTCATAATCATTATTGTCTATTTGATAAATATTGACATGACGATAAATAAAAAATACCAGTGTTCAATAATAATATGTATATATTTTATATTTAAATACAAACAGAGTCAATTATTGTCAATTAAAAATATTGTTTTTCAATTTAATATTATTTGTTACACACAACAAACTGTCTTAGATTTTTGAGTTGCAAAGTTTAATCCGACGCTTTTGCAATCACACTTTGTTGATGAACATTTTGTGATGGCGTATGGCTAGCGCGCGATGATATATATACCTAATTTTATGAATCATAAATTCTAGAATAATTATAATTTAGATTATACTTAATTTTAGTCCCTATCCTTAAAAGTTCACTACTAGTGGTGCGAGATTTGGATGAGTAAATGTTAAGTTGAATATAAATATAAAAATAATTTAACGAATCAAAATCATGGTATTCAGGAAACGTTGTGAAGTTAAGCAAACATAAATAATATATAATATATAATAACAGAAAAAAAGTATTGAATATTTTACCTGCATGACTCACTGTACTTTAGTCTGATGTAGTAGTATAGAAATCGGTTCATAGTATAGACGAAAATGAATCACATTGTAAGACTTGTATTTATTTGGTTTCTGGTCTTGGCTTCTGTGTAAGCCTTTTACCATAGTGGTTTCTGATGAGTGATGACGTATTACTCTTTTAATGGTGGAATTTAGAATTTGCTTTGAGAGAGGATTACATTTTTTTACTAGAAAACTGTAAACTTTATGTCTAGGCCTGAATTTAAATGCACTTAAAACCACACAAATATGATCTAAAAAAAATAGCTATAAATTACCTTAAAAATTTCATACATATATGTTTTTTTTTTTTATAAAATTTGGTATTTCAATTTGGAATTTATAAATAAGGTATAATTATTATTTATAATTTTATTAAAAAAAAAACTGAAAATGGGAAAATTGACTTGATGTTACTATGATGTTGACACGTATATGTTTTGGGGCAATATTATTCTTTCTAAACATACCAATATATACATCAAGATTTATGTAAAATTAAAATTCTAAGTGAGTCTATTTTACTTACCGACTAAATTTTGAACATTGCATTGAACAGTAATATATTGTTTAGTATATTCAAACACTTAAGATCTTCTATTATCCGGAAGAATTTGTATAGTATATTGAACAAATATGGATTAAAACCAACAATATGACCCAATAATGACAAAAATGCTCTAAAAATGAAAAAAACATCGAAATATGCAAAAAAATACAAAATAAATATCTTTCTTATAAACAAATTATATCACCCCCTTCCAAAAAACAGCCTTGAAGTCAATTAAGGACAAAATCATTTATAATATTATAGTTGGATTACTACTAAATTATAAATATTGCAAAATATTAATAAAATTATTCTCAGAAAGAAGATTGACACTCTCATCCAACCCTTAATTATTATGCCCTTGTACTCTTTTTACAATAATTTCTGAACATTCGACGAGTGAGTTAAGGCGATGGGTTTTACAGAACAAGTAGGACATTGATGGTAGGTATATTCGAAAAATTATGTTCAATTATCCTGTTTGTCATGACGTCATTTACTCCGTTTAGAATGGTTTTTTCGCATTTATTGAGCATAATTAGTTAAATTTTTATGAGTAAAGGTGGTGGAGGATAACGAATACATTATTGAAATATTTAGCCATACTATAGGGTGAAAATATTCTTGTGAAGTGTGTCTTGTGGAATCGTAAACGGTTTTGTTCAACACTCCTTCAATGTTCGACACAAGCCATGGACACTCCATGTGACTATCATGACAGTATGCCCAAAAACATGCGTATAAGTTCTCTCTAATAATTATAATAATAATAAAAATAATCCCCATCAAAAACCCAAATGTTAAAAAAAAGTTGGCGTTTTAGACCACTTAACAATAAAATCCAGCCTATAAAAGAAGGGATATCTACATTGTAGCCAAGTCTAGTCTTTCTTTAGTCCAGGGATTCTCAAACTTTTATAAACACTATACCCATTTTTATCAATAAATTTTTTTGGGTACCCCTTCTTAGTTACTAAACTAAAATATATATAAAAAAAATTTAAAGACTTACATACATGTTGGCCAGACTTGTACCCCTTAAAAAATTTGAGTACCTCCCCGGGGTACGCGTACCACAGTTTGAGAAACACTGCTTTAGTCAATAACCTCACTTCACTCTTACTCTCATAAGCAACAATGATCTTTTATTTTTGCTTAACACTTGGCAAGTTTCTCAATTGGCCTCTTTTGCGCTGTCAACACCTGGCACTGAAACCCAAATACGAACTTCATTTTTCAGTGTAGACATTTTTTTAATGAGGCATAAAACAAACTTGGCATAATGTAAATATTACTATACTTTGTTAGCTTGACTTATTTAGTTGAGTGGTCTTTAAATTGGCCTTTTTTACAGTTAAATTTTCGATAATAGTTATTATTATTAAAGGAAACTCAGCACTAATTTTAAGATTTTTTTCTATCCATATAATATCTCTGTGTAAACTATTATGTTTCTACCCATATAGGAAATATCTTAACATTTTAATTATGAACCAGTGAGTCAGTAGTAACAATGAAAACTTTGAAAGTCTCATACACTCCTTGTTAAAACGGCTTAATATTATGGACTAAATTGTTAACATTATCTTAAGATATTTTGGCTTAATTAATGTTTCAAAATTTAAAAACAACGGAAGTGAGGAATTAGAAATACAAGGGTAAAATAATAGAGTGAATTGGTTCATATAAAAATATACACTTTTTGCTTAAACTTAACCTGGAGCACTGCTTCCATGCTCTCACATATAATATGACTAATTTGTTTTTAACTTAAAAATACTCAAAACTAAAGAAATATGGGCATTTTAAGTGTATAAAATTATTTCAAAAAGCATTGAAATATTCTAAAAACGATATTGTGTCTAGAAAAAATTCTACGATTATATATTTTTTAATTATAATTAAAATACCAAAAATGTAATTTAGTCGATTTAAGTTAAAAACTGGTTTTTTTTTTAATGGTTTATCTGTTATTATTTTAAGATTGCTTAATCTTTTTGAAAATCGATTTTTTTTACTTTTAAGTTTTGATCTTCAGAGTTCAATCTTGATTTAATTGGTTACCATAAATTAATTTTAAATATTGAACATTAAAGCGTTTCAATGATAAATATTAATTTTAAAATAAGTTCTTAGATAATACAGAAGTTAAAACAAATAAATTATTATTTGAAAAATGTTATTGTGAACACTAAACAAATATAAATATTAATATTGTAATAAATCGAATTCAGATTAAGTTAGTAAATAATCATTTATTATTAATCAATATGTATTTAATATTTATAATATATAACTATTATTTTGTAATACGTGTCTTATATTAATATTGTATTTAAGTTAAACCATAGTCTATATATTATTATTATCAACACTATATGTTTTTGTGATTAAATATCTTATATAAGTACGAAGCTATACAGTCATTCAAATTAATAATGATAAATATTTTTTTCCTCTTACATACTGAATGAAGCCGGTCTGTCAAAGTTTCAACATTGTCACTAAGAATATTTTATGATATATTTTTCACCAAAAATATTATATTTATTATATTATTAATTTATAATAATATATATTTATATAATATTATATTGTCATATATAACTCAAAATGTAACAAGTTTCAGTAAATACCGTAAAACGGTACAAATATGTTTATAGTATAAATATCTTACAATAATTTAAAAGCAGCATTTCGTGAAATTTATTAAAATTAATAATAATATAATAAACAAACATAGTAGTTTTAAGTTCCCACGAATGTTTTTACATTATAACAAAATAAGAAGTTATATTATTATTTATGGTTTACAAAATTAATTTCGTCTGAATTTGTGGTTAAAATATGTTTTTTTTTTAAATATAATAAAATATCAAATATTGTATTACTATTTTTATAAGAAGAAATAATTATTTTACGAGTGACTATTGAATGTGAACTTTTAAATTTTAAATGCTCATAAAAAATTAATTTTCCTTTCCGGTAGAATTTTTTTGTATGTAGTACTGGGAATTTTTAAGTTTGATCCTCTCCAAAGTACAAACAAGATCCAATTTTATTATAAAAACATTTTTATGAAAATGGAAGCATTTTATTGACAATTTTTGTATATTCATCGAAAAAAAAAAAAAAACATCCTTGAAAATTAATACATTTTCATCACTCCACCCATGATCTAAAATATAAAAATCATAAAAATACAGGATATAAGATAGATCATCATTAATATTTAGATAATTATTATACATAAATATTAATGTATCTGCTTAAAAAGTACGTAATAAAAAAATATCATTCCGATTAGTTTATTAATTGTGAAAGTAATGTTTTTAAATATTTCTTTAAAATACAAACAATTTTATTGCTATATTAATCGTTGTAACATTCAATTCATTGATGATAATATTCGAAATGATTTATTTTATTTGGTTGACAGTTAAAAAGGGAAAATCCAATGTCAAATGCATTGAGCTTCCACATTTTGATTTGACATATTTGTCAGCCCGTCTGGAAATGAAAGGGTCCTCAGGGTAAGTTTTGGAGTTCAGTATTTTCTTCAATAAATTGAATAACGAATATAGTATAGATATAGTTTAAAATGTCATAAAGGTTATTAAAAGTAAATATTAATTATCATGCTGGACAAACACAATTAAAGTATAATTCATTATAATAATACTAGTATGATGAATTAATAATTAATGGAAAATGTATACTTGATTATAAAAATTACCATAACATGGATTTAGATGAATACATTTGACCACAAAATGATTTTCAATATGCAATATTTTATTATACGTATTTACACGTCTTACTATGCAAATATAATGTATATTTTATTTTATTAATTGTCTTAACTGGATACTTCATTTTAAAATTAGCCCCAAAAAATGCCCTCATAATGTATTATGGAAATCGAAAACTAAAAAAACAACAATTTAAGTTCTAATGTTTTTTATTTCAAATAACTTGGAAACTTTTAAAAACTGTAAATTTAATTACTATTGACTTTTGGAGTAATTTAAATTTGAGTAGTAACGTTTTATTGTGAAGTTAAAGAACTTTCATTGAAAAAAATTTAAGTTTGTGATTAATATGTTGATAATTACTGCTGAAAAAAATCATTTTTGTATTTATACAGCTTGTTAAGTAAGTTTGGTTTATTTAACTAACTTAACGTATACAAATATACTTTATTTTAACAATTCAAATTTCAAATCATTAGTTATTCTGTTATCCATGCATTCTTGTTTGATTTTAAAATGCACAATTTGTATTTTTAAATCTTAATTAATGTCAGTTATATCAATTTTTTTTCATATTTTATCAGTCAAATATTTACGGACATTCAAAGAAAATAATAAAATATTATTTCCAAACAATGCAATTATGTTACTTCTAGAAACAGCCACTTAATATATTTTTATTTAGTTTAATTCAGTTAGGTTTTGGATCAGTTAATAAATAGTGTTTTGCAAAATCGTGAAATAATATTATCACTAAAATAATTCCTAATACGAATAAACTTGTTCAACTTAGTTTCTGATTATTTTATTTTATAAATTATATATAACGGGCGATGGAACAATAGTTACTAAATATATAACTAATTTAATTCAATAAACAATTAATTTACATTTATAATCCAGGAAAATTAAAAAAATAATAATAAAGATTAACAAATTAAACTTAACATATAGTGTAACTGTAACATAATTCAATTACGATCAATATCAAAAGTGACTAAAATGTGGGATCGTCGTTACCCAAAGGACCATATAGTCAAGCGGCTGGTTTCTAACGTAGTTGGTGTTATGTACAACTACAAGAACAACAAAGTGAACTCAGGACCTTGTGGAACAAGAAGGAATTCTAAAGTTTACTTTAAACAGCAAAGAAGGAGTATCTATTGAACCATCAATTAACCTGCGTAAGAATACTAATTAGTTTTAACACACCAGTTAGCTAAGGTAAAGTAAAACTGAACGCGCGCATAACTGGGTAGTACATAATAGTTATGCGGAGGAAGGTCTATTTTCAGAATTTAAACTATAGTTGACAAAAAGCGTTTTTGGACTCGCTTTAAATGGTAAGAATCAACTAACGCAAATGGGTCCCAGAACACAGCTCCATATAATAAACAAATATTATAATATAACGTTAAGACTAAAAGTGGAGCTAGAAAATAGGATTAATTGTCTTAAAACCTACTATTATAAGTATACTAAAACTTCATCTTCTGTGAAATAGTTTACAATATTTAATCCTAATTCCTAAGGTTTAATACACACCCTTCTGCTATATTTAAAATTAAAAAGTAATACAATTATATTAATTTTTTTTAGATTGACGCATGGCTAAAATATTGTAGTGGTTCAATCTTAAATATTGTTAACATATTCCTACGACGTTTAATAATATATTATAGCGTTAATATATTCAATAAATTTAAGTTTTTATTTTTTTAATATCGTAATTTATTTTTATATATTTTATTCGTTTTTTATTTGTAATAAGGCATCAACTATATTATGTTAATTTCTAACTTTATTCAATAATTATAAATAATAATAACAATGCTTATTATCAATATTTTTTTATTATTTTAATATAATGATATTTTTATTATATTATATTATTATACTTTAATATATTTATACAAAACAAATACGGAAGCGAAAAGTTATTTTAATAAAATTGATTTATTTAAAATTATAATTCTAAAAAAACATTGTTTTTAAAGTTTTAAGAATCGAAATTAATCGGTTGTTTTTGCGTTATTTTTTCTATCTTTTTTATTGTAGTTTCAAATATTATGATAAAAGAAATATTGTAAATCAATGTTCTTATCATATAAATGTATTTAAATATTTTCATCGATTGAATTTTTAAATTAATATTATTATCTTTTTGACATAAATTGTCGGTTGATATTCTATTAGATAAAAGTTAACTTTTAACCACTCTGCACAGTGTTCACACGTATTATTTTAATGGATATAACTGTATGCTACAATGAAGACGGTCATTTTCAATACCACTAAATTATACGATAACACCAACTCGGTAGAAGGTTGGCTAATGGCTACTCTAATAACTATTTTTCACTTACCTAAACCTTGAAAAATCGACCACTATACGGGAAAAACCCACAACTAATTTCAAATACTATTGAAAAGAAAATGCATTTGAAATGATAAGGCAATATGCCACAAACGAAAACGTCTAGTAAACGAGAGGATTTTCATTGTAAGCCCCGATCGCCATTAAAGCTACTGGTGGCCATTCAAACCAAAGACACCGTTTGTTGATAACTCGTAATCGATAATATACGAGCACATTTCACTTCGACAGTCACTTATTCAAACTCCTTCAACCAAAACGCTTTAGCTTACAAGACTAAAGAAATGAAGAACTGAATACCTACAAAATACCGATTACCAGAGAACGAGACCTTCGATATTGCATACAAAAGCTCTCACCCACGAAAATAAGTAGACTTCCAACGTAACTACAAAAGCTATCACTTAAATTGATTTAATAGCTCAGCACTAGCTTCCGTATACTTTTAGTGCTGCACATGATAATTCTTCAGCAGTGACGTCACTCGCCGAAGACTAAGTATCAGAAAATAACCGGATTTACTAGGTAAACACGTATAGATATTTAAAGACTTACGGACCAATTGCCGAGGAATAATACCATCACAACTTTTCGACGATCAGTGTATAAAATAGTAATTTTTAAGGGCTATTTTTTTAGTTTAGCTAAACCCATAAACCAACTTGCTTATTTAAGTCTATCGTACGGGCTTACTGTGTAGAAAATTGTCACATATTTAACTAGTAACTTCTACGATATTAGCTCCATCCATAATAATTATAAGCTCCACAGCGTCTAGCCAATTCTGGGGGACAATTTTCGGGACTATCATCTATTAAGGTACCATCAGCCAGGACAGTACTATATGTCTCCGAAATGTGCATGTACATTGTACATGTGATTAAAACAATAGAGCACCGGAATACAGTGTGTAGTAGTACTCCGTTTCAATGAATTGATAAGTGTTCGAGGCACTGGATGGATCAGAATTGTAAATCTGATTTACAGGCAAATTCTAGTTTTAATTGCATATTCAAAAGTGAAATATTTTAAGCATAAAAACTGAGAATTTAATTATTTATAAGTGCCTAAATAAAAATTAGATTAGCTGAATTGTGGTTAAAATAATGTTGTTTTACAATATCATTAATAATTAGGTAAAAAAAATATTTTTAAAAAAAGACAATACTTTTAGAAACAATGGGTGTATCTTCATACTAAACTAGATTTTCTTGTATAAATATGTAAAAACACGTTGTAATGTATGAAGATAATGGTATTTTTTCTCTTAGCCTTTATTAATTTCAACAAAATGTTAAAACAGTACATAGGTCATAATGTTACGTATAAGTGCAAATTTTAAATTTATCAATGTTCATATATTATGTTATTGGTCTTTGAAGTGCATTCAAAAGTCATTAAATGCGTGACGAAATGTGTCTTTAATATGTTGATTGTGTGATTTGCGATAGCCATAAATAAAAAAAATCTGAGCACGTACACGAAATACGACCAACTTAAATCATTGTAGTTTTTCGTCTTGAAAACAAAAGCACATAAATTATTGAAAATTTCGTATATTTACGAGGTTTTTCAGTACATTGTTAACTGACCTTTGGATTTGGTCTTACCCAGCAGAAACTTTTATATTTTTTTTTTCTTTACTATCCCACGGTCTCTTTTACTCTCTACCTCTCTGACACTATTTCTCATTCTTTCTCTCTTTTGCGCCGACTTCCTCTCTCATTCGATCTCTGTTTCACTCATCTCTTTCTCGTATCTTTCCATATCTACTTCTATCTCTCTCTATCTTTTATTTTTCCTTCTTTTCGCATGGAAGATTGATTTTTCAATTTCATAACAATACCGTGTTGAGAACTGATAATTTTCTTACACACCAATTTGTCATATTTACCGGATGCCGTACAGGTTTTCTGATTTCCTTTATAAATCAATGTCCTTGTTGAGATATCTTACTCATGATTTGTATTTAAATAAACATAATTTTTAGAATTTAAATCACTTTTTTTTGTCATTTGATACTATTTCCAACATTAGAACTTCTAAAAATAAAATGATTAAAAACGATATCACACATCATCAAAGGAATTATATTTAACTTTTATAAAGTATATTATGAAAGTAAAGTTAATATATAATTATTGGTAAACTGTGAGTGTGAATATTTGATTCATATTTTCAAAAATTAACTTTATTTTATCGTGTATACATGTATATCAATGTATTGCAATAATAATACATTGTTTTTTTAATTTAAGTTAAAAATCTATCTCAAGAAGATTACATCTTGCTCAAACATATAAAAATAAGACTTACAACACTATAATGAAAAAAATAAGAATGTAATCGATGCTAAATCAAATCCATAGTAAGGGAAATCATAAACTCGATATATCACACAACCTCAAATTAAAAAAGAAAGAAAATACTACTCTAAATAGATTATGTATTACCAGCTGGATAACTCATGGTTTTCTGATGCCTAAGAATGTCCCACCCATAGTGAAACCTGTGGAATCACATTAACACCTTTCAACAGAATACCACAAATACTCAAAAGAATTCAAGGAAAGTAAAATATTTTAACATCTTAAACGAAGCCCATAGACCCATACCCAGAAAAAATTCGGTTATGAAAAATATTGTATATAGCTAATGACTATATAAATATTTGACTAATTACCTATAGATTTAAAATGTATTCACCACATCATCCATAACATACGAGTATGTAGCTTATAAATATAAACAATTAATTTTGTTGAATGTGGAAATATGTATTGTAATAAAAATACGATAAGATGGATATTCATTTAATTGAAATAGTAAAACGTAACTTTAATTACAAAATTACTCATAATATAGGTACTTGTATTATATACAAAAACGTAGAATGATAAAAACAAAAAACAGCTGCTTAAAGATATTCAAAATTATGAAATAATAAATTTGAAGATGAAAAAAAAGCAAAAAGGGTATAATGGAGTATTATTTCAAGGTGAAGAGAAATGTCATTTCATATTTTATGTATATTTTTTATTGTAAAAAATACCAATACAATTGTTATTGTTTAGTTAAAAATATAAAAAAACCAGATAGAAAATAAAATGTTTTTTTCTTTTCTAGGATCTAAAGATGCGATTCATATTGGATACTACAAGAACGAACTAAGAGTAAGTTCTTAATAATTATATTATTATTTGATCACCGCTATTAACCGTAAATTTTTACCTTATTAAAATAATCAATATTTCAATATAATATATGTATATTAATACATTTAAATAGTTTAAGCTAAGAGCATATTATTGTATATTGATAACTATAAAAATAGTAGGCACAAATACAAATATAAATGTGACATATCTAATGATATTTATAAACATACATTACCTAGTCACTTTTGGTAGCATATTATAACAAATACGTATACACAATACTTATATTTTAATAGTCTAGAGTAATATTATTACGCATAGCTAAATCATTTTAAAGTGTTTGTAAGGTTTATAACACGAAAAATAATACATGAGTTTTTGTTGTATTACACTATAATTTTTTTTAAATTTAAAAACTTATTCACTACACAATGGTTTAACTAAATTAATTAATCAAAGAAAAATATAATATAATAAGTATTTATTTGTATTATTGAAAAAACAGCATTGCTGTTTAAACACAGGATTGTTAATAAATACAAATATTGATTCATATTATACCAATTATACCAATATTACACCAAAAATCGAAATGTAATTTGGTTGTTTTATATAATTTAAAAAATTACAAGCCAAAGAATTTAGTATAGATAATTCAATTCAATCTTTGTCTTCTATTCTTAATTTAATCATTTTATACAATATAGTATATCATAATAATTTATAATTTAAAGGTGGATAATAATTAAAAAAGGTGTGGATGATTAGGTTAGGTGAAAATATAAAATGTAATCTTTTCAAATGTACAATTATATGCGTATGTTTTAAATTAATTTTTAAAAATTCAAATTGTATACATTTTGTATAATTTTCAAAAACTAATTATTTTATCAACCATTATGGAGTGTTAGGTACCTATTTCTTTTAGTACAAATAATAAACATAAAAGTTTTTTAAAAGCGTAAAATCCATATACACGTAATAAACGTACATACTTAAATAGTAAAACAATGAAAACAATTTTAATTTTAAACTTAATTATGTTTAACTTATTTTAAATCTTTTTTTTGTTCGTTTTTTTTGAAAACATTTTAATTCTTTATTATACTATATACAATTTACACATTAAAATCATAGTTCAGATTTTATGAATTAGATATCAATTTAATAGCATTATTAAGTAATGATATTCAATGGGTCTGAAGATCTAAAATCCTAAATATTAATACAGAAGTATTATGTTGATCGATAACCATATGAATTAAAAGTTATTTTGTTAGAATAAGTATCGTAATAAATTCTTCAATGGGCTATTTATTTTTCGTGTTAGTATTTACTATATAATTATTTTATTGCATATCATTATATGCATGTATAAAATGTATTGAGATATAATTTTATTAATGCCTGGTAAAAGTGTACAACTCTATAAACGTATCTATTGTAATTATCCGTTCACCATACCTCGCCATAGGTTACCTAGACAGTGCCAATATTATTAGGGAGAAATAGTCAATACATGCATGTATGCTATATTTTTTCAAAAATATTGTTACCCCAGTGTATTTTTTTAAAGCTGGTTTATGATACGACTATATAATGATATTATGATTAAGAGTACTAGGCAAAGTTCATCATTCGAAATTTAAATCATACAGAAACAAAATAATGGTTATATATTGATTAGATACCTATGTACTGTAACAATTAATACAAAAATAATCGCCGTTGTAGAATGAAAAACATAGAATTATGTAGACAATAAAAAAAAATATTCATAACTTATGAAAGATAATATACAATATTTTTAAACCTCAATATCACCGTATATTTGATTGACCTACTTGGGAAAGTTTACTCTAACCTATATATATATATATATATATATAGGTATTATGATGATAAAAACACTTAAGTAGTCTTTATTAATCATGATACTTTCAGGAGATTTTTTTTTTAAAACGATCATCAAAAAATGTAGTTTTGAAAATTATTAATATCTTTCTTTTATGTTGATTTTTTTTATCATGTTCTTTAGTTTCTTAAAAGTTTTCTTTGAGTTTATTAAATAGTTTTAATAATAATACACTGAGGCAAACACATTTATACTCATAAATTATACGTAAATGCGGTACATATATATGACAACAATAATTAACTGTTTTCGATCATACTACGTCATCGCTTTAATATCAAATTAGTAGTCGAACTAAATCTATGCATTTTTGTTTACACATGGTTTGTAATGTTTGTTGACGACTTTATCTAATGATAAGTTTGACACTACATTTCTGTTTCACTGGTGACAAGCATATTTTGATAGCATATATTAAAAAAAAATGTATTTTATTAATTTTTTTTACTATAGTAGAAAACAGACATGTATATGAATATTATGAACGTTGTTTTTAATGTATAATTAAAAGCTACAAGAGTAAATAAAAAATCAAAAATAAATAAACTACAATACAACATTCGAAATATGGTAGCTTTTTAAAAATTAAATATGTATGTAGTACAATTATGTTTTTAAAAATATATTCTTTTAAACAATATTTCTTCTTAAATTATTAAATACAAATTTTCGTATCCTAAATGTTTTTAAAATATGATTTATTATTATCTTACTAGCTTAAACACATTATATTAATAAATAATATAAAATTATTTCCAAACAACAATATTAGGTAACTATATTTATTTTACTATCATATATTTATTATTTATATTTTATACATATCTAATAGTATTAAGTATGTGCACATAAGATGCTTTGTAATAAATATTATTGATAAAATATTAATACCTATCTGCATAAATAATTTGAAATGAGCGAGAGGAGCTATAAGAAGAGACCAATTATTCCATTTGATGAATATTTTAATTACCCTAGAGCGTGGAAGAAATTATTTCGATAGGTATTTACACCATTGTCGTTTTGTACACTTATTAGATAGGTACCTACATTAATAATGTGTTTAAAATATAAGGGTAAAACTAATGGATTTGATAGGAGGAGTGCTTTTGTATGGTATTTTATGTATGCATGTTTATGATTTTAGTCTCGTTTCATCGTTTGCTGTGTATAATGCTACCAGGTCATTGGTGGAGTAAAATACATTATATTAAAGTTGTTAAAATGTATTTCAATATATAATTAATTGTCGGTACACTCGATATACGTAACTAAGTGTGCTTTATGCTTCTAAATAAATTAACATCAAAATATTCTTGTACTTCTGCGTTTGATATTAATATTCTATCTCCGATACACTGTTTCAGGTATTGACAATGTTTTATAGTTGCTAATATGCACCATTTTTATGCGGCGTAAGGTTTAGGTATATAATATATCTGATAACGTTGTACTATTCAGTATTATTCGTAAAATGTTACCATATATAATTTCATATTGCATTTGTAATTGCAGATCTCTGGGGTTCTAAGTGATATCAGCAAAACCTTATCACAAATTTATTGTAAATAAGTGATAAACTCGGTTTGATAAAAATATACTGAAGCTCACACTCGATTAAATTAATTTTAAATAAGGTTATCATTAGTCCACGACCAGAAAAAAACGGTACTGATACATAAATATGATGTCGAACTACCACCACCACCTCCACCTCCACAACCACCACTAAAATATCGCGATTACAGCTGCGGGCCAGTCTTCTGCACACCGTCCAGCGACGTTTGCGGTTGTGCTGCAGATCGCGGATAGACGGTCGGAAATTCGTTTTTGCATATTTCATGTCCGTTTCGATTCCCTCGGCAGAGTAATCCGAATTTAATATTTTATCCGTCGTCCCGGCTACGCCACCGTCACCGCGCTGTCCACACACCGACCATATAATACACCGTTGTTCCGCGAGCGCTGATAAAACATTCTCTCTCTCCTCTCTCCGCCCACGGAGGCTACGGCGGCACATCGGCCCGCCGTTAATTCGTATACATATATACATTACACGAGTAGGTACACGCGTTCCTCGTGCGCACATCAATTATTCACGTAAACCTCGAATTTTCACTATTAATATTCGCGACCTCTGATTCTCGAAAACCGCAGCTATATGTGTGTATATATATATATATATATCATATGCTGCCTCTCTCTCTCTCTCTCACACACACACACGCACACTCTTTCTCACTCACACCGTCACCCGTCGTCCCGTCACAAATCCCAGTGGTGAGTCGCATACCTTTATACAACGTGTACTGTAACGGTCGCCACTCGGAACGCTACGGTCGTATCGGCCAGACACCTGTATCAAGCCGCAATCGTAAGATGTAAAGACCGCCGCACTGCGCAACGAGCTTAATATTAATATTATACATTTTTTACCTAGTTATACCTATGTTACTTCAGCCATGGGAAAATTTGAGACTACTAAAATATTTAGGTACTACAGGTACGGTACAACTTGTTTGATAAAACTCGTTATGAATCTTACTTTTTTTACTCGTTCGTATGTCGATGGATTACAGTAGTAGATGATAATGTTATACTTTATTTTTCACTTACGTTTTCGAATAATATGATATAATTTTTAAATGATATATATACATGGCACTCGTTTAAAGGTTACACATATGGAGAAAATATATGTAAGTACCTAGCATAAATAAAAGTACATAATATGTATCATAAAATCGTGTCGTAAGAAATGGAGAATCGGAAAATAGAGAAACTTTATCAGATGTACCATTTTAAATCTTTCACAAAACGCGGATAACGTTAAATGTGAACCTTGTGTAGTGAGACGGAGAAAATGATTATAGCTGCAAGGTAGAAATGTCATCTTCGCACTTCGCAGAAATGGTAGAGAGACTGCATACAGGCATAATACTAGTAATACTACTTCCATTATATTATGAGGTTGGTATTGAATATTGATGTAATATTTACTGTGATATTCGATTCGTATTCAGATTCCTATTTTATGCACAAAACATAGTTTTGTAATACTTTCAATTACTTATGAATATATTATTATAAATCTATAGTTTTTTTTTTCAAAAATATAAAATTAGGGTCTTGCAAGATAAAAAAAAAAAAAAAACCACTCATCTATATAATATACACTATTTATTGTACGGTTTGATGAGGTTTGGTGAAACGGATTTATCTTGTAGGTATCAGGTTATACATTAATAATATACAGAAATAAAATATATGTTAATATAACTAAAAATTTTTAAAAAAAAATCAACAAGTGTTTCTAGAACAAATATCATTCTATTCGAATGTTATACTTGACTTTGTAGTGAAATCAAGTAGAAATGAATAAGCTATATTTAATAGATTTGCATTTTATGACATTATGAGATTCCTGTTTTTATTTATATAATTGATGTCTTGATAAAATAGTTCATAATATTGTCTTACAAAGTAGAGTTCATAGAAATAAATTAATATATTTTTGTTTAATCAACTACCTATATCTATAGTTATTATTTTTATTGAAATGTTGATCGAGGAACTCTTTTAAAACCTCTAACTATATAGTTATATAAAAATAGATATTGTTATTTGGTAGTTTTGTATCATAATAAAAATAATCTAGAAATTATAATTTCAAAAAAATATTTATACATACACAGATTTCCCCCCCCCCTAAAAAAAATCGATAACAATTACGCAGGTGCTCTTGTATTTTTAGTATATTAAGTAATTAAGGTATAAGCTGTAACCATGTACATAATATGTGTATAATTTTCAATTTTTTATTAATTATATTATTTATAATATAATTACCTTGATTGTTTAAATATATGTGCGAATAATTTATAATGATTAACTCTAAATAACTCTAATTTGTATGACTAAATCATCAAAATCATCATTTTTTAACGAAAAATAAATATTTATTAAATTATAGTTATATTCAATAAATAATAATAATAATAATAATACGATATAAAACATTAGTTTTTTATACCTACGTAATGGTGTTTAAATGAGTTATAAATATAGATCATCAGTATATATAATGTTTGATTAAACTTCATTATTTTGATTGTAGTCTGGAGATAAATAATATAGTTTAGTCAATAGATATAAAATATTAATTAATAATACATAATTTTATGAACAACAATATCTCAATTCTTAAAATCCTCTATTAATTTAAATCTATTTTAAATCCCTCCTCGCCACTGCCTTTTCAACTCTCATAATAACTATCACGCCGTGAAGTTCCATCTTTGGATGGTTTGTCCAATTAAGTCCCCTGTTTCTAAGATAAAAGATAAGCTAATTAAGTGCATTATATTTTATTTTACATTATTTTATTTTATATTGACTTATTACATGACTTGTGTTTACTGTAAATAATAATTCTTAATTTAAAAAAAAATGTAATTAAATCAAGACTTAGCCAATTATACTTTTTTTCAGCTGTTTATATTATCTAAATAGTCAAATGCTTTGTGAGTTAACTTTGTCAATATTATTCTAAATATATCAAACTATAAATTGGTTGTATCTTGTATATATATATATATATATATATATAAATATGCAAAAGCAATTACTTAAAAACATAAAAATTAACATTCAATGTGATACCGTTTTAAATATGTTTTTAATATGTATATTTAAGTTATTGCTTTGATTAATTATAACACTGCAATCCTTTATTCTTAAGTTACATCAATATGTTGTATACTTACATGCGTTATTTCTTTGTAGAACATTTGTAATTCTAACAAACATTAATTTCAATGGTTAGGGAACAAAATTAAGGATTTGTCTTAATTAGTATCCGAAACGTAACACAAGTAAAGTTACTTAATTATTTGTAAAACTTTAATACGATTAAAAGCCGAAAATTTACTAATTCACTAGACTTAATGTTGTTTAATTTTAACTTCTAAGTTACTCAATTAGTATAAAAATGTACAGTATAATAATGTTGTTTTTAATAAAATCATTATTGTGCATATAACTTTTCGAAGAAGTTTGATTATCAATATAAACTCAAATTTCACGCAATACTAGAGACTTAAACTATTATATTAAAATCTAACTTCAACAAAATCTGTAAATGCACGTCAATCGTTGTAAGCAGATGGTTAAAGGTATTTTTTTAGGTTGCATACGAAATGAGTCCTAATATTTTTTATATTAGTATGATACTGAATTATTTTAGGTACTAAACTAGCTCTTAAATAGTTTAGGTAGACACTATACAGTACTACACTAGTTGAGTCTTGGATTGTTGATGATGCTTATGCGATATTCAAAGTGAAATATCGACATATGCGTTATATTATTTATCAGACGTTCATGATAAACATTTAACGATGATACAAACATCAATAAACAAACGCAATGAAATCGAAATTTTTTAATGTCACACTTTTACGTTACCTATTTATACATTAGAATAACTCTGTTCTAAAAAATACAAATAAAAGCTTCAAATGTATAGGTATACGTCTATACTTTATATGCATCCAGTTATGTTTAACGTCGCACCGATTACCTTTAAATGACAATACTTAAATACCAATAAATGTCTAAGAATCAACTAGTGAACTAACATTTTCAGGAACTCATTTAGTTTAATACACGTGAGCGTGTATTAATTATTAGCTATTACTATCAACAGATTTATTATCACTTTATTGTTTATCATTTATCATAGATTAATAACTAGTAAAATCATAACAGTATTTTTTATGGAAGAAAATATCCATTATCCCTCTTATCCCTCTTGCACAATATTGCAGACAATTAAGAATCTTATGTTGTATAGTATAATAATAAAAATAGTATACAATATATAACATTTCGAATTAGAGGATAAATATGCCTTAAAATTATATATTATTGAATTAAAATATATTTTCTGTATAATTATATAGGTACCTAGCACCCTTTTTATATGGGAAGTTATTTTTTTGATGGTTTACGTTTTATACAAAAATTGTTTGTATTTTATAGAACTAAAATATATATTGTTTATACATCGTACATAGGAAGATTAAACTAATAGAACAATAAGATTATAATATTCATAACAATACGAGCGGAAAACCCGTCTGCGAACAATGATATTATACCTAGTACCTACTATATTATTTGCAGCTAGTACTCGTATTATACTACACGTCTCTTTGACGAATCAAAATTATTTATTTATTTATTCGTCCTTTTTGAATCGCTGTGTTCTAGCTATGTTGAATAATATATAAGTGTTATCAAACGTATACACAACTATTTTGACGGATGGTAGAGATATAGTAATAGCAAAAGTATCATAGGTATGAAAACCCATAAGATCCTCAACATAATTCTTGAGATATCATATTTACGTTGTCATAATATTAGTATAATAAATATTTAAAAATATCCATTTATAGTTTAGTAACGCACTAACAACAATTACACGACGTTGAATTATTCATATTTTATTCACATTAGATTTAGCAATTAAATTGTATAATAGTAGGTTCAGTATTTACTTCAAATGTAAACATTTATAAATAGCTGGCAGCATAGTGTTGCGTATATCATTATTTTCTTAATAATTGTATATATTGTTTGATAAATAATTATATGAGAGTCGCTTGTAATCTAGTATTTTTGTCAACTAGAAGCTAAAACTATTAACTAAAGCACTTATGGAACGTTTTTTAAAATTAAATTTATTATTTTTTAAATTATATAAAATTAAAATATAATATTATATTAGAGAAGATCTCAGTGTATCATTATGTTACATAATATTATGTAGGTATTTAAATTAATACTTTAATTTTAGAGAAGTTACTATTATATTAGTTAATTATTTGCAATGATTTAAATTTTATTTTTCATAGTTTTTATGCTTATCAGTTTCGTTTATTATATAATTTAATATTTATACATTAAATGTTTTATTTTATTTTATATATATTTAATTATATTATTTCTTATTATGTGTGTGTTCATAAACCATAACAAATAGCTAGAGTTGGACATATCTGTACGTGCCTATTGAATCGAACATTTTTGGATTAAATAAACCCCATAATTAGGAACGTGTTCTTTATATAATCAAAGAAGATAGGTTGAAAATCTGTCAAAATCACGTAATAAAATTTACCCTGTCGCCGTCTTAACAATTTCTATCACCCAATACCTATTAATAAACATTAAAAATAAATATAATAATTATAATTATTGTAGTGTATTTTGTGTTGTTTTTTTAAATTTTAAAAGAATAATAAAATTTAATTATTATACATAAATAAAAAATAAAAATAGGCAAGTTTCTATCATACTATAAAACCAATTCCAAACTTCTGTAATACGTGTTATATTATATAATAGCATTTTACAAGGGTAAATGTTGGTTTAATTTAGATTTTGAAAAAATAATAATTAATTATAGCACATTACTTTATGCACAAAAATCATATAATATGTAAACACTTAATAGTTAGCAGTGTATAGAAGAGTGGAGTTTCCTATTGTAGAAAATTACCTTTCTAGACACAAAACGCTATCTATTTTCGACACGAATAAATCCGTTTTCCGTTTTATTTTACAGCTAAGTTCTCTCATAAAATTGAATATTCTTAAGTACTTTTATGTTCATACACATATAATGGTAAGAACATTTTGAACGCTCTCATTATTCTAAGAATACAAATAACTCGACATTATTCAAGCATGGCTTGCACTACCAGGAGACGTCAAGGTAATTATTTTTAACGAAACCTTTATCAATCATAAAAACTACGAATAGTGGATGGTTTTTAGTTATATAAGACAGACATTTTTACTTAATTTAATTCAATGCTACCTACATGTTAAATGGCTTATATGTTACTAATAATATTCAAAATCAGATAATGTTAACATTGGCCAATAAGTAATACCCATGTACTTTAGCTAATATCATTATAATGACATAATTTTAATACCACTCGACTAAATATGTGAAAATAAACCAGTGTATCATGGTTATAATGGTTTAAGTTTTAAATTTTATACAGTTCAGTTACTTCATTGTCTACGATATAATATTAATATAATATGTTACTATGATGACTATTGTTTAATAGTTATAATATTGTGGTTATTAAATCATCGAATTAAATTAATACAAATATACGACTTTTAAATAATAATGAATTGTATGATAACATTTTATATTTTTAGTAAAGAAACTTGAAAATGTAATACAAAGTTCCTTATAATTTTATAAGTGTTTTACATCCCAATTAAAAAAAAAAATACATGAGAGTATACCTAGTCACAGTTTTTTTATGCAAATATATTTTAATCTCTAGCATTTATGTGGAAGTATTTATTTTGCAGCTAATTTTCGTACATATATATATATATATTTTATTTTAAAATTTAAGATTAAAGATTCAATACAAAATTTCTTATAGCTTTTTCTTATCAAAATTAAAAAAAAAATAATAATCATAAAGTAACATTAATTAACTTCAGTGTAAATATTGATCATACTCGATATTAAAACGTTAAAAAAACTATTTATCCTCAAACAATCTATATATTATGTCGACAAGAAAATATATTATTGGTCAAAAAGCTTTAAAATATAATTATACATCCCCATTGGTGGAACTAGGGGAGGGATCTGAGGGCTAAGCACCCTAAATTTCCGATTAGCCTCTCCCGAATGTATACCCTAGTTATGTACCTACAGTTTTGTATCATTACTCACAAAATATACTATTTGAAGGACATAATAACAGTCATTTTTATTTTAACCTAGAATTTAAAATATTATTTAATTGAACAGTTAAAGTTATTTCTTCTAGGTACATCAGTTTTTTTATTTTACTGTTTATTTTTGTATTTATAGTAATATTGCAATACTATGCAATACAATTATACATTTTCGTTTATTCATTCATATTTTTATTGAAATCTAATAAACTGCCACAAGCTGAACGTTCGGTGATTTTTATTTTTTTTTGTTTTACTATACATAAATTAGTGTATTTCTAATTAAATAAGAAGTTATTAATTATTATTTTTATTAAGTAATTTGGAGCTTGAGCCCCCTCCCCCCAAACTAAATGTTTCAAGTATTTCACATAAGTTGTATTGTAGACATTAAATAACGCAATATTTCTGTAGTTACAATCGTTTAAAGCTAAAATTTTGACAAAAAAGATAATAAAAAGGTTAAAAAAAATGATGTAAATTGTATTTAGATTGGCTGTTTTCGCTCATAGATGATTTTCATATTATAAAATGAGCTATTGTCGAATTCAAATTTATCACATTAGTTATTGTGACCTACTCAACGACGAGGTACACTTGATAATCTACTTTACAACCGAGCAAAATAGAGTGTATATCTACTTGCGTGCCTTTGGTTTTTCGATAATTAAAGAAAAATAAATTGACTTTAAATATTAAAAATTAGAAAATAGCACAACCACTTTAATAAATTCAAAATTGTTCGATACTTAGAAGTATAATTCATATTTCCAAGCATAACGGTTTTATTGTGTTTTTTTTTTTTATTTATAACAGTGTAACTATTATAAAAGTTTTGTTAATCTTAGCGTTGAATCGTTATTTGTCAGTGATTTATTTACTACATATTTCAAGTTTACATTGAAACATCACAGGCTTATATTAAGGTGAGTAAATTTAGACTTTAAATATCATATACTCGTATATGCTCGTATATATTTATGAGAACCATAGAATATTCTTCCTGCCTTTAATTTTTTTTAACAATTATTTAACAATATTTGTATAGTAGATTCAATAAAAACTGTTGTTATAAAAATTATATTCCCAAAAAAGTACTCTGTCACTTAAGTTTAAAAATTTCTAAATTTATTTTAATCGAATGCCTATGAACAATATTCTAGTATAATTAAATACTATTTCTTTTATATTATACCTATTTTATTTTTATTGATATTATATTTAATTTATTAATAATAATAATGCGTGTATATTGATATGTAAAAATTGTTTTTGTTTTTATTATTATTATTTATGTGATATTTATATAAATATATATATATATACATACTTTCAGCTAATAATGTCGTATTATTATATAATTATTATGGCCGTATTATATTATAATATCAGATAATGAATAAAAACGTTAATGAAGGAAAATAAAAATGGTTGCCATAACATTGTATAAATTACAATTACCACCATAATAATCTTTATTAAAACCACAAATATTTGTTTTTTCAGTATATAAGGACGAAATTGTATTATGAAATGTGTATCAATATTTATACTGGTTACAAGCGTTTTTCATCGTAAGAATTAAATAAATAGTATACTTTGCGGTATTATAATAATATGATGTCTTGAAACGTTTCATTAAATGTAGAACAATATTTATGGACAGCTTATGTACCATAGTATCGAGATATGTATATATATATATTATTTATTTTATTATAGATATATATTTTCGCAGTATTATTTTATAGCAACAGGATATTATTTTAATAATATAAATATACTGAGGTAGGTATCGTAGTTTAAGATAAACTTAGTTATTTATCATTTATTATGGTTATCATTAAATAAGACTCAATTATAATGTTATATTATAATTTAATGAAGTTGTATGGAAGTTCTAATACATAACTATTATATCATTATTATTGTAATTATTATTATTTTTCTTTCGTACATTAAATAGGTGGAATTAAAAGCGCTCTTAGAACTTAGATGTTCTAGTTACATTATACATATACGATACAAATTGCATCGTTTAAGTAACGAATTTATTTTTTCCGGTGTGTGGACTATATGTGAAACATATTAATATCTCGTTTGTATATCACGAATTACACCAACTTTCAAATCATATCGAAACATTTGTATAAGTAAACTAAATTATGTTGAATGTTTGGCATGTACAACCAAAACTCTTGTGTTTGTTTCTCTTAATTAAATAATTCAGTACACAGATAAAGCTGATAAAGTTCTTTGGTTTGATGTATTTTACCGTTTCCGTAATCATCTATCGACGAGAGGCCGAGAAGGGGGGGAAATAATTTATCAGTGGCCATAAATCGGAAAATGAACCTTAATATAACAATAAGCAATTGATAATATTAACTATTGTGTATTGTATATCATAATTGTCAAACGATTTAATTTGTACTTAAAATTGCTAATCAAATATTAATACTATTATACTATCTATACGGTTATCCGTATAGTAACGAACGATTAATTATTCTGAACAATACATGTTTTAGATCCCAAATAAACTGTCATGTTTATATCATGGGAATATTTTAGACTTAACATTTTTTATTTTTACTGTATTAATGTAATTTTGTGTTTAATATATCATAAATATCTATCTATTTTAGAAATAATGTAACAACATAAAATAAAGATACAAATATAATGTGGACAAAGCTAGGTATATAATTTGTAATAATAATGATAGATATATTATTATGTATACTATTTTATACTATTTTGAAAAGTTTAAGACTAAAAATCACAAATATCTTTATAATAGGAACAATATTAATTAATGTCGACTATATGTAGATATGTTTATAATTACCTACGATTTTTCAGTTTTTTTGTATGTACCCACATGAGTGAATTTTTATCATGGCTTAATAGGTGAACTATTTTATAACCATAAGACATTTTCTAATTTTTAGTTTTTTTTTATGTATATAAATATAAATTAAAAATTATTGACTGGGTAGAAGTGATTGAAAAATTAATACAAAGCTCTCCATATGTTGTTAATTTCTCAATTAAAAAATATCTTATAAGCGTTTAAAGTTAGAATTTTGACAAAATTCATAAAAACTCAAAAATATACAAATCATTTTTTAGTTAGAAATTGTATAAATATTTTTGTATTTATACCTAAGTTATAAAATATTAATAAGTACAATGTTCTCCATTAGTTTGAACCAATGTATGAAAAAAAGTCTACTGAAAAGTCAAATTAATTTTTTATGAGAATTTCAAGTTCTATGTTTACTACAATTGGTATTCACCTATAAAATAGTTATTTTTCCTTAAATATTCTTTTGATATTTTATTGTTTTTCATAAAAAAAATAACAAGAGATACTTAAAAAAAACACAAAATGTTTATATTATTATTTTCACTATATGATACAATTTTCAAAATGCTTACTCAGTTTTAAGCTATTTATAGGCATACCAATAATTTTGGTTTTTTAATTTTGATAAAAAATTATTGTCAGTTAAAATTTTAGAAAATTTAATGCGAGATTCCACATGAGTTGTTCTTAAATCTGTATAAAAATGCATAGGCACAATTTTTAAATTTTTATTGGAGTTAATATTTTGACGAAATTCATCAAAATTGCGAAAAAATGCAAACTATTTTGTAAATATAAAATAATCAAAACTTTTCTTTTTACATCTAAGTATTGAAAATGTAATATAAGATTCTTTATAAGCAGTTTATACTGATACTATAAAATATAAAATAATATATAAAGGAATTATTTTTTACGAACAATTAGGTTTAAATTCGAATGACATTTTTATTTAAACAATATAATATAACGATGTTTATTATTTTTTTAAATAATTTAAAAACATTCGTAGATACTATAGGTAGGACTATAAATCTATTTTTACTGTCTTACGTTATTTACAGAAATATGTTATTAAATATTCAAATGTTTATAGTTACACAAGTTGTTATAATATGGTATAAATATATATTATTACTATAATTTTATACAATTAATATCACAAATACCATATTTTTGGAAAAAATTATTTCAACCTAATATCTTAATATAATATTAAAAGTATAATAAATTACTTTAATAGCTATATACCTAACCTATGATAGTGATGTAGGACGATTTAGACCTTTCCCGCTCAGAATCGTAGTTTTCTGTAGGTACCTATATATAATAATATATCTTCGAATTCAAATTTAACACATCTATAATAGTGACCTACTTTACACCCTTTTTTATTCTTGCATATAATTTTAATAATAGTAAGAATTTGTTAATTCATGGGTTATACGTAGTGAATAATTATCGATAATGATGTATACATCCAGTTAAAATAAATTAACTAGAATAAAGTAATCTGTTAGTTGTAACTTGTCAGAATAATATTTTACTCGAACAACGATTTATAATAACATCAATATCGCACTCAAAACATTCGTTTAACTTTGAAAAATTAAAGTTCACTAAATAAAAAATAAAATTAAGTTAAATACAAATTAAATAATCCAGTATTCACGCAGGCTTGTAGAAACAGAGAAAAACCATTTAAAATTAACGATTGGACATTTTTCCAGTAGACCGATTTCTTGTATTTCTTAAAAGAAATCTACAATGGCTTATGCTAAGTAGTAAGTACCATTAAATATTAAAATTTGAGAAGAATAATAATATAGAGAATTTGCATAATCAATCATCATCGTGTTATCAAAATCCATACAAAAAGATAAATAGTTTTAAATATATTCGAAACATGTGTACATCAAATTTATTAGCTTAGTGAATAATTATTATAAGTATAATACTTGAAATGGAAAAACTTCAAAGCTATTCTTTTTTGCTTTCAAAATAAAGTATACGCTATATATATTTTCAACTTGGAGTGCGGCTCATTCTCTATATATTGCATGCAAAAAAATATTTACTTAATCATAGAGTTTTATTTCAGCAAATATCAACAAAGTGACAACAAACTTTTATTCTTCGTTTATTTTATTTTAGTTTTTTATTGTACAACAATGGTATTTATAATGTATTATCATATTGTCTGTATATGAGTGCAAATTTTTTCACTTTATTTTCACTGTGTTTTTTCAATATAACTTCACTTTCAAAGAATATGGAAGCATTTTAATGTGCCGTACGTTTTTAGCTATAATATTAAATATATTAATATAAATTGAATTAAAAATAACTGTTATTAAAAATATACGTCTCAGTGGTTGATTACGGGGTCTAACGTTGACTAATAATAATTATTATCCGTGTATTGTTTAGTTGTCATATTTTTTTACTATTGTATTTATATAAACTTTTGAAATAGGTACTTGTATAAAATACGAGAATAAAAACCGATTTTATTGTATGGTCTAAATATTTACTAACAAACAATTGTTATACAATTTTAAAAATAAATTCAAAGACTTATTACATTATATTTTAAAACTTAAATTCAAAAAACAAATCTAAAATCTTATTTTAAATTAATTCATATAGAATAAAATACGAAAAATGCTTTAGTTTTAGCTTATGAAAATCTAACAATATGAAACCAACTAATGAAATGTAATATATAATAACAATTCTAATAACAGTTTTATTTTTGATGTACTTACACGTTGTAATAGTAAACTTTTAATAAAATTAAATACATACAATGCATATTTTATAAATATGTATGTATACATAAAGTGTAAACTGAATGAAATTAATTTTATAACCAAACATAACTAATTAAAAAAAAATTGATAATGTACCTATCAATTCACAGTACTTGAACATATGATTTTGTGTTAACTGTGCAATATTAAGATATTTGTACATTTCATGAAATATAAATGTTTAAAAAAGTGAGTGAGTAAGAAGTACGTATCTTATTAAAAAAAAAGGTTTACGAATAAATAAAACGAGCGCTTGACAATTTTAACAAAACAATTTCCATTTTATCATTTTTTAATTACAACTCCATCAAAAATATTATTTACGATCACTTAAAATCGTTTTAAACGCCATATTTTAATGTAATATATTATTATTATTATAAGATATGTGATCAAAAGTAGCAAAACATTTTTTTAATCAATTTTTGTGATACTATTATATCATAAAAAAATATATTTTAAAATTATTAAACACGTTTTAATCAATAATATTTACTATTACGGATATTAGAGTTTACTATTTATGTCAGTTGAATACTACTTGAAGTATCTACAGTACTCAATAGATAATTAACATAAAGTTAAATACCTATAGGTGTTAAGTAATGTAAGTTTTCGTTACGTTATAATTTACAGGATGATATATCACTCATGGTAAGTATTATAAATGTGTTTCGTTGTTTTGTTTAGCTATTTTTTAACACATTAAATATTAATATATGAAGTTTTCTGAAATACGTCGTGCTAGCTGCGAATAATGATCAAACCCAGCTGGTGTATGAGCATCTTGGTAGAATTATTTACATAATTTCACGTGCTATCCAATTAATTTTAAATAAATCGTGAAAACGGAAATTATACACATTTTATGTTCTCTGCAGTTATATTTATTTTTTTGTTGAACTTATAACTAGCACAATATAAATGTGCATGCATTTGTGTATATTATTAGATGACAATGCAGTCATTTTTTCTTGTTTTGTCTCATGACACAATTAGTGTAACCTTAAGTAAGAATTCGCTTTGACTGATTATAACTTCTAATGAAATATAAACATACAGTAATACAGTATAAAATTTATTTTTGCTAATGGGTTTTGTAAACATGTCAATTTTAGATATTCGTTTTGTATAGATTAGAATATAATTAGGTAAATTATTCCAAAAATACATATGCCACGAAAGAAATAATAAGAATTTCAAAATTTTTGTTATTTAATAAAAATATATTATAACACGTCTTGTTCTTTGAAATTCTTAATATTAATGTTTACTTATATATTTTTACAATCTGTCCAATGGTATTATAACATTTTGTTGTAGGGTGCCGTCAATTGTGTTTAAAATATTATTGCTAGTTGTCTTTTAGTTGTACTGTCTTTTTCTGCCATACTTGAAAAATTGACATTTTTATCCAATTTATAAATATATTATGATTTATAAAGAATGTAATGTGTTCTGTTTGCTCAATTGTTGTATGTGATGGTATCGACAAATGGCTTTGTTTTTGTAGCGAATATGGTGGAAGAGAGATTTGGTGTACTGGGCATGTTATCTAAGTGACGGATATATGATTAGGTAGCGATTATGTTCTATGTCAATAATAAGACTTTTTGGTTTAATTTAATCATTTAAAAAATATGATGTTTGGATTTTAGTATTATTGGAAATTGATTGATTGTTCATTTTGATTTTGTTGATTGAAAAAAATTTGTTTTTTGGCAATCGGGCCATAATGAACCATTTTTTTAAAGCACACGTAAGGTAATCAAGCCACTAAACTTTTATAACAAGCAGAACCAGTGATCGAGTCACTATTTTCAACGATTTTTTTTTATTATTGAATCGATTACCCAATTACCGAATTAGTGGGTCACTAAATTTTAATACATTATAGACTTTAATGAAATAATATCTAATTTATAATTTTCTTTATCGCTATAGCACTCACGAATCTTGACTTATCAAAAGCTAATAAATTATCCAACACTAATTAATATAGAATTATGATCTCCAACATTGATTATATATTTTCATCAAATTAAAAGGATAAGTAACTATTTAATAGCAAATAATAGCCAAAATTGTAATTATTTATTATAAAGATTATGAAAGATCGCGATCGTAAGTTGCAAACTAAAATATATATTATATATTGGTATATTATTCAAGAAAGGAAAACAAAATGATTGATTTTTAATAATTATAAATATTAATTCGTTCACGAGAGATATTATGGAAAAATTCGTTAGCGACGTGCCAAAAATACATATTCAGCTAAAATATATATAATTTTATTCAATCATTAATTAATTTTATATATTTGTATATTTTGTGTTAAAAATGCGTGCTAATAAAATGTAAACAAATATTGTATGCAAATCAGGTAGATAAATTTGGCCTAATTACTGACTACCCGATGAATCGAATATGTAGCAACTATAATACTTGTAAATCCTCGTGTAATAGTTTTGAGTAATGCTCTAATAAGCCTAATGCATTTAATGATAAAAGATAATAATTAAAATGTTTTACACAAATATATATAATATTTGTGTTATTTTATATTATGCAATGAATAAAAATAATCCACCAATAAGTTATATTTTTTTACATTTTTTTTATTTGATAATACACATGATTACATTGATTTGATACAATATTATAACTTATTTGACAATATATATATATATATATTGAATTAAGGAAAGCATTTGTTATAATCTTTTAAATTGTATTTCCACACATGTCGGTGGTTTTAGCAGTTCTAAATGCAGACGTTTGTCGAGACCTTATTATTAATTTCGTTCAATGGTATACTAGCTGGCTTAAAGAGTTTATTTGTAATAATTGTAATCCGTTAATATGTTTTTGGAATTATCACATTTTTCCTGCTGCCTGCAGGAAGAGAATCCAAAAGTTTACTGGTTGTCATTATTATCGATGGTAAAGTGGTTACACAGGGAACCCTTGAAGAGGCAACGAAGACAGTGGCACTTGAACGTCGAGTGTCGGCGGTTGAGTTGGTGACCCTTTCACAGTGGTGTGCCGTGGGTGGAATTTGGAATGACATACATTTTGGCCTGAAGACGAGTTGTCTATGATCATTCGATGAGTTTTTGTCATAACATTTTCCGATACGTGATGCAGAAGTCCCTGCGTCGAAGTACAATTTGGCCAACATCAATTTTCTATGGAAAAAAGATCCATCCCAACGAATTGTGTCGAGTTTTTCATTACTTCTCTTACATTAAAATGTGTCTTACATAAAATAATTAATAATTTGTACTTTAAAAATAAAACGTAGTATATATTATATATATATATATATATTACTTTTGAGGATTTCGATTTGAGTTTTTTGTAGCTATGTTATATTTTTGAATTGGTTTTTCAAAGTCTCATAAATGAAAGAATAATTTGTAGCGTATGTGTTTCTCAATATGTACCTATAAATAATATATTATATTACTTTCTGATAACGTAATTTGACTTATAATTTTGTTGGTATTCACACTCAATGTGTTATAGTCATTTTTAACTATTGTTGTTTTCGATATCAATGCCTCAAGTTTTCCGTTTTGTCCTTTGGCCTAGAATGGCTTTTTATTTTAACCATTGGTTTCAGCCAACAACTTATTACATTTTTTATGTTTGTAAATTATTGACCGTTTCTGAAAATATGCCCTTATTACTATCAGATTGTACTAAATTCGTTATGAAACATCCAGCGCAACTGGAAATAAGACCAAAATCATTTGTTATATTAATTATATTATTGATACTTTATTCAAATGTTGAAACGTTTTTATTTCTTAATTGTAAGTCTACGGATGACTATTTCAATAAATTACCTATCCTCATTATCATTTATCTTAATGTCTATATATATATATATAATATCGATTTATGAATAATTGAAATCATATTTGTAATATTATATAGAAAAGTTAATATTGTACTATCATCAATTTTTCTTCCATAAGACTGGTTTTTTCTTTTGCTGTGTTAAATTTTTTCAAAAAAACGATGAGTAAAATATCATGCATATTATCTATTAGTGCAACTACCTTTGAATTGTGTTTTTTTTTATTCTTTTATTATTTTTAAAAATGTCTGTGCGTTAACACAACTCATGAAATAAATAAATAAAATACTATTTTAACATTTAAAGCGCTTTTTGAGCAGTACTTTTACATCAAATAGAATAATTTTTTATCATGCTTTGGCAATGTCATTTGAACTAATATTTAATTCGTACTTAAATATAATTTGATAAACATGTTTGTTTATTCATAGTCCTTAGTTGTTATCCCTACCTATTTATTATATTATTATATATGTGCAGTTGTATTCAAACAGGTCGTACATTTTTAGTCAATTAAATAGAATTGTCTGTATGTATAGTGAAATTGATAGATATAAAGTCTTCAATAATTAGAGCTAAATAAATGGTTATAGTTAGTACATATTACAATTATTAGATTAATTGTATAGAATAAAATAATTTATTGGTGATTTAGATAATTTTTACAGATTAAAATATTATTTAACCTAAATAATTATTTAAAATTATTTATAATATTAAATATTTCAGACGAATTCATGAAAATAAAATTATTTAAAATATAATGCCTACTACTATAAGTCTTTAGTTAAATCAGTAAATCTAACATAAAAACGTACTCAATGTGTATACCATTACAAATTATTAATACAAATATAATTTTAAAATAAAAATAAAAAATAAGATCCAAGACTTTTATAAAATGTATTTGTTTTTGTATATTTTGTTGACGTGGTTTTTCAATGAACTCGCTCTTAAAACTTCTTTGATTTTATTTAAAACCATACTTCTAAAAAATATGGTAGATATTGTATCACCTGTTTCAGGAAAATTTTAATTGTTCGTTGAATTAGGTGTATACATATATATCTATATTTAATAATGTTTTTTTTTCAGTATTCTTTGAGTTGTACTTCCTAAACGTTTTAAGCCCAGGGACATAAAAAAAAAATTTATGTTCAATTCCCGGTAAATTTTGTTTGTTGTCAAATGTAACTTTTTCAATTTAATAGTAATAACTTATTTTTTTACGGTTTTTGAGTTATATACCGAATTATGTATATATTTATGTTATAAAAAGCAAGTAGAAAGCGCCCGTGGTATTCTGTGAACCGTCAGTTGCTCCGACTTTTTAAATATTATTCTGGTTGAAAATAACCAAAAAAATACGATATTCAAACACAAAAATCCCATTAAAAACCCAGTAAATAAAATGGTCATGTAATATCTCTGTAAAAATAATAATTATGAAAAAATAATTCTTGAAATTAAATTTGACGACAAAAAAGTTATCCGTAATATTCTATGCTAGTATGGCTTGTGCAAATATTTGTGTGACACTATCAGCATTTTCTTGTATCTGATTTTTAGTTTTAGCTAAAATTTGGCAAATGTATAGGCATACATATTTAGGAGTATATAGATAGGCAATTTAAACGTTCGTGCATGTTTTAGTTTGTACATACAATAAGCCGATAACTAGTAATGTTTTTCACCGACAAGCATGTTGCTTAATAATTTAAGATAGTTTAAAAACTGTATTTTATATATAAAATATCGAAATAGTTTTATCTTCATATTTAATATCGAAATTTATTGTAATAACACGTCAATTTTAATTACACGATTTTTGGTTAACGTTGGAGAGGGATACTGTTGAACGTATTATAAGTTGATGTATACAGGACTTAATGTTAAATTGTACAGAATTTAAATTAAACATCAGTTTTAAATTGTTTATTATTATTTTTAGTTGATTAAATGAAAAATTAAATTATTAATACATTTATTTGCTAATTACGAACAATATCGATTTACAAAAGCACGTATTGCATATTCGCATTGGGTTATTAATATTATTTGTTTGACATTGGAGTTTAGTTGTATTATTGATTTCAATTAATTATAAAACCAATTAGAAATTTGTTAAACTAACGTTAAAAAGTAAAAATTTTCAACTACTTACCAAATACGTATTATCTCGTAAATCTAATACTAATAAATCTGGAAAAAAACTTAACTGCTCTACTGTTGTGATTAAAATAAAGTATCGAAGCATTTGATTGTATCTGATTCTCAGGCCTTCTTCTAAAACTTTATGACATCCTTCAACCTCGTTTTTACTGTTCTACAAATTCTATTAAGATAACCATTCCTTTGCCAACAAAGTTCGTTATGACATTTCTCTGATTTACTCAATAAACTTGGATACCCCACTAAGAGGTAGTTATCTAATCTTCTTTACTTTTAAAAATATATACCTCTAACCAACTAACGTCACCTTATTACGGTTGTGCATAGTGATAAGATGATCATATATCTATAATCTATACATAAAAACATCAAACTGCTTTTTTATAACTACATTAAAGCGTATCTAAACTATATAGGTACTTATAGGGTTTAATATGTAGCAAATAAATTCAAACGCAAGCCAGTCTGTTTATACCATTTTTAACCTCCTAAAATTAAATATCAGTAGGGTTTCTGTGATACAGTACCTGCGTTTTTCATCAAGCTTATATTTTAGTCTATTATTATATAACTCGTTTAAGCCAGTTAATTATTGAGCCTTTTTGCACAAATAGTATATAATTATATTATAATAAACTTAATAAAAAAATAATTTTCACTAAAATAGTCTATATTTTCTCTTAAAATGTACATTTATTATATTGTCTATACGCGTAAAGGATAATTAAAACTTTCCTCGTAAACGTGTCTTATATCTATGTACTACAACTAAAACAATAAAGTAAACTGCTGCTGAACTGTTGTTGTTTGTAAATCATGTATAAGCATGTCTAAAATATCTAGAAAATCGTAAATAAGCTTTGTCCGTGAACTCAAGATTAAAAAGAATCTCACAAAAGCGTTTAATAACTGTTGAAGTTCAAAAGTAGAATGTTAAAAGTTCATACGTTAACTTCTAGTTTTAATTTAAATTTAATTAATTAATATTGGCTGACTTTATATACATAAGTTAGGTACCCGAACCCGACCAAACTACACGAAACAGAACATTTTTCATGTTTTTATTTAAATGCACGTTTGACATTTTTTTAATAGCAATTTAAATAAATTCACTACTTCAAAAATAATAGTAGGAATGTGTGGTGTTTTGTATAATAATATATATCACATGTTACATAATTAATTAGTTTCTTTTTTTTATTTCATTAATTTATCTTTTTTAATTAAAATTTACCAGAATACGAAAATATTATAATGTACTAGTACTTGTATGTCTAAACTCTAAGTGTACTAAAACGTCTAAAACTGAAAATAATCATTTCTCGGAAATATAATATTGCATATTAATATTATAATAATATTTATGAAACATCTCTTTATATTTTATATTATAATAATTGTTTATAAGATTATATTAGTGACATTATATAATAATATTATATGATGCACATTGTGTTTATATGTATAATGTATATGTTACATTACAGATGACGCTGTAGATACTAGAAATATAATATGAATAAGAAGTACCTTATGGCATTCCTCAACGTCTCTTCTATCTCTTGGGAACGTAATCAACAAGTGTCACGTTGTTTATTATTTTTATTTTTAGCTAAGCACTCGTATTGTATCTAAGCTAAGCAAAATATGACTCTAACATCAGTAAAAAGAAGAAAATATTACATGAAACTAGTCTTAATCAAAAACAATAAAGTAGGGTATATTTTAAACGACTGCTGGATTATTTTACTTTAAATATTAGTAATAAAAATAGTTATTGGCATTGGTTGAATGGCCTCAATAGTAGAACGTGTAAAATATTATTATAATTAGAATAAAATAATAATATATCAAATTATATTTTAATGGGCTTCTGTATGTGGGATTATAATAAATTGAACGCGAAGGTGAATAGTTACCACGAGAGTTTAAATACGGAGCAGTCATTCTTTGTCTTGCCCCAAAAAACCAAAGTCTCAAAAAATGTATTTGACTTATTATGTTTAGAATTTGCATTACGATTACAGTGATTATGTACGTATTATTTTCAAATTAAATATTTACTTATTTACTCATTCTTGATTACAATATGCAATTTTAAAAATATTCCATAAGTATACCTTCGTGAAAATAAAATGAAAATGGCCATATTTCAATATCGATTTTGATATATTTTAATTTATAAACTGTAATTTTTATTATTATTACTATTATTATTATTTATAGAATTTAATATTTTATTTAAAAATAATATTTATCTGTGTTAAAAGTGAAAAAATATTTTAAGCCTATAAGATTCGTTACGTCATGTAAACTTTTACTACCTATGTAATACTAAAAGAGTAACAATACCTATAGAACCGTATTATAATATGCTGTACAATTTATCATCACCGTTAAGTAAAATAAATATACTATACTATTCACTATAGACTAGATGATAAAATTTAGACAAAAAAATGGAAAGTACTTGAAAAGTTTCTAAGTTATATTGACAAATGGTTTCCTATTTTACGCATATTTAGCATTATGATCTAAAAGTTTTTTTGTGGAATATGTGTGTATACATTATAATATATACGAAAGAGGTTTTTAGTCTTCAAGCAAAAACTTTACTTATGACTTTATGTACATGGAAATAAAAATATAACTATTGCATGTTACTAGGTTAGCTATATTTTATTGGCATGGACTTCTCTGATAATACAAAATTCCAAGTTAAGCCTTGGCCAAATCCTAGACCTTAAGAACTTAACGTGGAGAATCGAAATGTTCTCATGTAATTTAATATATATATATATATAACTTAAAGTAGATCGTAATCTGTCCGTAAGATCAAAAATCCTAACTTTTCGGAATTGTTTTTTTCGAGTTGGAGATACTCGCAAATCGTTTACAAAATTGTTTTTACCAGTCGAGAACATCGATTTTGATTTACCCGAATAAAATTATATACTTGCTAAGGCCTGTGATTGAAGTTTATGCAACTCGAATAGGATGACCAACCAACCGTTAAAAGCAGAACAAATGTATTTTATAAGATACTAGGATTTCAGGGAAAGGATTTGCATTTTTTTTTATATTAATAAAATACCGAGAAATAAAGCAAAGTAAGCTAATTTTTTTTTGTGAAACAAAGAATTGAGATTTAAAATGTTGTGAATTATGTTTTTATTTTTGTTCTTTTGTTCAATTCTTTAATATATTTATTTAGTTTTTATTGCTCTCCCTGTAGTTTATCTACTATATTATATAACCATATTGTAGTTGTAGTACAACTGATTTTTAGAGACATATGGAAAACATAATATTTTTTACAGTATATCAACGCAATTTTGTTGTATTTATTTATCTCGTAAAGACTCGCTATATATACTCATATAAGCACTTACCGACCAAGTATTAAATTGAACAGCTACACCATAAATGGTTGACTGAAAGCGAACGAATCAAATTGTTCATCCACGTATTTCTAAAAGCTTTTACACGACCTTTATACTACGACGTGGTAATAGGGGTTTTTCTTTCTCTGATTTCGCGGTAGGCGGTAGGTATAGATACTATTTAGTAATTTTACATCATGTTATCGCGTGTAGTGGAGAAACGTAAAGTTTAGTTATTTGTTTAAAATTTTAATCGAATAGTGAGAAATATTTATTGCACTATTGTTTTACAAGAGTATAATTTTTCGCCATTCAAATATATTTCTGTCAACATTTTTCTCCAGATAAATGATGACGTGTCTAAAAAGTACTGTATCATTTTCAAAGATTCCAACGTCGAACCTATGAGAGATAATTTCCGAATTTTTCGCTAGCTTTTCAGAATCATTGGTTTTTTGGTACAATATAGTTTATCGTTACTTTAAAAACCACTATACTGTGTTACAGTTACTGAAGCGTGTAGAATTGTTGCCAACTTTTTTCCTCATATTGAAATTCTTAAACAACCCTTTTACTGAATTTTTCTGTTAGTATTTATTCTGAGTCTGAAAAAAAATTATATTTATCAATAAAAAGGTACTCAAAACATTGATATGAACTACTTCCCATAAGAAGTCCAACTCAATAAATTATATTGCCATAATATAGGTTGCATAATCCAAGTTGTGATATAAATTGGAAATTCATAATTTTATTTCTTGCTAAATTCTGAATTTTCACCTTAGGCTGAGTTCTGATAATTGTATTTCTAATTTAGTTTTTTTAAGAATTGCCACTGGTAAGAGTAGATATCTAGATGATATTTAATTATAACGAGCTGAAAATTGTTATGCATGCTCTTGGCTCATATTGCTAGTCTTATGCCAGCCTAGTAAAATTAATCGATACTGACTCTTAGTGTCTGATTAAAATAATGGAAAAACGGTATTTCTCCTTACTTTCCATATAGCCATACTCATAATATAAGTTTTGGTACCTATTTAAATCTATTTTTTGTATTTTATTCTGTTTTTATTCTGTAATTATTATCAATATTGTTGATTATTCTTTGACAAATATTTTGCTATTATTATTATTTCGTGTGAGAGTTTTATTACTACTATAAACAGTAGTTATAGAAAATAGTATTATTCGAGAAAAAAATATATACTATTCGGGTAAAGGAATTGTTTAGGAAAGATAATTTCGGGCAATATTTCATTCAGCAAAAAAAAAGCTATTAGGGAATTTTGACTTGGGATAAATACCAGTAACCACGTTTTGTACAGCAGGAAGTTGAAAAATATGTTCTTAAGATAGGATTACTGATAAATCCATGTTCCATGGTAGTTTGTTATTTTTTTACTGACATACGACTGATGTGACACAATTCCATTTCCTTAGATTTTTGATTTATTTCTTTTTTAGCATCACTAGTGTATTATTGTATATTTTATGTCTTGTCATATGACAATAATGTTGTAAATAGTATTATCTTACGTGTTTGTTTTTTGTTATTTTTATTAATGATTTTATCTATTGATAAAATTCATTAGAACACAATTATAGATTATATTAATGAATTATAAGCTAATAAATAATACACTAAATATAATAATGATAATATTATATCCTATAGGATAGTATGTCACAGAACTTTATCGCAAAAACCGTATAAAATCTTAGCATTATTTTGTATTCGTACATAAAATTTTAATTTATATGTTCACTATGTTGTATGTTGTATCATATAACTTATATGTATACACATTACATATATACATATATCAAAAAATAAATTATAAAGTAATAGCATTTTTGTAACCATAAGCTCCTGCAATTTCATATAATTTTAAATACGATTAAGATTAGATAATTCGCATTGAACTTTACAACTACCCTAAATAACTATAATAATGCTAATCAAAATGTGTAAAACGTTCATTATAAATCAAATCGAAGTCATTAATTAAATTTGAATTTAAAGCATATCTGTTGTTACTAAAAAAGTTTCGATTTTATACCCACGATATACTAAACATTTTAACATTTTCTGGGCTTTATTAAATGTTTTACAATATAATATGCAAATTACAGTGACTAGTATAAAGTAAATAATAAACTATATCCATTATCTATTATAATCTGTAATTTTGTAAATGTATAAATAAATTGGGAAATCAATAATATATAGTAAATCATATGAATGGGTAATATCTTCATGAGTATTCTGATAACGAATTCGTATAATTTTTAATTATAGTAATAACTAATAATTCATGTGAGCTGTCAAGTGTGTTGACATACTTTTTATTATAAAGTACATTAGTAAACGTCCAATGATATTTTGTTTAAAAATAATAACAATAAAAGTTACAACAAATTACAAACCACTTGAAAGGTACATAAACAAGGTAATTCCATACGTATATGCTAAAATCCCTTTTAAAATTTAATTTTATGAAAATTAATTTATTCAATTTATTTAATTTGTAAATATACAAGAGAACCATATTTTAAAAATATAATATACATGTCCATGTAATATTTGATCCATATAAAGGTATGCTTTAATTATGTATTCTGACAATTTTTACAAGCTTTAAAATAGCAATATCCTTAAATTTCAAATTATCATTGTCCTCCTGTTATCTTCTAATCCTATTAATTCAAAATAAAATCCTTAACACTTAAGACAAATTATAGATAACTCAGACATTTTTAGAAACTAGTAAGTACTTATTTCATCTACAAATTATAATATACATTAATATTTTTGAAAAATCAATTTTAAAAATGTTTTATTTGAAAAATTACCAATTCTTGATTAAAAAAATAGAATAATTTTTTATCGCAATAACACAAGTATAGGACATTGACCAAATGGTAAAAAAAATGTTTAAATGTATGGTCCGAATTCGGATAAATTGATCATTAGAGGAAAACAATATAAACATATTATAGACATGTAGTATTTTGTTTATTTTCATTAAAACTACACATTTTAAAGCACACCGATATTGCGTAAACCACTATAGCCGTACAAATAAAACCGTTTTCCAATGTACATTTTATATTCTGCGCCAATAATACTGTATTACCACTGCTAATACTACAGAAACAACATTTAAAACCAAAAGAAAACTTGCCACAAACATAGTTCATCCGGAACATTACTTTCAAAACAGAGACTTTCATCAAATAATAATACATATTAGTGTACAGCAGTAAAGGTTGTGAGCACATTCCACTTGAATAATAAATCCATTATCATATTATTGTGTCGATTTAAAACTGTGCTACCATATGATTTAAACGATTTAATACAAATAATTATAACTGTATCTTAATGATTGGCAATTTTTATACATTGTCCCACGAACATTGTAATCCGGTAAGTTTAAGTATAGGGACGAATACACGAGTATTTTTAATCTGTTACGGTCAATGCCGCGAATGCAGGTTTAGTTAGTATAATGTAGTGTATTGTATTTACCTATATTCAGAGTACGTAATAATAAACAGCAGTGCTGATAAATTTTAAATAAAATCCGTTGTGAGATTCTTATAAATATAATGTAGAATGGTCGAACACTAATATTAAAATGTTACATGCTTGCGACTTAAAAATTCAAAATATTCGTATCTGTATCTCATATATTATTATACGCGTATGCATAACAATTATAACGATTTCCGCACAGTCTCTGCGCAAAACGTAACGGAGACGACGACAACGATGGTGCGACGGATATTGCAATATTTTCGTACAATATTATATGCTAAACGCAAACCACGGGAAGCCGCAATATGTATACTATGTATTATATTGTGTGTACGCGTATCAAATGTATACACGCCTCCTCTCGTCCTATACTTACCAGCTGTGCTCTAGGGATTTCGGTGACTCGAGAAGATTTAATAATAACAATATACTGAAAATCGAATCGAAAGGTAAAACGAAAATAGTGAAAAATTCAATATACAAGGTGATTCACCAAACATGTTCATCTACTTTTTCTTCTCCAATAATGTAGTTATTCAAAATCTGATTTTTGGAGTTATTTTCAATATACCAACTTAAGTGCATAATATTTTCATATTTTTATGGTCTCTATTACTATTTAAGGAGTGTTCTGTAAAGATACAAACTTCTGTTTTTCAAATTGCGACCTTCCTTTTCTACTGTAAATTATTATGTAACCAATATATTTTCTTAAAACGTTGACGTATCAAAATAAACATTTGAACAAAATAAATAGCTTTAAGTTCTTTGCATTTTGTATACTAAGGATAATTGGTCCATGGTGATTCTAAAATTTTAGTAATTTATATTAATCTATTAATATTTATAAAAATGTTCAAAGTGTAATAAACATTAGATCCGATATCATATAATTTTATATTTATGTAAGATAATTTTATCTTTAGTGTAAATATTTTAATAAATGAAAAACTATTTGTTCAAATTTTGAACTATGTACAATTATCCACTAAATAATTTACAGTAAAAGGGAGGAGTTATTTGGAAAACAGTAGTTCATATCACTACAGGGCCCTCCTTTGTACAAAAAACATCAATAATTTGAAAACACGGCCTTTAAGTATATTTTAGTAAATCATAATTTAAATAAATGTATTATTAAATAAGAACACAGGGGTAACCATACTTTGTGAATTACACCGTATGTTTAAATATAATATTTATTATAATTTAAAATCATTAAAATTATGTTTGTTTAATTATCATTAAAATGACAAAACGACAGTAATCTCGGATTTTGAGATAATTGAGATCTGAACGACGTTACTAAAGAAGAATAAATTGTCAATGATAATTTATCATATACCGTGACTATCCTGCAACAGAATGGGTATACTAACACCACTGGTCTCCAATCTTTTTAGGACAACGACTCAAATAATTTCTCCACGAACATCTATCGTGATCTACATGGTTTTACTTTTATTGGATCAATAAAAGTAGTTCTAAAAATCAAAGTTTGTTAACTACTTGTATTACTTATACTTTATACTATAAAGTCCATATGTTTACAATTAGTATAATTTTACAAATGTATTTTTAATAATTAGGCGTTTGCGAAGTGTGTGCTTGTTTCCTGCTCTGGTTGGTAATAGCATCTTATGGTTTATGTACAGTACAAAATAACATTAATATCTTAAAATCTATATAATTAATAAAAATTCTCACGACCGACCAAACATTGATTTGCGACCTACAGTTTGAGAAACGCTGCGTGTAGTACTTGTGTGTATACGGTACTGCAGATTATGACAGGCCGAATTAGCTGCAGGTACTATATTATACACGTATGATTCGTATACGGCGCAAAGTTAATTATTTGTCCTGTGTATCTATCGGAGTGTACGCGCCAAGCGGGCATCTGAATCGACGATAATTATTATTACAACGATGAGGATTACTGAGATTCGTTCGATTATTAGTCAGAACTCTGGTCAGAACGGTGATCCCAATACTGCGTACCTATTATGCTTTATTATTATATTATATGATAACATAATTGTATTATGAATAGAGTTTATAATAATCTATCAACCTGGTAGCTAGGTGATTTGACAATAATATTGTATCGGAATTGCATTTAATTAATAATAATGTGTCGTAGGTATAGTGCATTAAATTGTCTATGGTTGTAATAATAAGTATAGATTATAGCGAATCTATCAATTTGGGACAAATAAGTCATGCTACAATGGATTGATAATGGTGTGATTGCCACTGAACGCTGTCTGTCATAATATCAGTCATCTATCTTATTTCATATATTATACAATCTTTTTTTTTATACTTAACATAACTTTATGTTATTTTTTTCAGTTAAATTATTTTATTTCAAATTATGAACTATTTTTAATAATTTTTTAGATATTATAATAAATGTTTTATAAATGTATAAACTAAAATAACTTAAATTTAAATAGCCGAAACGAAAAACATTCCTGATTTAGCTAATGCATATTTTTACCAAAATATTTTTAAAAAATAATTGTTATTCCTTAATTAAAGTCTACCTACCTCATTATTAATGTGTCATATTTAATTAATGTGACCGGGTGGTTATAAAGATAACTAATAATGAGTAATAACCAGACAATAAAAAATATGTTTCTCTAATGAAGTACAATTTAAGGATATTAGCCAATTATTCTTAACAATAATACAAATTACGGTATTGATAATTTGAAATTTGAGTTACTATATAAAAAAAAAAAATATATAATATATATTATATATATTTTACGTAGTACTCAACAGGGATTTCAACATCAATTGTGTATTTTAAATAAAGATTTATCGTATTAAAAAAACAATTATTTTTATTTTTTCTTAAATTTGAATGCGAATCATAAGCTTTGTATAGACATTGTATTACTACAAAATGCATTTTATCAGTTTTAAAATTTAAATTAAACTTTACATAATACTATTCTTACAACATATAATATTACATTATTATCTCAATAAAAGCTTTGATAATACTTTAAACGATTCTCATCATATAACTTGATTGTTTATAGAAGGAGGATCGGTGGTGATGATTGGTGCGCCTAATCTTCGAAATCCTGGATCTAACGGGACCTTAACCAATGGCAGTAGAGCGTTTCAATGCCACCCAGAAGGAGAATCCGAGGCTACCATAACACTCACACTTGTCGGCTTGGGCATAGTTGCAAATACGGTGCTTATGGCTCTTATAATATTCAACAAACATTTGCGAAGGTAATAATTATTTATTAAAATTGTAGACACATAGATATAACATCAGGATTAAAGTACGTTTTTCCACTCGAATAAAATATTTATGACGTACGTCTATTGATTCTCTTGAAATATATAGTAAATGGGTACAATCTCACTTAAATTAAATGTTATTCACTTAGTGATGACCATACCTCCCTGAGGACGCGCCTGATTATTGTGTACACGCGTTAAATACGAACATAATAATAATGTATGCGGCATAATATAAATTTAATGAACGGTCTACACACGTCGCGATAAATTTCGAAAAGGATTTTGGCAAGCGCTCAGATATCCCGGCAGAGCATCGCGATGGTGGATGTCGACATCAGCCGCATTATTATAATATTCGGTATGGGGCTAAATCACGAAAACGCACATGGTCTGAGTACATAGCTTAATATATACATATAAATAATTTATTTATATTATAAACTATGATATATATATATTATTCTGAAAAACGAAATGATGGGGTTTTTGGAGAATGTGTGTCAACTTTTAACATACTGCTCACAACGGCCCAAGCTGTTCGTTATACCACGACACCCAATTATGGCACCAGTCACCGACCATATTATACTGTGATAGGATTGAGACAGATTATGGATTTGTGTTTCTTAAATGTAAAGAATGGAATAGAAGTGATTATGTTAATAGATAAACCTGAAGTATTCAAAGATTTGTATTTTATTGTGTGGAAGCTGAGGCAAGAAAAGTGCAGACGCGTATCTGCGTCTAATAAAAAAAAAAAAAAAAAAAAATACTAATAAGTGTAATTTTGGCTTATCGACGCACTCATAATTAATCTTACAGTTAATGATTTAATTAGCGTTACTTGGAGTTATCACAAATTACATTATGCTATATTTATATATCATGTCTTATAAACTTATAACAGAAAGTAAATAATTAGATAACAAATTGGAATGCATTAAATGGCGTTATCGGCACTGCGGAGCGTACGGTGTAATGGATGGTTGCGACCGTAAGAGAAGGAGTGATAAGGGATATTATAGAAAGACTCATGATCTCTTGATGGAAAGATCGGAATGCGAAAATGAATAGAGGAAAAGCGGTCTGGGGCATCTATATTGACCCATCAAATGGACCTTGAATAAAACGAGGTCTACTTGATGTAATTAACTTTGTTACGGTTAAGCAATATCTGATAGCTGTATAGGTATATTGAAATTGCATTTGCGATACACTCTGCTTATCATACAGGTATAATTATAGTTACCTAGCTGTTATACCTAGGTACCTACATTAATTTAAATTTTAATTGTATTATGTATATAATTTATTATTAATGTATAATGTATATAATATATTGTTGTCTCTTGATTATTGCATATTATATAAAAGCGAACCCCAAAGATCCCTATTCGTTCATAATCAACCACCCACGCCGTCGAAGCTGCATATAGTTATGTGCACGTGGTATATTATAATATTATAATATGTATACATCTACAGTTAATACATATTCTAAGGGATTGCTACGAGTGTGCATATTATACTAATATCGTGATGCTCGGACTCGCAAAGGGTATTTTAACTCGAGTAGAATAGTGGCTAATCAACATAGATATTTACACTCACCTTCTCGGTGGTACGTAAAAATATTTTATAAAATTTAAATGTTTCAAAAAAAACTATTCACGGATTAAACTATGACAAAATCAATAGTTATAATAATAAATATTGTAAGAATTTTTTTATAATAACATTCGATGATGACGTATTATGATTATTAACATGACGTATCGTCGAATTAAAAGATTGATCCGTTTTAACCAACTAATGTGTATGTATGATATTAGACAGAGACACTTGAATAATATATATATATGTATTACTTGTATGTTATATATTCAGTAGTGCGCAAACGTCTTCTCGCTTAAGACTATAATATGCAACGTAATCGCCGGCGACAAAAAGCTCAGTCGCGCCGTCAAATACACTCGACCATCAGCCGCAACACATGCGGAGAAACTTATAATAATGTATCATTATATTATTAATATCTCATACCTTTGCGGTTGCGGCGCTCACTAGTGATATTACGTCTGCCCCGCCCGTATCCGCGTCGTATAAGTACGCACAACTGATATAATATTAGGTATGTACTACAATACACGTACCTTTATTATTATATTATATGCGTACATAGGTACACACTACACGATTTACCATCGCCGCAATGCGGTGGTCTTGACATCACACGGCTGCGTTCGGTTAATATTTATAACACAATATATCATAGTAATTAATAACGATAGTATATATATATATATATAACAAAATAATAACGTACCGCGGTCGTGTATAAACCTATATATTACATTGAATTGTTTAATACACGCGGGTGATTCTTTAAACTTTCCATGTCTAAACTCAATTTGTTCCATCTTCCGCGTATCATTCTATGTAGGCATCTGTGTTATAGGTGTACAGCAAGCGTATGTAAAAAATTGTAAAAAATAAAATTCTAATTATTATTTTTTGTCATAACCAGAAGAGATAGATATATTTTAGTAAATTATGTAAAAATTAAATAGGCACATTTTAAGTGTTTAGTACTTTCCAGCGAAAAACTGTTATTGAATAAGTATTATAGTATTCGAGATTATATAAATAGATTAATTATGTCGTCGATTCGCATAATGCTTTTCTTCAACTGTCAACTTCTAATCTAGTCTTTCGAAAACCACCATATTTTGTTCGTATTAAAAAAAATGTAATGCCGTGCGTGTGCGTGTGCATGTGATGTATTTTATTGATAATATTATTTCATTAGCGTTAATTTAACTTTGAAAAACTAAGCAGGGGCTCTTCATTGTGCTCACTTCGCTCACTAACTGTCTGAAGGGCGGAGGTCAAGATCTTTCACGACTCCCGTTGATCACCTAGGGGGCTTCGTCCCATGGTCCAAAGGTTGCCCCTTTACATATTTAAATTTAATATCTGTAATAATTAAGTATGTGCACAACATTGATCATAGGAATATAGTCTATTCAATAATCAATGGTACACTGCAGTAAGTAGATAGATATAATAAATATTGAAATACCAAAATACAAAATGTTAACACAATTTTATATGAATACACTCTAATATTAGTTTCTACGGCAATTTTACGAAATTATTTTTAAAAACTTTTTTGTATAATCAAGAAATGTAAAAGTGTTATTAGTGTCCCAAAGTTATACAACATTTACCGGCTCTATGAACAGTATAAATTAAAATACGACTCGTATGATAAGGATTAAGAAGACCATAAAAGTTGAAACATGTAATTATAATGAATAGAATTTAAAAAAAATTGTATAACATTTTTATTTTTAGTAAGTTTTTATTTGTTGAACAGCCCGCATACTTATTATTCTATCTAATATTTTTGGCCCAGATAAATATTTTATTTGATATTATTTATCGTACACAATATATTCATTTTACAATCCGAAATTCAAAAGTAGTGGGACATTAATATGGACATTAGTATAAACCAAATCTAAAATAGGTAAATGCACTAAATATAATCTACTGGTTACCAATCTAGTTTATTTTTTTTTAATTTCGTGAACTTTTTCTGGTGGCATATACTTGAAATGCGTTGGAAAAATAATAACATTGACGGAAAATTGTACTCGTTTTTACGGTTGTTGCGGAACAATAAAACATCGTGGTGTCCTCTCGTGTGCAAATCTCGAGGTATAATAATAACGTTTTATGGTTCAGTTTTAACGTGCACAATTTACGAGTTTTTCTGATTTATTTCGTCCTTTAGAGTTATACGAATCTAAAATGAAAATTTTTCGAAAAAAAAATACACAAATATATGTTTATTAATATATGAGAAAATTATGTAGTACTCGTTCTGAATGACAGTAGGTGGTGAGGACTTAGTAGTTAGTACATATACGTTCATCATTCTCCTTTATTTATTATTTTTATTTAAAAACCATCTGTGAAATTAAAAAAATAAAATAAAATTTCACAGTGGAAATAATAAAAACAACTGGTATCAGTGTTCAATCAAACGCATGCGTAGAATTAAAATTATTTTTTAATAAATAGTAAAAATGGTAGATCATAAACATTATTCAATATAAAGTAGTGTAAATTTAATAAACAAAAACATTAATTTCATGCTCAAAAATATTATATTTATTGTAATATTCTTATATAAAACAATAATACATGAGTTAAATCTTAGAAAGTATAGGTACATATTGTTATTGCAGTTTTTCTAAACTTAATTGTTACAAGAACAATAGGTTATGTATTAAATATTTATATCTTATCAAAAGTACTAGACGCTAAACACTGGCCATATATTCGATATTTCGATAATATGAAAATAGTGGGTTAAATTACGTAAAAACGATTGATCAGCAACTGAAACCATAAATCATATGTCGAACAATATGATTTACATTTTAGAATAAGCTTTAGAATAAATTGTTTTTCGTTTCACCAAATTCCAGCCGATCGAAAATTCGCAACGTTTATATATTCAACATAAATACATATTTTTTCTAATTGGTTTTAATTATGTATACATCAATAACGAGAACATTAGAAATGCTTAGTAAATATTTTAAAAATAAATATACACTACCATAAATCAATATAAAATAAAATCAAATTAAAAAAAAAAAAATCAAGGAACTCTGTTTAATGTACCTATAAACATCATTTTGTGTGTAACTCGTTGTCGAATAGATGTGTTTAATATGAATTTAATGATTGTCTTTGTACACGAACAAAATTAAGACCGGTTACTTAAATAGTTACATATTAATAAATACTTTTAAGATTGATTATATTAGACTATAGAGATTTAAATTAAAATAATTTTAGAATAATAATAACATTGGTCCCATAACTAAACCAAGTGTAAAAATAAAATAATATATATTAGGGATTTAGGGATTAATAATTTAAATTCGGTAACATATTTTTGTTGAATTTTAGTCAATATAATAATATTATAAAATATAATTTAGTGGTTCATGATTTTGTTTATTTTTTACTAGCAAAAATAAATGTAAATTATTTACAATCACCAAAGTAATATAATATACAAGAAAACAAATATCTTATAATTTTCATAATTATATAATAAAAATGTTATCAGTAAAATATTGGTAATGGCTAATGATAAATGGTTTTTAATCGATGTCGCTAAATAAGACTTACCAATTTATTGTTATAGTTTTTACCAACAATATTTAGGTATTAATCTATTATTATTTGTCAGCTAGTATTATGGCGCTTATATTGTATTTATATATTCACAATAGAATATTAATAGACAGCAAATAATTTAATTCTAGACTTACTTATATACATGCGCTTGTATTGTAAACAGACAATAATTGTGGTATACTTGCTACTATTTTATAGGTAATAATATTATATTATAAAGACCAAATGATATGCATTCGAAAACATATTTCGTATGTGCGTATTTTATTTACGCGTCTCGGTGTTATGAGACTGCGTAGAAAAAATGTAAATTTCCTAAATTGCTGACAACGCTACTTGTATTTACACACACACACACACACACACACACACACACACACACACACACACACACACACACACATACCGGACGTATATTATAGTAGTTACCATCTAACCTAAATACTAAAAACACTATACCACTGCAGCAGTATTATTGTGTCTTGAACACGGGACGTAAAGACGTAGGACGTGCGATAGAAAATCCATTATTTAACAGCTCCCTCGTGTCCAAATCAAAACAGTATATATTATATGAGTCTGTATATATTTCTGAATGTGTGTGTGTGTGAGTTACAGAGTATATAGTATTTGCCGCATTGTCGTGACTAATAATAATTCACGACTGCAATCTTTCAAACAATGCACCAAAGTTGTTAAAATTTTCACTATTTATTTCTTTTAAAGACTAACAGGCTAACAATAATTATCGTGTTCGTATATTATTATGTATTGCTACTTCAATTTTTTTTTATTTTTACGAAAAATCATGTACGAATAAAGATAACTTTTTATCGTAATATATATTGCTATGTTATAAACAAGAACGGAAAAGAAAATGAACTATCGCGGGTTTCTTATTTTTTCTAAATCTTTAAATCATATACGTAAATAGTATTCCTGTTTATATAGTTAAATTATTATAAAGCAAATGTTTTAAATATATTCGTTATAATTAACAAATAGATTATTCACATTGTATGATAATAAAGATAAATAATTTAAAAAAATAGAATATATTATTGAAAAATGGCCATTTATAATATACTTTATTAAATTATTCAAGCAACATTAATTATCAACCCAGGCTAGTTATTTTCTTAAAGTATGCTATATATTTCAATAAATTCTTATGAAAGCCCTATAATGTAAATTGTCATTAGAATGTCTGCTAAATGCTCACATAAATAAAGAAAAAACTGTTTTCTTCATTACATTTAAATTTAAAAATAACCAGTTTGCTAAAATTTATATGAACTTATAACTATAACGTATCAAGAGTACTTTATTTATACAAAATACGAAAAATGTCAGTTGTCTGAACTCTGAATAGTTTTTAATGACGATTTTAAATTAAAACGATACATTAAAAAAAAAAAAACAATTAACGCATTAACGACTAATACACATTATTACATTTATACAATTATAAGTATATACAAGTACATTGTACACGTTCATGGCCCTTTTTTGCTTTTAATAAGGTATTAATGTTATAACTTTAGTCTTAGGGATTTTTTTAATTTGTTGTATACTTAATGACCATATTATCAAATACTTACAATTTTTACACCATTTAACGAGTTTACTGTAATAATATTATAATTAATATTTCATAATATTTATTTATAGTCTTATAGATGTACACTTATATCCCTTAAAACGTATGGTGTATCATAGTTAAATTGCTTTTTCTATTAACGTCTCGTCTTTTAAAGGTTATTGAAGTATATTAAGGACTGAGCTTTTGGGATATAAACGAAGAGAAGTAAATTAATAAATACGAGTGATTAATTTAATGTCAAAATTCTGATCCTTATAAACGTTAGGCAATTGCAATGATTTAATATCGTTTTTATCTGTCGTGCAATTGAAACGGTTGAATATTTTATGATGTTATTATTTCCAGATTGTCAAATAATTTTCCGCACGAAACAACTGCTGGAATTCATATTTCCTGGTATTATGTTTATATTATAATAATTGCAATATAATCCTACAGACCTTCCAAAGTAGTTTACGGAACTTCCAATGGCCATTATTTGTCTAAAACAATAAACATAATACTATATTATTTTTAAAATATGCAATAGCGATAACGATTGACGAATGCTTAATGTAATAAAATATATATATGATACCAATATAAACAGCGTTTTTAAGTAATAAAAATAATTGTATACCCTTTTTAATTCAGAAAATGCATTTATTTTTTTATATTTCGACCAAATGTTTAAATGAGTAGGTACCACGAAAATGTCAGTTTTATAAAGTAATAATTTTCTATTGAAAATCAAAAAAGTGATTATTTTGGTACATAAAATATAATATAGTAAGGACTAAGGATAATAGTCTTTAAAAATAGTTTTACAAAAACATAAAATAGATGTAATATCGTATATCTATAATACCTAACCTAACAATTTTTATAATTTATTAATATTGATAAATTAATGCAAATTACTAAAATTATCTAATTAGGTACTATAGCACGCTTATCTTTCAAACCCTTTATCATGGACCTATTATTGTTAGTACTTATATTTCAATAACTCAAAAACTACTCTATCAAATTTTGATTTTGATACGTAAAAAATTTCAAAAAAAAATATCCACCTTATCATTTACTGCATAAAATCGTATTCTAATTTAAAAAATAAAATTATTATAAAAATCTCAAGGGTTTTAAAATATAATATTTAAGTATATTTAAAATTTTCAAAAAGAAAAAGAGAGATGAACGTGCTTAATGAATCACTCTGTAAATAATATGTTATATATTATACTTCATTGAAAGCAGGTTTTTCGATTTTCTGTGTTTTAAACGCATCAGTCATTGCAGTGAGTACTGAGTATTCTCTTCCCCTTACTGGTGTAATCATACTAATGATCTATTGCTGTGGAAGAGTGGTACATTCTTTGGCACTACAGCCAAAGGATTTAATCAAGACGTGTGCACGTATATTTACCAATTGAAATGGGGCGGCTTGCCGGTGTCTGCCACTATTATTGAACTAATATTATATAGGTACTATGTATTGTTTAGTTGCATCCAAAAGCTATGTTACAATTTCGGAGTGATTCCACTAGATTACTAGAAACTAAAAATTAATAAAGTATAAATTCCCATACGTTTTAAATATTTCTAATATCTGCATAAAGTATTTTATATATATATTACTATACAATATATTATGTTATAAATTAAAATAAATATAATTATAGAGTGAACATTTTTTTTTATATATAAAATTGTTAATAATCCTTGCAAATGGGGCAGTATGCAAATTTAATAAGCATATTCAGTCCTACTTTATCTTTTGCTGTAATGTACCTATTAAATTTCATTATATACGTCATACACTCGTATAAACTTTGTACGTATAGATTATCTGAAAATATTTCAATGGACTTTTGGATCGTCGTGTACTATAGATCTGTCGACTGATGCGTTTGCAGTAGGTACAGCTGAAAAAATCAATCAAGACGAGTGTGTTTATAATGTATTTATAATATACTATGTAGGTATACCTGCTAGCTGTAAAACCCGACTTCGTCCGGGTTGATAATGGATCTATTTTTTTTTATTATCGTCGATTACCGTTTTGCTTCAGTTAAAATATTTAAATAAATAATAATATAAAACCTTATGAACGCGATAAAATTACAGTGACTAATTTAATTATTTTTCACTTCTTAACGCATTTTGTTATAAGTACCGTACAAAATACTGCAGTGAGAATGTTAAGAACTGACTTAAACCCAATAGCTTACTTTTACAAGCCTTAAAAGTTGGCTATACTATGAGGATAACTCACTTTTTGATTTATATTTATATTTTGACTTACTAAAATTGAATATTTTTTTGTGTATATGTACACAGAGTTGCTATTAGTCATAGAAATAAAATTTAAATTTAAAAAAACCGATATAGACTAGTAGAACTATCATGGATTTCTATGGGGTTTTTATTTCTAATAAAATAATATTTAGTATATTAAAATATATTGTTATTATGCATGAACAGTATATAATAAATAAAATATTAAAATAACAAGGTTTGATATGGAGAATTATTGTCATATTGTGCTGTGCTCGATAGACGCGATTGACAAACGACGACTTGTATATTTTATACAAAGCAGAATTTCTAGCATTGAACAATTTTTTCAATTCATTATGGCTTATGGCAGATGTATCTTCCAAAAATCAACGAAAAATAATTTGAAATCGTTAGAAAAACTGCCTTATCCAATGAATTTAAAAATATTTTGAGAATTTTAGAGACAAAAAGAACTTTAGAAACAATAAGTATTACATAATTATTAGCTTCATTGACAATATCAAATTATTCAAAGCTATTTAATAAATTATTTTGAAATAAAAAAATTATAGGTACAACTTTTTCAAAGAAAATAGAAAAAAAAGAATATAATCGAATTTTAGAATTTAGTGCTTAGGAAATACAAAACAATATAACCCAACTGACTGGTGTAATATTTAAAATATTTTATGTGGCGCAAATAAAAAAAAAAGTTGTGTATGGCTGATGAAATTAGTTAAAAGTAGGCACATATTTAAAGTTTGAATACTGGAATATCATTTTTCGGGGTACCTAAGTATCTCTGTGCTATTTTTCTGAAAGGCATCATCGTATATAGGGTATATAGGTTTAAAATATATTATAATACTATGTGTCTGTCCTCATTTTATGAATTTATGTAATAGATGGAAAAATATGGTATTTCCTGCGGCAACTGTCATTCAGAATAAAATGCAGTAAGAACAGACACATTTCGCTACTCGAGCTTCTATAAGGGGTAGTGGTGACATAAATTCACAAAATGAAAAAATAATGCATTTATGTATTATGCTTAGCAATATTTATTAAAAATGTGTAGATTACATGTTTTTATTTTATCAGATTTTTTAACATTTCAAATGCGTTTATATGAAAAATATTAATAGTTATTAAACTCATCACTATCATTATATTTTATGGTATGGCATTTTTGTTTTGAACACCGTACTAATATATATTATGTACATCAATGATCGATCATGCCTAATTATTTAATTTTTAGATTCCAAGCAGGACGATTATTGTTTTAATTTTTTTTTTTTTTTTTTGTTTATGTTTTTGTGTATACGAATTGATGTAGAAAAACAATACTTTGATATTAAATTTTGGGGTTGGTTCTGATAACAAATCTCAATTTAGATGGTGTTTTTAGATCTTTAGGTACAAATTTAAAATTTTACTTTTTTATAACTTAAAAATAATCATGAAAATCAAAAAAATAATAAATTAAAAATTACAATCTCGACTAAATTAGATATTTAAATGAATAATAATGTCTTTTACAGTGATTTAATCAATGACGGGGTACACTCGAGAGTAGTAACTCACTTGCCTAATTTTTTTGTTTGCTAGTATACACATAACATAATAATTATAAAACTATAATACTAGTTATATTTCCCGCAGTACATGTAAAAATATAATATATAATAAAAACGGGAGACGGCCAATGAATATTTATATTTTTTCCAGTAATAATGATTGACGTTTTTAAAACGAAATATCTATACAATATGTGCATAAAATATATAATATTATTTACTTAGGTCAAATTTATATTCACTTCGATTCGATTTGCATTACGTCTGTCTCGAAACCCGTGTGTGCCTGGTGCCGGATATTGTCAATATAACTGGGCACAGTAATATATTTGTGTAGTGACATTTTAAAAAAAAAAAAAAATATATTTTTATAAAACGAGGGAAGATATATAGATATGGGATATATTCTACAGTAAGCTGGTATACTTACCGCTCGTCTAAAATTGCAACACGCTCGCATCAGCTCAGGGTTATCCTTAAGAGAGGAAGAATGAAAGGGTAGAATCACCCTCATATACTGTGTAGTTTTTTAAAAGGTCATTAGTTTTTTATATTTAATTTTTCTGTAATTGAACTGTTTATGTATACAGTGTATACTATACATAAATATTAACACAATTTCGCATAAATTATATGCATAGTATAATAATTGGTAATAATTATATTAATAATAAATTGAATTGTTACGTTTTATTGTTCTTATAAGTTTATATATTATATTTTATTATCTTAATATGTGGTTAAAACTGTTCATCCATAACCTCTTTGAGAATGTCGTTTCCGTAAGTATTGTCTGTATATAACAACACATTTTACTAGGTATAAGAATAATCTATTTCACTTACTTTTAAATGTATAAGTAAGAATATTTTACGGAAACTTCACAATGGCTATTTTTTGATATTTTTGTTTTAAAACAAAGTGTGCACATTTTAAAATTGTAATTTTTTTGTAAATGTATTTAAAATGCTTACTATTTATTCAATATTAAAATATCTTTAAATTTCTTACGAAGTGTTCACTTTAAATGCTCAATTCACTGTCATAAATAACAGAATAAAATTGATAACTTTGGGCGTACGTACAACTTACTGTATGTTGTGCGTTAAATGACATATGGGTACATGGGGCCGGTACCAAATTTTCTTAAAACGTGTTTATAAAAATATGTATATTAAGTATATAAATACTTTATAATAAGGAATTTAAAATGATTTTCAAATATAAAATTTTAACCTTTAATTTTTGCCCCTCCTAACATACTTAAATAAGTTAATATAAATAAAAACCTATCGGTTTAAAATTTCTACATAAATATTTAAAATGCATATTCCATAGTTATGAATAGAAGAGATGTTCAGAAAAATATCCCTTTTAAGAATAATACGAAATCAAAAACATAACGGTTCACTAGTAAAAAGCTAAAAAAAAAATCACCACTGTAAATAATAAAGTGAAATGTTCTTAATTTTTTTACAATTTCAGTTATAAAAATATATAACCGTATAATACCACTATATACCTATCATATTAAGTACTTTATACAATACAGACATAAATTAATATATATTAAAAAAAAAAAAAGTCGACAGAGAAAACAAAGATTAGTATTTAAAAAAATATCACCTCGATCGTGGTCGCGGTCAAGCCCGTACACTTATATATACAATTATACAATAATATTATTGATGTATTTACTAATTAATACAGCCATACTATAGTATAATATTATATCGCACTCAACTAAAGCCCCGAGAAGGGTTGACTAATGTACTTTAAATGAAATGGAAAAATCAATCACAATAATATATTGAATGCACATACGTTGTTGTTGTTATTATTGGAATAATAATAATATCACATATAAAGTATATGTATAATATGTACGTTTATTCTAATGGTGTATTTTATTATACCTACATAATATTATAATAATATGTTATACGTATATGCGCGTTTGTACTGCACAATGCGCACATGTACATACAGCCCGGATATCACTCGGGTGTGTGACCTTTTCGACACTCTCTGAGCCGTTATATTCGTAATAGTAAGTATATTGTATAATATAATAATATATTGTGTCGCCGGAGCAGTCGTCGTATAGTCGTTGTTATAATATTGTGTGTACGACTGGCAGCGGTGTCACCGACAAAAGCGTATCAGAATATTACTCCGGACACAATGGAACCGACCCGGTACTTAAAATTCGATTTATCATATAGCCCGCGCGCGCAATCGTCATTTATCACTAGTCCAACATGCTACGCTGCTGCTGCAGCTCCATCATCCACCGACGGCGTCGCCGCCACCGCCCATTACCTATTTATATATACTATTATTATATATACATATATCGTTCCAGTAACATTGTATATGCCATATTAATGTAAATATATAGAGGTAAGTATTGCTATATTGTATTATTATCTATATATATATATATATATTTGGTCGAAGTGTATGTATATAATTTGCGCGCAACTCATCTCTTGGAAAGAACGGACCGCGAGCGATCGTTATACATTATTGTTTCCGCCGCATTGCATACACGCGATTATAATATTAATTATTACCATGTGCACGAATTCAAAAACTAATCCTGACCTTACCTGTTATACACCCCCAGGAGCCATCTTATTCCTGTAGGAGTTCACCTACCAAAACTACGCAGTACGCGTAAATATGTGTAGTATAAACAGTTATAACGCAGTTATATATCTACCTAATTACTCGCATTACGCCAAGTGCAAAGGTCGAGCAAACTTGTACAAGAGTGTTATTATAAAAGTAAATAAACGCGAGTGTACGAGTAAGATTGTCTGCGTCTGTATGGGACTACTACATTATTTCGCTTTGTCAAACGATAGCGGATCCTACCACCCTACCCCCTCTACGTTATTACCATAGACTGCAGAATCGCGTACAGTGTGCTAAATTGATTACATGGGTCAGATATTATTATATGCGATTGGCAAAAGACGCAGCTTTGTCGCCGGGTCGCGTTTATCCGTCCGTGTTTGTGAGTAGAGATTTTTATTCGTGTACATATATTTTATCGTGTTTTATTATTTTATTGGAATTTTTTTTTTTTTTCATTTAATTGATTATAATATGTTTCAACGTGGGTAATAAACTTTCTTAAAAAATGCATAAGTACACAATAAATATATAAATACAATAAAAATAGAATAAACAAACTGTCTGATTGATCTTTCAGGAAGATTCCTTGTGGTAGGCGTGATTTTAGCCAAGGTTTAGATGATTTTTCACCGATTATGTAATGGAAAACTTTTTTGATTTTATATGTAGGTTATTGTTGAAGTTTTTTATTGGTTAATTATCCGTGTTGACAGGTGGGAAAATCCCATGTAATTTTTCAATTGTTTGTTTGGGGCGAACCATTAAGTATTATTCTTAAGGGATTTTGTTTTGAATAATTAGATTTTTTTTTTTCAAGCGACAAAATCATAAAGAACACGTGTAAGTTAGTAGTGGTCTTATATATATATATAACAGCGAGGAGCATATTCTATATGCAGAGCTCAAGTATGGTTCGGTAGGAGGTAAAGGATTTTTATCTTTATATATTATACTCTATTACAATCCATTATATTATATTATTATTGTACACGTTACAGACCTAATAAGCATAATATTCATAAAAATATTATGCAGGTAGTAGGTTTTTTAATATAATATACGTAGGTATATTATACTATTATTGATATTCCAGTCAACACTGAGCACAAAACATTTTTAGTTAATATTCTTTTCTTCTCTCATTTTTTGTTTGACCTCGTTAAACTGTCTCTTTAAAAATTATTTTTTTTTAGAATAAATTAAGAGTAGTATCGGTGTGTAGTGGGTACAGAAAACAAGAATAATTGTTTTCAAATATATTTTACACCATAGCTGGTCACGTGACATGTAATACATTTTATTGACTGGTTACTGTAGTGATACAATTACAATTTTAAGTTACATAAGAAAACTAAAATCCAAAATACTTGTCGACGTTCATGAAAAGTGTCACTTCTATGTGACATTTGTATAATGTGTTTATCAATGAAATAAAATAAGGTGCCGCATTGTGTAGAAAACGTATTATACATATACATAAATTAAATTATATATAATTCATACACAATTTAAGTATTTATTTTATTTACACATTCCTGATGTACCTAAGTTGTAACCGATGTTTTATTATATAGGTAATAAGTATATAGTGAATCACCAAACATAATCACTTCATTCTAAAATATCTAAACTTAGATTTTGGAATTTTAAAATATAATTGAATATAATATTTTAAAATTCGTTAGATGTTTTTCAATAATTTTGAAGTATTCTGTAAAGATATAAGTTTTTATTTTTAAAATGATGAGAACCCTCTTTTACTCTAAATTGTTTGGCAGAAGACTTTTCTGAACATTTTCACGTACCTATTAAAAACAAAACTCGAACGAGTAGTTTTTGAGCTGAGTTAGTTAACTTTATGTACTAGGGATAATAGGTCAGCGATAATGGACATCTCATTAGAAAAATAGAAGTTTGTATCACAACTGTAGACTCGTTAAGGAGTAGAAAAACATCTCATGCATTTTAATAAATTAATTATTCAAGTTGAGCATGTTTGGTGAATCGCCTTGAATATATCATGATATTCCAGTAAGTACGTTGAACGTGATATACTGCAGAAATGATAAACGTATTTATTTAAAGCGAAAAAGTATATTTTCCATTGTGCGCACATCGACCTAAGCATTTTCATACCGCAGCCGCCACGTACAAAAATAACAAAAACGATAAATTATATATAATGCATATATGTACGTATGTGTGTATTTGGTAATTCATCAATCATCGATAATCATTTTTTTTTCTTTCGTCTTAAGATGTTAAAGTTAAAGTTGAGTTTTTATTGGACAAGGTTTTCAATCTACTATATTATGTATATACATGTATGTATTATATACTAAACTATATTATATATATATATAATATGTAGGTTTGAGGGTGCACTTGAATTATTATCAAAACCGTTCTAGTAGAAGTAGTATTTTCGTTGAAAAATGACCCATTTTCAATCCTCTAAATGTTTCGTCTGGTTAATGTTTCTAGCACAGCAATTTAATCAGCTAAAATATGTCGTTGTTCTGACGAAAGCCTTTTTTACTTCTACACGGAAATGTGTTTAAAGCATCCTTATAAATACTCTATTATTTAATTTGGTGTGCTGAAGTTCTTCGAACTTCTGGCTGATCAAAATGTCTTGATAAAATATTATAAATATTGTTTTATTTCTAAAAAAAAAAAAGAATGGCAATCGATTTTAAACTCCCTCCTTTCCGTAATAACTTAAATTACACACAATTTTAACATTTTTAAAGTTTAATCGGTTTTTTATTCATTCAAAAAACATATCTTTTGAATTATTTCGGGTAGGATTATATTTTCAAATACAAGTTATTTTTATAATACTCTCAGTTGTTCGGGGTCAAAGTATAATGAAAGTCCGTAATATCAGCAACAAAAAAAAATGTAAAGAAAAAATATTGCAGGAAATGTTTTGGTCCGAAAACTATTATAAAAAGGTTGGCTTATAAGTATTGTTCAACACAGTATTCTGCGTAAAATTGTTCACTTCTCTGAAACAACTATCAGGTATATACTTTAGCAAAGTATCTTAAATTAATTTTTTGACATTTACAGTTGTAAACATAATGCAGACTTTCCCAATGTTTAAATTGCAGGACAAACCAGGAAGTAGATTAATTTGTTTCAATTTTTTACTGAATACATTTTTAAGGATACTTCGTTTAATAAATGTAGTACACTGCAACATTTGCAATTTAGGAAGCGTCGTTGACTTTTAACATTGTTTAATTTTATCTCCATTTCATTTTAGAATGCATAAATATAATAATATTTTCATTATTGTATATTATATCGTGCAGCACAGATAAAAATACTATACAATGAAAATGTCTAAAAGTTTTTATTTTATTTTTCATTTCAACGACGACGATTATAAATGTATTTATTATTTTAAAATATAACACACTGTACTACACTGCAATAATAATCGAATTGGTATTGACATTAAACGAATTTATTAATTAAATTATAAAGGCATACTCTACGTTTTATAAAATTCCCGATCCACTTTAAATAACAGCAAATAGTATAATACGTCTTCTGAAATATCTATTATATTATTTTACATTCTTTTTTTGTAAAAATGTTAGTAAGAAAAGTTTTAAGTAATAAGTTTTGAATCATCTATAGGAACTTGAAAAGTCGTACACGCCCGCCAATTGAAACGAAATAACGATTTCAAAATAATGCACTATATATTGACATAAATATAAATTCAACATGATATAGAACCAATTAAATATGGCTGTCTAGATATTTATTTTTACAACAAGATTATTAATAAAATATTTTTCAATTTACACTAAAAGAAGGATTTTTGATACAAAGTAAACTAGTTTACTGAGATAACTGCAGTAATATGCTGTATTTAAAATTCTCTAATAACTATATATTCGGCGGTCGGCACATGCACGGTACAACAAATACAAAATAATATTCATTTTTTACTTGGGTGTTTTCTATAAATATGAAATTAATTTAAAATTATTTATCTTATTGTTTACTTATATGAGGATGTCACAGCTATAGTATTTACTTGCCGGTTTCGTCATTTTGATCAAATTTTAATAAGTTAATCTAATATAATGTATAAAATGGTTTGTATATTGATCGTAATATGATTTATACTATATAACACAGTATAAAATATTATAGTAATATGCAGTAACGTGTTGAACAATTTTCAAAACTTAATTTATTTTTGTAATTTTAGTAGAATAAGATTGTATAAACACATTAAATATTTTTATAATATATAATATTGTTAACTGATCAAAAATCCTTATTAATTATTATACTGGAACCATGTCATCATCAAGCTAATCTTAACAATTTATATGTCACTATTGGAACTTCTATAGTTCTATGTAATAATGTAATATTGCTTAGTAATTTCTCATAAACTACTGAGCCAAAATATTTTATAGTTATCTATCGCTAATTGTTTTTGCGATATACTAATTTAGGCTGAACATAAATATTACTATTTTCTGTTACACTTTTGAGACTAAAGATGAACATCTTATAGATTGCGACATCATCTCTTTGTGCACAGAACTGAAAAATGCATTATATATTTAAGTGACTATAAAAGTGATACAGTGACCATACACATAGATATTTGAAATAATATTAGATATGCCGTTAACATTAATATTAGTAAAGCTATATTTTAATTATTTTAGTACAAATAATTAGTGGATTAACTAAAAAATTATTAATCATACCCATAATGTCTAATCAAATATTTAACTCTTAACAATTCGTTACCAAATTTATTTTTTTTTTAATTTTGTTTCTACATTAATAATAAATATTATAGTTGTAATAATATGTATATTTATTGTATTTTCAGTACCTATAATAATATTAAATATTTTATAAATCCCACTTTGTTGATACTATAATAATATACCCCACTCACCTACATTAATAACTATTGTTTTTGTAAGTTTGTAACACTAATTAATAATTAGCAATTCTTGTTTTTTTAAGTATGGCGTTTTATTGAAAAGTTTCAGTAAGTCTATGAAAACATGAAAGCTCGGATTTTAATTATTTTTCACATTTTGAATAAAGACAACTTCAATATTGTATACGATTCTTGCATCTCATTATCACCTCAACTTTCACAGGTTTTGCTTAAATTTAAACTTTATTCACACAGCAAACGTAAGAATTGTAGTTTTAACAACGTAATAAAATATCTAGTATCTGATTTTCTATTATTTTATTTAAATTTCGTGTACATTATCATAATTTAAATTCATCAAGTTACTTTTACTTTATAGGTGAAAATCTACCACATATAATTACGTTAGTTGCAAATTAATTCTTTTAAGAATATTAGGCGTGACAAATAAACGAGTTTGTTTGTAGTAATATGAGCTTAAAGGTTTGAAGAACTCCGTACTTGTTTTGATCTTTGAGAGAGAAACTTAATCCGGTCATAAATGGTTTATTAAATACTATGGAGGATTATTTAAACGGATGGAGAAACACTATAAACATTAACTAGGTACATAAAAATAACGAAGAAAAAAATACAGGATACCAATTCACCTTATATTATAATATTTTTACATGAGTATGAACTTCATGAGACAGTGATATTTTTCATCCACGCTTAATGCACCTTTGTACTCTCACCGGATGTTAGAAATATCGAAAAATGTATTTACGATAGTGACTTTTTTCAATTCCATCAAAAGACTACAAAAGGCTATCGCGTATACATTCGGGAAGACATTCGCCATAAAACGTCAATGAGATAACTATTTAGTGTACGACGATAAAAAAGAAAAAGAAAAAAAGGAATTACCACGACGTCACTGAAAACGAATAGGTTTTGGTAGCCACTTTTATGGAGAGAAAAAAACATTTATTACCCTCTATTTTCTTATTCTATTTTTCTGACGGTTTTTAAAACATCTCTTCTATAAACGAAGATGTTCTTTAGAAAAGTTTTAACATCTTCACCTGTTTTAAAGCTGCTTTTCAAGCTGATTTAAGAATTATTACTTCGATTTTACGTTTTTATTACAATTAGTTCAGTTTTAACAGTTTTAATGGGAATTTCTCGTAAGTGCACTTACATAAGTACTATACTATAAGTACCTACTATAACAAAAACATAGTTTATGTTTATATTAAAATTTTGAAAAATAAATTTGAATGAATTCATCATCATTAAAATGAAGTGCTTCCATAGAATAATACACAATTTTTCACTAAGTCAATGTATTCAATATTCTGTTATTATTTTTGTAATATAATTATTAAAAAAAAAAAAAGAAATCAATTTAAACATTTCACATTTTACACACCTACTTAATTATAACTACCCAAATATGTACGATTACAGTAACAATATTTCTATACAACAGTACTTTTCTGAAGTTGTTAAACAACTTGAAAATTATATATACTTAACTATAAGCATATAATGGCTAACGAGTAAAATATATTAAAATATTTTTTTCATTATTTATACACTGTACTTTATTTATTAATTTTACGCGTACTACAGGTAATATTAAACCACTTCAAAGATAATACATACATTATATATGCGTATAATATATTCACTACCACTGTTCTAACTTGTAAAGTCGTAAATCCCAAATAAAGTATAGCATAAGATCAGTTCATTTTATATTTTTTTTTTCTTTTTTTTGTGTATCCTTTATAATTTAAACAAACATTAGGCTAAATCGATACAACCACTTACAACGTTAAACCGTTTTTTTTTTTTATCAACAAATTTTCTGGTCTTGTAATTAAATATAATTTCACACATGTTGTTAAATACGTAACGGAACATTATTGGTTCTGTTGCACTAAAATAATAATAATAATAATAATAATAATAATAATAACATTATAGTAGCGGTAATGTGAAATATTTGATAATTTTCGCCGTACGCGGGTGGTTGTGTACTTAAAACAGTCAGCTCAGCTAAATGCAAAATAAGGTCATACCGGTATGCGTATGCGCGAAATAATAATAAACAAATTTGACGACAATTACAAATAGATACATATTGTAGTATTCAGTTTTACGACCACGCTATTAATTATTTCAAATTGTAATAGATTTCTACAGTAAATAACTTAATGGAATTAATGGTAAGATAATACGACTAAAAAATATCTAGGCTTAATGAAAAACAAATTTCGTTGTTGAAAAAATAAAAGTTCGTTGTCATATAATAAAAGTATACGATAATCTTTTAGCTGCACAATTTACATATTTTTAAAAAGTGTGTATGTAAATGCAAACATTCTATGTACATTATATAATTTATAATCTAATAATTTTACGTTAATAAGAAATGAACATCAAATGTTTCTGTCTTTTTAGCATATAACTAATATAACTTTTATTATCATATCATTTTTAATATTAATATCAGACGTATTTTCATAATATTTACTTAGATTTTAATAAAAAAAAAATAAAAAAATAAATATATTTATTACATTTTTGTTACAAATATAAATTGTTTGAAGGTAAATCCCCTGGAAATATTTTTTCTCTGAACGTACCTGTTAAGTTTATATATTTTATTTTGTGTAAGAATATAATTTAATTTTATGTTTATTGATTATCGCTTGTCGAGTTATTCTCGTAATTTTTTCAATTATTTTTAAAATGAATTCCATATATTGTATTTTTCATTCAACTTCTTAATTGTTTTGTCTTATTATGTTTTTTTCGTCAAGAGCCACAACAAATATTCTATTCTATACAGCGTGTTCAATAAGTTTTGAAATCGTCATTATACTAATTGGAACTAAAAAACAATACTATGGTATAATTAATTAATTTAATACAAGTTTATATAGCCCGTGTAAGTATTAAAATATGCATACAGTAATTAAGAGTTTCTAAACTTATCGAACAGTTGGTATAATATGTATAATAATTTTTTTTTAGTTTGCAATATCGTCTATAATATATGTATACATATGAATGCATTTCAGAGTGAAAGACTGTTGCCATCCAACCCTATTACGTTAGAGTATTTGATATTGATAGTACCGTTAGTAGCAGCACTAGACGATAAATATTTAACATTTTAGACCGTAACAACATTTTTGCTTACTTAGATTAAAACTAAACTGATACAAAATTGTTTTAGGGCATAATAAAAAATAATAAAAATTGAAGATAATACCTAATATTGTTTTTATTATTTCAATTATTAATAACACATTATTATTATAACACTTAAAATGCATTTTAAAAATGAACCGTTATCTCAACAGTTTTAAAAAAAAAACAATTCAGAGATGCTGTTAGAAATATTATTTTCTTTAATTTGTATTGTTTAAATTAGGCCTTAAAACCGATTTGTATCGATTAATTTTTATTCTATGTGAGTATGTTTATAAAACAGAAAACGCCAGTATTACACACTTACAATAATTTTGTACGACTAAACATCAGTTAATATTTAGCATTCTTAATAATATCCTGTATGTATATCGTATATACAACGTAAAATTTGTATAACTCTGTCTAATATTATTATCTATGTAAATCGCACCACAGTTGACGCTTCGATTTATATCACGAAGATTATTCTATCGTTATACAGGTGGTCGCAAGGATTATTATTCCACCAGGCGATGGTAGATTGCGCGAGGGCGGCCATATTGATACCGTTGGCGCACAGCCTCCTCTATTGTGTGCCGGTGAAAAAATGTAGCTTGGTGGAGACTGCGTTCCTGTTGCTGGTTACCGTATCCACGATAAACATGCTGACCATCGTCCTTAATGATTCACCAGTATTCCCAGAGGACGACGAAGAAGACGGCTATCAGGTGAGTTTAATTCAATCGTATATTATAAACCGACTGCAATGCAGCATACGATATAACACAACTGATGCTAATAGTTATAAAAATGTTAGAAATATAGAAAATGTCAGTACCAACCGTATGTTGGACATTGGGTAAAATAATAAGATGATAATCACACAGTAACAGATAATTAGATGCATTATCTTTATTAGATACAATCGGTTTACCAACCAAATTCCGACATTAAAATATTCTTATATAAAAAAAAAAAAAAAAAACAGGAAAGTCGTTATTTAGTATAGTAATTAGTGGGTTTTTTATTGTCACTTATTATGTCAATCGATGCTTATTTTAATTTTAAATTCATTAATTTATAAAATTTTAAACGTGCCTAATATATAGTACATCATCGTTTATTCTATAGATATGTTATAATTTATATTAGTAATACGGTAAGTTAAACAATTTTTTACATAAAAGGCATTGAATATCGTATAAATACTATAAATTATATAATAATAGGTATAACAACTATTATAAGCTATTATAATTTATAGGTATTATATATATTATATATTACCTCAATTGTTTAAAATAATTTTTAAAAAAAATGTGAGTTTTCTTGTATACATTTTTCAAGTAATTTTTTTAAAAAATACTAATATAATTTCAAATAGCTGTTTTTTCTTCTAATTTTTCATATTATTTTAAATACTACTAGAAATTCTCTAATCTCGACTTCTCCTTTCCTAAAGTACTGGCCATACAATTTTCTACTAAAAAATACCATTAAAGCTGATAAATCGAACAATTTTTAGATTCAAATCGTAAAGACAAACACAAAAAAAAAATAAGCAAAACATCGTTAAAAATAAATAAATATGTAAATAAAACGTTTCAAAAAATACGAAATAAATAAAAAATATTGGAAACAATATAAAAACTATATATTCATAACTAAGCTTAGAATCTAAAATAAGTATAGTAATCGAATTATAAAATATTAAAAAATATCTATTGGATAATGTATTGTTGTGTCTTTACAATAATTATTATGTTGTCTAAGCGGGAAATGATTTAATACTTAAAACCTTCGACATTATAGATATGTATTCATAATTGTTCGTTATTATGATCACCGTGGGGTTTACACTATTTATGGCGTCCATAATATTATAGTTAATTATATAATTTATGTTTACAGATCAGTAATGGTAAAATATTATATTATATATACCATAATATTTGAAATTGCTATTGCTAATAATATAATTTTCGCATGATAGATTGCTTTCTGATTTAAATACTTGGTTCATATTTTGAATTTAATAAACAAAAAAAAATAAATAAATAAAAAGAGAAATATTTTAATAGAAAAAATACAAGCTGAAAATATGGTTTACTGACTAAAAACAGATTTCACTTTAATGGAAAAATAAATAGCATAAAAGCAGCCCGGATACAGACGTCGGATACTGGGAACTCGTCTCGCTTCGGTCAACTCGGTTTAGGATAGTATGATGTGTTTTAGTATATAATTTCAATGAATTACTATTATACGTATTATGTTAGTAAAACACTAAACCGATTTTGGATGGATTGTGATGTACATTACTTTAGAAGTTATCGGTAATCTATAGTTGTTTCTTATACGCTTACTTATTATGGAAAACTATTTGCGTAAAAGGAATCTCTTTGAAATTCCGTCTATTCTCGATTTTCTATTCACAGAGGTGCTACGTGATTTTTTTTTTAACACTATTTTCATCCAACAAAGTGCTCACAAAAAAGTCGATAATAATAATAAAAAAAAGTGATTGTAAAATATCCAATACACTATCATAACCTCGTTTCGCTTAGAATCAGAAATACTAGGACGTGCGTTTCGATGAAAAGGAAATTACCTACGCGATACGTTTTTAGACTTTATGGTGATTCAATTTTCATTAACTTGAGTGCATTAGTATATAATATATATAATAAAGGGTAATGTGTTTAACTGACTACACTGATTTTCTAAGTTAATTTTTATAATTTTAAAAAAAAAACATTTTTATACAACATTTTTAGTTTTTACAAAAAAAAAAAAAAAAGATCTATATTTTTAATCAGCTATTTATAAAATATACATATATTAAATGTATAAATGATTTGTTTAACTTTATGAAAAAATAACGAGTAAATACAGATAAAAAAAGCCAATAAAAATATTATACCTCTTAACAAACTACAGCTAAAAACTGTAAACTATAAATGCTCACTACTGTATTATATACATCAATAATAAGACCGCTCTTAAAATACGTATGTCCAGTGTCAGCTGCTGCCACATCTCAAACCGAAACTAAAAAACTAAAAATCTACAGACAATGTATAAAATTAATTTCTAATAATAACTCTAAAAATCCGTGGGTTTATGCATGATAAGAAACTCCAAAACGACACTGAATACTATTCTTATTTATTTTGATCAAAGACCAATTCATAAAATGCCACTCAAGATTCCACATAACCGAATGAATTACACAATTAAAAGAAATACAAAAAAAAAACAATCAATTGCAATTACTCCACCCTAAACATATATTTCCTTCGTCATAAATATTAATTTTGTATAATTTTTATATACAAAAAGATATTTTATAGAAATTCTAATATTTATTTATATTATATAAAAAAAATTTAATTTTAACTTATAATTAATATATTTAAAAGCTATTGTAAAAACACAAATAAATGTTGAAACAATTAAATTAATAATAATAATAATAAAAATAAGGTTTCTTAATAATTTTAATGAAAAAGACCACCATCGTCGTTAATTTTAGTTCTATAGGTAGACTTTGAATTAGTATTAATTAATGTAAAATATATATATGGATAAATTTTTTTGTTGTTGTATAAGTCTATTGTTAGAACTTATAAATACATTAAAAATAATTGTTTAAAATCACAAACACGGACTTTGAAAATTAGTCTGGTCAGTAAAATGGATCACATCGTTGATATTTATTGGCACGAGCTCTGCTAATATCATTATAAACAATATATTTTATTAATAACATAATAACATCAAACAAATACGGTAACCTATACAAATGTAATAGAGTTTTAACCGAGTGCGCCTGTGTAACGAGCGGGTTTGTGTTTTGCCGAAAAGTTGTGTCGAGCAATATCTATCCCCTGGTGAATAATTGCAAACATTGTTATAACTTAACAACCCTTCAGGTCATCAAGTAATTAGCAGTCTTATACGATCAACACAGACAACCTAAACTATGTATATACCATTGTTTCAATTAAGACATAATGTTGTTTTACACATATAAGTAATATAAGTACCTTTACTGGCTTTGCTATATTGTATGTGTAACCTATACACGCATGCATGTTTCAATCGAACGAATTTTTAATTTAATAAGCACACATCGTATACGCAAATGTTCTAAATTCGAATGAAATCCAATTTCACGCTTATATATAATATAATATATTATGCGCGCACAATATTTACCCTTGGTTATCTGCAAAATTAGACGAGGTGGCGAAATATCTATTCCGCATTTCCGCACGATATAATCATTACCAGTCGTTGTAGCTGTCTTATGTATACCTATATACAAACATTTTATGGTCTACGCCCTATCGTTAATCATATATAATACGCAGTTTTGTTTAGTCAAACGAGTCTGGCACAAATACATTGTAAGACTTTTTATTGTATTGTTTGTATTTTTGTTTTATTTGTTTTAACTTCTCGTTAAAAAAAAATCAATCATTTTATTGTTTAGTACAGTTTTATTATATTTGAAATAGGTCCCGTGTTGTTTTAAAAACACGATTTTTCGTTTACAATTTTGAAATAACAAACACTGAGCGTACCTATATAATATTATTGTTTAAATCGGGTTTACCAATTCGATTATGTCACGGGTAAGATTTTATTGTGATTGACAACGTAAATACGTCGTGTATCTATTACAGATATAAGTGATAGCTGCATAATAGTTCAGTATAATAATAGCTCATAAACCAATCTTGCAAAGTATTTGAGTAAAATGTATTTAAATACTTTTTTGGACGATTTGTATGTGAAAATCAAGTATTTTTACGTGTGTAGTTTTCAATAAGTATATTCAAAGAAATTAGGTGTTACATTTCAGATTGGTTTTTAATAATCATTATGTTATATCATTTAATATAATAATATTTATTTATTATTTAATTAATATTAAAATATTACAAATTTTTATTTTTTGTAAGTAGTACGGCCTTCTAAATAATTCTAATGATACGTCTCGATGTGAAATTATGATTTTAAATTAATAATTAGGTACATTTTTTTTTACAATTAAATAAGAAAAAATAAAAACAGTATTTAAAATACGTTTTAATTATTTTCTAAATGGATGTCTTTTGTATTTGTATTTAAATATGATGTTACGAGTATTTTTTACAAGACTTTCGTAAACCATTCCTAATGTTGCAATTAAAACAACGAGAACGCTACGTGTAGGTACACACATAATACTTCCATAAAACAATATACAACAAGCTTATATTTTACGTTTCTCGTTTTGCTTTACAGTTTTGTCGATTTTAATATTAGATTAAATTTGCCCTTACAAAACTTAAATTCGAAAAACGTCCGTTCTCTCTCGTCGATTCTATAGCAATATATTATAGTTCATATTCAAAACGTTAAATCGAATTAAATTTTTTTTTGAATAATTTTCACGTTGTTAATAATAATTGTTATTTACTTACTGTTATAAGTATAAATATCAATAACAAAAAAAAACGCCACGTGTTATTTATAGAGGTTTATGGGGAAAAAACCTAACGGGTAACGGGCACGCGTCACGCTAATGTGTTATTAGTTGAGATGCGCAACATACTATAATAATGTAGTCGTCTGCGGGCGCTAAAGGCATGCACGATGCACGGACACGCAATATCGTATTTGTGGGTAATGACATCAAATTGTTTTCGTGTCAGGTGTCTTCGGTGCCGCTGTTGCTGGACTCGCCGCAGTGCGTCGTGTTCGGCACGTTCATGATATGGTTCGCGGCCATCACCATCAACCTGGGCCCGACGTTCATGAGCGGCGCACTGGCCGCCGGCGCCGAGGTGACCAGGGACAAGCCGGGCTGTCCGCTCGTGCACGGCCCGTTCCGGCACTACATACTCAACGCCCTGTGGATAATCATCAACCTGCTTTGCGTGCTGCTCACGCTGTTCCACTTGCGCAAGCTGCACAGGGACCTGACCAAGGCAAACGTGGAGGCCGTCAGGGTGGCCGGACTGGTCACCACGTTGGTAAACGTAACCGGCAACAACTACTCGGACCCGCGGCACGCCCCGAGGGTGAGTGACCATATATTATTGTTATTTGCAAGCAGAATACGCCATAATAAACGGATCTATCAGGTGTCACTCGTCCGCAATCGGTAAGATGTAGAGACGGCAGAGGGATATGGGCTCGTGCGACCGCCGTTGTGTTTTGCGACCAATAAGGTTTCAGTTATCGTCATGACGTATTGGTCCAACGTACATGATGCGTTCACAATAGAGATGACATAGTACGTTCGATACATTTTTTTTTTTTTTTTGAGCTTTTATCGCTTTTAAAAATCCGTTCGTTTTTTATGGCGCATCCTGTATGGCCGTGTTATTGTTCTTATGAAGATTTAATATTATTATCACATGACAAACAATACATTTGTGTACTGCATTATGATATTATATATTTAAATACCAATTCAAATAGTTACTCACGAGTTATTTCACGTGAGTACTGGTGGTGCTATTTTTGTTGTGTTATTACAAAATTATAGTATAGAAAAACCGACAAGAAAACTTTGACCGTTTTTATTTTTTCGATATACCAGTGGTAATATGATAATACCGCGTATGCAGAAAAGTTATTTTACTTTGAAAAATATGATGTACCTAAGTATAACATATTTTAAAATAATTATATAACTTTTTCGTACTATCTATATTGAAAAATAAAATAAAAACAATATAGTACGGTCAAAGTTTTCCCCTCTTTATGGTGCAAACTAAATGTTTTGACTATAGGATGATTCTTTTCCGTGCATTTTTCAACAAACGATATATATTTCATGGACATGTGGTGTCCTCTAATAATACCCGATTTTTCCTATACATAAAATGGACTGAAGAATAGCTTGGATAATATTATAGCCATTATAGAGTTAAGGTATTGCAAGAACATTTGAAAATGGCGCAAATGATTATATAATTATTTTTAAAATGACCACTATTATACCGATATAACGAAACGTTATTATATTAACATAGCCTAATCTATATTATGTCGAAAAGTGTATAATACTAGGCGTACATTACAGATTCCTATGATTTTTATACAATATGTACATATCGTGAAATATGAATTAAGATAAGTTTCTTACCTTAGTCTTCTTTTAAATTTGGTTTTAAATCAAAATTAATGCTATAATTAATACGTCGGTATTGAATCAAGACCACAATATATTACAGGGTCGTACACTAATAATTCATTACATATAATTTTTAATCGCTCATTATGAAATATATAGGTATACGTTATTATGCTTTATAGACAGACAACCATAATCACATACTAAGACGATTAAATATTATTGAAATATATTAAATTGTAATTGCTTAACTATATTATTGTATAATAGTATAGTGCATATACTATACTATAGTGTATATAATTGTATTGTATAATGTATATTGAATAACATAATTAATTAACTATACAAAAATAATAGTTATTTTAAATTAATAATTATACTAAAGAATATATATTTCTATGCAAAAGTTACAGTAAACGTTTTTTTAAAATACCACAAGGCATGGGGGTGATTGCTAGTTTCTATACACATATTATATACCTTACCCTTGAAGACGCTTCTAGTAGACCGTCATAATGCGATAATGTTACATACATACAGCGAAGTTACACTTGATTTTTTTTTTTTTTGGGGGGGGGGAATCTTTTATCAAATAATATTTATATTATATTTCCTCGTTATTATAATATATTTTACCCAATATTTATTTGAATCCTACAACCGGATACACGTATAGTTATATTTTTATGGGATAACGATCTGTACAATATCGGAGACTCCGATAAAAGAATAAATAATAATATTATTATAATGTATTTGCATGTGTTCTTATTTTTTTGTATTCTATCGTATTTCAGACGTTGCAAGACGAACGATTCTAAATCTTATGTCGTACATTTGGTTTTTATAGGCATTTATTTCGAATCATTTTATATTGTTATACATTTCTAATTATATTGTTATTAAACAATTAAATACATCAGTTCACTTAATCGAATTTTTTTTACCATTATTGAATTATTGCTATAGATTTTACATAGGTCTTCGTTGTATATTATAAAGGCGTGAGCTTACTAAAATATACGAATAAGGATTATATGATCCGTTTCTGCAAACAATTGTTATCCTTATAAATATTTCATTAATGGCTTTGTTAACAACAAAAGAATGATATGGCTACGTCCATTATTCATTTGTTTATTATTTTAAGTTATTTTAACTTGGCACAAGAATATCATGTGTTAATTTATTTTTGACGTTATATAATCAAAAACCTAAGATAACCTATTGTAAAATATGCAGATTTTTCTAAAAATGTTATAAGTTTAATTATTCATACAAAAATATAGGTAATCGCGGAGTAATAGCTAAATAAAATATTTTACCATATTTATATTTAAATATAACTGTGCATAATATTGTAGAATTTAAAAAAAAATATGAGTGTAAGCAAAAAACTTTGAAAAATAAGACTTCCGAATTGGACATCTTAAAATATAAAATTATTTTGTTAACTTACCCAAATAATGTGTACGATTAATAACGAAAATACCACGTTATTTTGGCGTTAAGTTAATGGGTAATGATTAATGACATATAATTATGAAAATAGTGTTGTTTAAAAAAATGTAGAACAAATTAAGTGAAATAATAATACCAAAAAAATTTTCCGGTACCGGGAATCGAACCCGAGCCTCCTGGGTGAAAGCCAGGTATCCTAGCCACTAGACCATACCGGATTAATATGGAAGTTTGATGAAACAAGCATATTTAAAATTATAACTACAAAAATTACAGAGTGAATTTATAAAAGTATTATTATTTTTATTATCATTACAATAAAAATATTATAAAATATCTACATTTCTGTTTGCGTGGTATAGTCTTATAGTATTTCCTAGATTCTTACATAATTACAACCACCCGGCAGCAGCTGGGTAGGATCAATAATGATATGGTATAAATTTCGCACGTCCACACAAAACCATAACACAATTTAGGTACAAATATTCGGGAGATGGTAAACTACAGTAAAAAAATAATTAACATTATAAACAAACTGCAACAAAACCAATATTTATTTCATGTTGAATAACCACTTATTTTTGAATTAGGTATATTTAAATTTAAATTAAAAATTGTTTAGCCGTTTAGCACTATTAATTGTGTGCCGTTTTGGCTAAACATTTTTGTAAGTTCCATATTAAATAAAATATTAAACGATATAGCACGTACTAAGTAGAATTATCACTTGTGATAATATTTTATTTATTAAGGAGCCGATATTTAAATATATATAATTGAGTTTAAAATTAAAATAAATTTGGATTTTCCTTACAAATTTATGTCCAACATAACATAATATCAATTAAACGTTATATGTATAGTACATACTACATACTAACACATAGGTATATATATACATATATATATTATGCGTGTTTATACCTATATATGTTATGGTATTGGTATATACCATAACATATATAGGTATAAATATCTATAATATTATGTAAAATAAATTTCCATTATAGTATGAACAATGTACCTACGTTCTACTTATTTTATCGATTTTGTTGCAGATTGTATAACGTTAATTTTTTTTTACCACAGTTGACATATCGACTTCTAGAAAAGCTGTAATTTTGTCGCAGTTTACATATACAGGCATACAGCCAAATACTCTTAGGGTTTATCATATGATTTAATAGGTAACTAGTAATTAGAAAGGTATTAGACTAAATAAACCTAGCTATTGCAATATAACCAATGGCGTTGTTAATAAATTATACGATTCCAGAAAATTCATCACCCGCAGTATGTCTATTGTGTTTTATGTAAGTACCTAGCGAAATTACGACCCTTTGCACAAATCGTCCTCCGTGCGTACTACTTAAACGTAATAATATACTTATGTATAGGTAATATGTTTTTAACTTTAAATGGGATATATATATATATATATATAAACAATAAACAGTTAACACGTATACAATGTGCATGTTAAATAAAATATAATGCAGGTAGTTCATTACAAAATGCGAAAACCTACATTGGTTTCAATTTTATTAACAATAAAAAATCGACTACAATAATTTTATTCTAGTAGTTTTTTAATAATATATTTTAGTATATAATAGCTAGGTACAATAAAAGTAGAAGAAAATTAAGCAAAATGCAATAATATAATATGATTTTCAAATCATAATATCATAATATATTAACCATAGTAAGTACATTATACTTACTATTTCATATCTATATAGTATATACTATATATAACTATAATAATATGTAATTTTGTGAATTGTGAATATATTATATTCACAGCTAAATAATAATAATTATTGTCATTATTGTGACCACTATAAATTATCGGGTGACGAAACGTTTTCATAAGACGTAGGCAGTTCTATCTAGATAAAAAGTGCACGGAAATATATTCGTCAAAATTGTATGATAATTTATAGGAATATTATAAGCAAATATATTCAATTACAAATTACTATAAAAAATAATTTTTATTCTTCCGCTGTACTGCACGGTTCACGTTATAGCAAAATTTCCAGTTTAAACACGTTAGGTTTGGTAGTCATATAGATATATAGTAGGTGAATACATAATAGCTATTACATAACCTAAGTTAAGGGTCAGGCAAGGTAGAACTTTGTGCTTTAATGTCGACCACTTAAACTATATTTTGGTACATTTCATTTGGGTAAGCTCGAGCGACCGTGTAACATGGTGAAGGTACATTTTACGTTAAAAAAATACACACACGCTGTAATAACATGAAACATGACTTAAACATTTTCACGAATCAAAAAATAGAAATATTTACTTTGCATTATTATATACACGCACGCTGAATTAAACAACTATACAAGCGACCGTGGTCTCTATGCAGAAAAAAGTAGAGATTTAGTTTTCTCCACTCGCCCTCTCCGATGCTGTATAATACTTATTTATAACGAGCTTTTAATAAAAAAAAAAAAAATCCTTAATACACATATACATATATATATATATATAAATGTATATCCCATATATATGTGTAGGCAATCAACTCGACACTGGTATAGCTACCTGCTATTTGACAATCCATATATTATTTTATAGTGATTAATATAATTTAGTATACAACACCGCCGGCAGTTACGCGTCATACATTATTCGTATACATTTTCTGTGGACTGCAATTTACATTATATTTTAATATTATAATATATAGAAGCATCTGTTATTGCAGCGCACGACTTTTTCACGATCAAAATTCAAAACGTGTACTTTTATAATAAATCTTTATGCAAATGTTTCGGGATTCGCTAAATATGTATATATATATAAATTACTAAAAATATGTTTATGAGATAAAATTTTAATTTAGTGTATAACGTTTATTATTATTCCAATATGCTATATTATAGCGTAATATGAGTGCGTGTGTGTAATTACTTAAAATCATAACTTAATTAACCATAATTAAATCGTTCTATTGTTTCATTGTAAAACAAAGTTTAATTTACATAATATTAAAAATTGAAAAAAAATAATCATTGAAATTGTTATATTGTCGTGTCTGCGTATATATTGTATAGTTATTATAATATTAATATAAGATTTATATGAACATAAGCCGCGTGTATAAAACAAACGGCGTGCTCAAAGCTTATACATATATAATGTAATCTTAAATACTAATTTCACCTTGCCATCGTTTTGTAAGCATTTAATTAAAATCAATTATTGTGTAGATATTTGATTCTAAGATACAGTCTACTGCTGTATGAATCTAGAGTGTTATATTTTGTTTTTGTAATATTATATATTATATATTGTTATACGAAAAATGAATAGTATTAATATTACATGTATGAATATGACACGCTTACATTGTTTATATTATATTATTAATAATACAAAACCTGACATTACCATACGTATAATACCTAACGTTTACATTTTCAAAGTCTTTCGGATTTCAAAAACAATCTTACCTAACTTAACCTGTATATTGACTATTCTATTATTGATATTAATAATTGTTACTTATTGTATACCATTTAAATTAAATACTAATATTATTTTCTTAGTGGGTATACATTTGGTACGTTACATTATTTTATATTTGTGAATAATTACTTTTTCGAGGAGCTTTTAATTATCTCACGCTTACTGTTATTATTATCATTACAATTTTCCATCACCATAATTATTTATTTGCGCTTTAAAAGTATATTATTTTTAATTAAGTTTCGAGAAAATAGTAAAAGTATAATATCACAAAACATAAAATAACACCTAAATAAAAGTTATACAAGCACAGTATAACTAGGTATATAAAACTACATAACGATAAAATAAGTTTCAAATATTTTTTTTAGTCGATTTTAATATATTATGTTCTTTAGTAAGGACCAGCATTTTTTTCCCGGAGAAGATAGTTTAGCATAAAGTGTAACGGCCCTATAGGTTGGGTTACGTATACTCGACCTATATAATCAAACAATTTTATTGACTATGTACACAACTACACAATACAATTTTTAAACTTAAGACATACCTTTAAACATGTTATATTCTATATAATACTATACTATGTAGGTTTAATCCTTGCCCGCTTCGCTCGCCAATCTCCTGTCATCATCGTATCATATTATTATTATCTCTTTATTATACAAAAATGTACGAAAAAAATAATATTCATGTTTTTCTTATAATTCTTATAAATTGTATTTATTTACGGTTTTGTTTGGTTTCCATAATAATCATTTAACGCAGAAACTATTTTTTTTTTTAACTTTTTTGCATAATAAAGAAAAACTAGTCTTCATTTTTTTCTTATTACGAAAACCCTGTACTTTACATGTTAAAAATGAATGATTACGATATGCGTTTTTTTATTATTCATTTATACTGCATCTATTATAAAACCATGGTTTTCAAATATATCTAAGTACATTTTTAAATACAGTTTTAAATTTACTTAAATCCATTTAAAATACAGTTGCGCAGCTTGTACACACGTATTATACCTATATATCTATTATAATACATCATGTGAAATGAATTTGTATAGCTTATGCACAATGCACGTTCGTATAATAGTGTCGTACACACTGATATTTTATTTTTTAATGGAGAAAAAAATATAGATGAATACCAATAATTATGTATATGCTCGTCTGTCTGTATAATTCTTAACACGTGCTTATTTTTCACAAAATTTCGTGATAATATTCACGCGGCAGATAAAATAATAGTAATTCTGTACATGTCATCATTCATATATGTTATTATAATAATAGTATAATACAAGTTAACCATCGTGTACAATATACAGAATTTCGTTGTGATATAAATAAACTCCATCGCTTGTTTGGTATTGCCTCTAGCTGTTCGGACGATATGTATATTATTATTACCTATACAGCGATAACAGATTATACTATTTGTTATAAATTGTTCATCTCATCGAATGCTCCACGACTTCAAATAAATAAATATATATATATATATATATATATATATATATTTATACATTCTTTATATACTACTATATAATACGTTTCAGATTCATAGAAGAACACGATATTACGGTAAAACGAATAACAATACTCATATCGTCTATAGAATATACAAAAGCTAAGGTATACGCGGGACCGTTTAAATTATTTATTTAACGCAAACGTGTATTGGATCGTTTTCGGCAATATCTATAGATGCGTAAAGATATTTTGTGATAGAAGTTCTTTATAAACATAATATATTACACGTATTTCATTCGTGTATTTGAGCCTGAAGGTACGACGGCTGTATAAGACACACGCCAAGGTAACTACATTTCAGTTGCACAAGGGTATATGCATATCTAACAAGCGCAATAATCACAATATGTTATGAATTCAAATTAATTACTTAACTATGAAAACTTGATAGTTTCTATAGTATTATATTTTACAATACTGAATCAATTATTCTAATAAAAAATAATTTCTAGAAATAGCTGTATATACTAACGTATAAACAATATATTATTATTTATGTTTTGAAGAAAATTATAAGCATGTAATATTTATTTTGATAACTTCTTATTATACTCAAAAATGTTTTTGTAGTTAATTAATATTGATGACTTTAATTTTAAACAACTTATCTCAGCCTTTATATCTTTAAACCTATTATCTTATCTTAAGTTCTCGATAAAGTGTAATTACTTAGAAACTACTCATTCAAACTTTGATTAAGATACATCAACGTTTTCAATACAAATATCCACAAATGATATACAATAAAAAGTGTGGTAAATATTTGATAAAGAAAAATTAACTATAAATAAAGTATGTATTGCCATATGATGCACAAAAATTTAAATATTTTAAAATATAGTCTTTAAGAACACTTTAAAATTTTAAAAATCACATTTTAAATAATAATACAAATTATTAATTATAGAAGCTATAAAATAGGTGAGCAAGATTGGTGTATTATTCTACGTAAGTATTACCAGCGCGGTGTATGCGAATACATTTTTTAGTGCTTAGGTCTGCACGTGAATTTAACGTAAAAATATATTATATATAACATTCTCGGAAACGTTGTGATTTCCAATAGTGCCGTAGAAGATAGACAACCATGCCTCTTATGCACATACAGTGAATGTTCATAATCTATACATAACATATCCATAGGTATAGGTGTAGATGATAACCTAATATATATATATATCAAATTATTTCTATGAATTAATTTTGAAAAGAATATTTTATTGGTATATACATTATACATACACGCATGTTTTTAATATATCAAACAAAGTGTATGAATCCGTTTATTATTTATAATAATTGTTAATATATTAATGTTTATAATTTACTAAATGAACTCACCTAAAATTATTATGAGCTATTAAAAGAAAATTATCAAGGTTGTGGGCAACAAGTACAATAATAAATTAATGAGTTAAGTTGTTTTTATTTTTTTTAAACGTTTGTTTAAAAATTTATAGTAACATAGCAACAGCGAGAGAGCAGATAAAAATGAAAATATAAGAACTACAATGCTATTGAGTGATAAGAAAGAAGATGGAAGAACATACGGCTTTTTAACAATATATTTTCAATATAAATACTGGTGACAGTTGAAACGTCTTCTTTGGAATTCATCTACATTTTTTGTATAGTACTATATTTGCAATAATAGAATGACAACACGGCGTCCTGGTTAGGCAATTTAGCTACACCAAGATCGTTGGTCCATCATTCCAGTAATAATATTATTTTAGTTACGATTCAGTATTTTTGAATTTGTAGATGATGAATGTTTTATTTTTCTATGATAAACAGCGGTGATCGTACAACACCCAGCTCAGTTTCAGCATACTGTACACTTGCAGTGTGCTATACCATAACAAAAGTGTATACTTATAGTTTATAGGTACTTTATACCATAAATCATAATATAATAATAGTAATGACAAACATTATTATAATAGATGTATTGTTGTATTGATCTTACACAAAATAATAATTATAGTAAAAAAATAAAATTGTACGTCACCAAAGCTGCTATACACCTATATACGTATATGTAGTATTATTATGGAAATATTATTATAGAAAATAAATTTGTCAAAATATATTGTCAATATAATTTATTATAAAATTCGGTTAAGGCAGGTAGGCTGAATAAAGATAAAGTAAAACAATAACGCTTTATTGGTGTCGATGTGTGATAAATGACAATTTATAAATCAGTCTATTATTATATTATATTATCGGATCGTTAACGATTATATTGTTTTCTCTTTTGTCTAATCGTGAGAAAATATAGCTAGACCAATCAGAATACTAACTGCGTTATTACAGTTTCCAGCATTATATTTTAGGGTTGATCGCCAAAATTATAACCCACTTTGCTAATCTCAAAATATTTATTTATATACGAAACATTGAAATTATTAGCATTAATCTATAAATAAATCACGATAAAATATTATATATATATATATATCACAAGTATATCTAAAACATTATCTAATGAAATACTCATTTGAATTGATGCACTGTTGAGAATCTTTATTTGTTGTAAACGTATTACTTATAACTAATATAGTCTTTAGGTGGCTCGATGAAAATAAGATACATAGATTATAATATAAATATTTAATACACACTACATAATACTAACTATGGTTGTAAAATATAATCTATATGTTATTATCTATAAATAGAGTGCTCAATGATAAAATTTAGGATAATAGTGGTGAAGATCACACACGTTTTTAATTTTTATATAATACTCGTAATAATATACACATTATAGTAAATTATATTATTGTATTACTCAATCACTTTCATTGATTTTTTTTAAGTACCTGGTGTAATTTTTATCAAACTTAGTGCTTCAATTATAGTAGGTATTCATCTTCATAATCGTTATAATAATAAAATCGTTGTTTGAAGGGCAAAAAATTAATTTACTCGTCAACTATAAGTACTTGTATGCTATAATATTATACTCGTATAATTTATTCTCAAATAAGATTTAATTTTTTTTTATTATTATCATTATTTTAGTTCATTATGATTGGTTACTGTTATTCCACTGTTTTAGCATGATTTTATAGACACATTGTTGTATTAGAAAAATACAATGCTTGACATATATATTATTAAAAGTTTCATTTATTCACAAGTTTCTGACTGTATTGTCAATACTTTTACAGGTCATTAAATATATCATGTTCATGTTTAAATATTTCAAAACAATTATCGTAATTGGCAAGTAAAAATTAATTGGTTCGTTCTGTAATCTTCTAACATTTAACTATATTATTTTTCTCAAAATTTATTTCACTACAAAATAATTTGAGTGGATAATTTAGAGACTTTTATTTAAAGTTTTTATTAATAAATTTACTTTAGTAACACTTTTTTTTACATTTTTTCTCTTATAACGAACTGAAACGAAAAAATCTAATAACGAGTTTACTTTTCCAATTACAAGTTTCCAGGCCATGTATTTTCGTGCAGATGTATATTCAAAAGACAACAATCCTACAAATTAATAATCAACTTATTAAAAAAGTTTTTGAACAGACATTCAAACTACAGTAAAAAATAAATAAAAATAGACTATATTATACAGGTACGCTTTATGTATTATTCTTACTGCTACTTATTTCTAAACTATACATTTTTTTAAATTTAAATAATTAACTTGTTTTGCTAAGTTTTATATAAAATAAAATATTAAAATATAATAGTTTAAACAACATTACATTTCAAACTTCTTAAATAAAATTATATTAATTATTTATCACAATACCCGTATTAAAAAAGGCTTTATATATTGTGTATGACGCCAATGATTAAATTTATTCTGGCATTGATTTAAACAATTTAATTCAATAATTTTTGTAATGGATCTCAGCAAATTATTTATACTATAATAAATTGTACATTTAACTAGTAAAAAATATGTTGTGCCTTTAAAATTTATCTTAAGAAAGTAAAATAAATAAGACAATATGAGAAAAGATAAATGATACTTGATATTAAAGTATATAGTTTTAAAATTTACATATTTCTTAAAACTGTATACTCTTTGTAAATTTATTATTAGTAATTATAAGATTAAAAGTTTTCTACAGTTTCTTAAGAAGGATTGAAAGGCTGTCAAATTGTCAAAATTATTGAGGTACATTTAAGAATCATCAACCAAAAACTTGTTAAATCTCATAACCAACCATACAGTTTTATGCTTAAAAAAAAAAAAAAAATTACTAGCACAAATTAATCGATAAAGATGCGTTTAATAGTGTCTTTATTTATTAATAAATATATATTTTTGCATTTATTATTATTTAGTGAACTTTTTTTTTATTATTTTTTTCAAAGTTTTCTGATACAATCATTTAAACTGAGGAATATACAATTGTAATTTTTTTACATTTCTTTAAACAGATAACATAAGTTGATAAATTTAACAGAGTACGATAACGAATTAACATTATAAAATAATGCTAAACATTTTACTGTTATGTAAAATATATTATATTTACAATGATATAAGGTTATAAGCTAATCTAAAATGTCACGCGTCGTGAGGTCGACCACGTTGAAGATTACATCTATAAGGATGGATTTTTAGCCCGAATTTGTTGAATTAAATGACGTAATATATCAATAAATACCTAGACTTTTGTAAGTTTCACCGAAAGTTTGCTTTAAATTCTTTACGTAAGTTTAATACAAATAAATAAAATACACACTCTAAAAACCTTTTAAGATGTGAAACTCTAACTTTGTTAAACTTGTCACCAAGTGGTCATTTGAAAATTTGTAGTTCGAGGTTTTGTGTTGCCAATTACATCAATCGAGAGTATCTGTACTGCGAAAGTCAAAGAACAAATAGAAACAATTACCTTAAACTTTATCTAAAGGTAAAACTTATATTATAGAAACTATTATCATTATCAAGTACTTAATAGATAATCAAAAAATGTAGGATTTCTCAAAAACAATTTATTTTTATTTAGACGTAAATAGTAGAATAGTTCATAAATGGAATCAAATAGATTATTTTTTTATTCGTTTTTAGTTTTTTACAATAAAAACAATGTTTAGTTTATTTCAATTTTAATGTGAGTTGAATTATTAAAACCAATTAATTAGTTCTCTTTAATTAATTTATAAAGTGGGTTTTATTTTTTTCATTGCATTTATTGTACATAAATATAAAATTAATATTGTAAAATAGTAAAACATCACATTAGGTGGTGATGTACCGTTTTCTAGTTAGCTACTTAATTTAATGATGAAGCTGATTCATATACCAAGTGTAATATTGTAATTATATATTTTTTTTAATGATTAAAATAACTACAATACTATTTTCTTTTTAAATATCTGAAATGTATCTTATAAATTAAATATATTGTCTGAAAAATATCAACAATTTATTTTTCGGTTTGTTCACAGAGAAGTTTGGGTGCGGTAGAAGAGCATCAGAGGATGCGCAACTACTTGTTGCGCATCGAGAGGGAAGGAGTCCAAAAGGTTAAAATGTTCGTAGTCATCACTGCGGCGTATGTGATCTTCTGGGGACCGCTATTTTTCGTAACGTTGGTACAACATCCGCTTTCCGGCAATCGTTCCGACTACGAGGTAAGCTGATTTAAATTTATTTTTTTTTTAATACTACGGCTGTGTCCGTGAATTTTGTGAGAGATCAAATCTCGTGTCACAGAATATGTCACATATATTATACTTAAAAGAAAAGATTGCTAATTTTATATTGAATCTCCGAACAATACTTCGTGATATACCTGACGCTGTCTGTATATATGTCCAAACGCTGTACGATTTAGACAATAGACATATTTATTTTAGAACGAATGATTCTGCAGATAGTTGTATTTGAGTACATTAAATCGCTAATATCGAAATAATCAGACAACCGACAGTATTAAATACTTTATGAGAATAATTAAAATAATCGTTGTTGTGCAGGTGATGTGAATTTTTTTAAATCTACACATTTGTATGTATTAATAAATAATAACAAAACATTGCGCTTACTTATAAAATTGATGTGACTTTTTGGATCACGTCGTTATACACTGTTACAATAATTATACTGTTAATATCCGTGTCATTTGTTCCAAGTATGAATATTTGGAAAAGAACGGGTTAGAATTTTCAATAATATTGTTTTTTTAGGTTTTTATTTAATTCATATATTATGGCATGCCGCTCAAACAGACCCTTTTTAAGTATATAGATTGCGATTCAAACGACCCTTTTTACGGTCAACATGCATTTTGGCCATTTTTTTCCCCCTTAAATTTGCTTTACCTTTATTAAACAATAATAAATACAATATTTCAACTATGTAATATAAAAATTAAAATTAATTTATGAAATATTATTTTATATATAATCAATAATATTTCGTTCATGAGCAGCGTCTTCTAACAACGCATAAAAAACCATCCCCACTACGCCCCTCTATCGTCTATGCACCATTGGCGCGAGACTCGCTGTCGTATTGTTATTACTATATAATTTATAATTATATAGTATAAAAATACATGTATATCCTTCCCCTATCACTCGTTTGAGACGCGAACCACACGTCACATTCCGTAAAACAACATTATGTATTTTTATAAAATATAATACATGGTACATCAGTACACATACATTAGTAGTTGTATATATTAAATGTGAGCTGTATAATTTTGTGAGATGATATTGAGACTAAAACTATACCTGAACAACTGTAATACCGTTATATTATAGATTTATAATCTAAAAACATTTTTGACAAAGATAAATGATGAACCCACACTTCCGAACAACGATTAATTAAAAAAAAAAATTTAAAAAAAAATACTTTATTAAAATAAACGAATTCATATGATCTTCATAAATAACATTTCCGTTTTAATAATAGTACAGGTATTCTGTTTTTAAATACTGTAATATATTTATATTGTTATGCCACACATACGTACAGTTATATGTCGTGAAAAATAATTCATTATATTTATTTCCGAAATGAAACATTTGAGTCTATTTGAGTTTTTTTTTTTATTATTAATTATGAATCAAATTCGGTTTCGGTAACTGAGTCATTTTCACTACATAATTTATTGGATTATGATTCCCGGTAAGATGAAAATAAATACACTAGAGTCTAGTATATATATATATATATTTGAAACACAACACACGTATAAAATCAAATTTTCGCCAAGACAAATTGTAAAGTGTAAAGCACGATATATTGATATACCATCATAAACGTTCAATTTATTATTATTATAACGTATAGAACCATGTTATAAATTCGCAATGCGCTATTGACGTACTGAAACTAAACTAAATTTCCCCCAAGAATATTAGAGGTTAGGAAATCTCAAGAGAGTGATTCGCATCTTATACAGTATACTTATAATATGTTCATAAAACTATGGATAACTCGTTGTTTTCAAAAAGAGAAAAATCAATCATTTCGAATTGGTTTTAATAAATATTACTACACATATCATGGATGTGTATATAAATATTTAATGATAATAGATAATAATAATATAATTCTATAGGTGTACAATATAATATTGTGAACGTTGGAAAATAGCTAAAATATTTATTTCACCGGCCATTTTGAATTTTATATTTTTATAGGACGTATGATATTAAATTTGCCCTAAAATATCGTATTCTCGTAATAATAATATGTTCGTTCACTTACAAATATTTGTAATTCGTACAGACTACTCTCTGTTGCTCAAATTTTCTTGATAATTCTAAATTTGTTATGTCTCTGTGAAAACAAATAAAACCAACAATTTAGATTCATCCCAAGAATCCAAGAAAAATCTGTACAAGGCTATGGAATTAAAAATATTGATAATTTCTTATGTATATATTATATAATAATTATAGCAATAATAATAATAATAGGTAATATTCGAAGCTGTGCATTTAATAATTCAATACGATAAGAATTTTTTAATATTATGCTAAATTATTATATTTTTTTGAGCAAAACAAAAAAATTATAAAAATACAATTTTTTAACAAAGGTCATTTTTATAATGATAATAAGACAAATTAGTTTGCATTATAATTATAATTATTATATTATTATATATTTATAATTTATTGCATTAATACTTATTTGATTATAAACAAAAAAATCTATTATATTATGTAATTTTTTTTATCAAGATTTTTTTTTATTTAAAGAAAAGTTCTATTATACCTAAATCGATAAATTATAACAATTTTAAAACATTTTTTTCTCACAAATAAAAATTAATAGAAATATTGGAATCAAAACTTTTACGAAAAAAAAAAATCGTTGACTATTGGCCAATAATATTAATATGGGTGGCATCTGTAAATTATCCAAAAAAAACTAGAACATTTATTAAAAAAATATATGAAAAAAGTAATAGTGTAATGTTTTAATATAATATAATGCAAAATCCTCGAGAATAATAATATGCAAAATATAATAGTTTGCAATAATAAAAATAGTTGTACGTGGTATAGTGTACTATAATCGTTGTACCGCAGATTAAATTATTTTAAAATTACTGTTTTATTTAATCTGTAGTATGACAATGAATTTTAATATGAAAAACAATATTGCCGATGAAACAAAGAAAAACAAACTCAAAAATAACAATAATTATTATTATGATAATATACAAAATACAACTAGCTGCTCCTGTACGGTGTTGCCCGTGACAAATTTAATGATGCTAGTGAGCTCAATTAAACATAAAAAACAAGTTGAAAATTACGTACAGTTATAATAATAATTTATTTATTTTATTTTACCAATGGCAACCCTTACAATAACAAAATAATCGTTTTTCGTTAGCCGACTAATCCTTTGTGCAAACCCCTACTTAAAACGCAAAATTTTAAAATTTTGCTTCGAGATGCTCATTATCGGTTATGAGATTATCTACATTTACCAAGTCTAGTGCACATAATTGTGCACATTAGCGTCACCGACAATAGTTAATACGATACCGTGGCCGTACTGTTGTTGCTGCAGGTGACGCTGCACGTGGCCAATGGCCATTCGTTCGTCAACGCCATGCTGTTCCTGGTGCTGCACAGGGGACTCCGGCAGGCGGCCGCCGACGCTTGCTGCACCAGCATGTCCATGGTGGCCAGGTGGCTGACGGCCGGGTGGTCGCCGGAACCGTACACGCTGGACGCATCGTTGCCGGGCATGTCGCCTGAGCCCGTGTTGGCCGCTCCACCGCCACCGCCGCCCTCCAGTCTGCCGGCGTACACTATTCGGCATACTTCGATGAGAGTGAGTCATATAGTTTATGCGCACGACGTACAGAACAATATTACAACAATATTATATTATATAAGTAAAATATTATGCAAACTCGGTCTGACGATTTTTACCGATAGAACATAATAAAATCGACAATATTCATAATTTTATAATAATAAATAACCTACATAGTATTATATCTTATTGTAGACGAGCAATTTGATGTTAAAATTTCATTTAACAACGAGAAAAATGAATTCTTTCAATTTTTTCAAAACTATGTTTAATAACTTTTTGAGGATAATGAGAATATTCCACTCGTTGTGGCCTCTGTTTCGTGGGTAATGCTAAATGGATAAATAGCTCTCATTGTTCTCAAAAATATTATAACTAAGTCCTAATAATATGAACACGATCCTTCTTTTATTCGATCAGAGTTTAAATATCAATAGCTTTTGTCTTAAATATATAGGGCCTGATATTACAATCACCCTTGTCCATTATTATATTATATTATTGAGATTATCGCCGTAGTTATTGCAAGAGTTTGGCATGATATGGTGTTGTGAGGAAAAAAATCAAGACGATTTGTTCAGTGTGTATACTTGTTGTACTTTGTCACATTGACCTCGTTTATAACTGGCGTGTAATTGATTTTCTCGGGGTGGCCATAATAGGAGGGGGGAGAATTATTGAATCCAGGAAGAAAAATTTTTTCGGTATCTAAAAGCTGAACAATTTTTCATTTTATTTTATATACTCCATCCGTGTACGTAATGTACATATTACTTTATTATATTATCATGCATTTTTCTATATTTTTGTAATTAATATGTCGTATAAAAAGTCAAGTATAAATTAATAATATTTTTTTTACAATATTAACCTAAGACAAAAAAAAATAGAACACCTACACTAGGCAGTATGCTTATAACTCTGTGCATATTAATATATTATCATCAGTTAATTATTTTTTATAGTTTATGTATATATTATGAACAACATTTTTTTATATTTTAATCACTTACAACGGCGGACCACGGAGCTTAGAACATAATATGTCCCCGATGGTTGACCTATACCCTAAGACTGCTTCAATATTTTATTACTTATAATATATCGTAAGACCGTGAGAGGAGTTTTAATGCTCAACATTTATTTCAGTAACAGCCCCTTGGAATGAATATATTTTTAATATTATCAATTAAAACAGTATAATAAAATAGCACAATTTCAAATAACCGATCAAAGCGTTTCGTCAAACAACGATTATCTGCTGTAGATATTAATGATGTTATATACTTTGCGTACTACTATTTCATTCGTCTCGATTTTCATAAAAAATATAATATTATGTATTTGTCGTGCGATGATGGTCGGTGGTCGCAGAAACAGATAATGACAGCTATGAATGAATGGACTTAAAAAAACATACGCTTTTATAAAATATATTATTATAATATTAAAGTAAAAACGTATTGCGGTCGAACGGTGAAACGTTTGAAATTGCTTTCGTCCAATTTTAAAGAGTCTAATACTTGACCTTAACCAATCGTTGCTCACATTTCTCGGCAGACCAGTTTTACTCATTCTCCTGATAAACTTATGTATACATATTATTTAAACAATATTAAATATCAGTAATATCACATACCTCGTGCAAATATAAATATAATATACCTTAGCTCCACAATGTATCGGTACGCAGTGTACGGTCAATATGCGGTGGATATTGAATTTGAAAATGGATCCAGTGACGCGTGGCGAGAGATCCAGCTTTCACGTATATATTATTATGTACTTATTTTACTATATTTGCTGTTATAATATCATAGTATTATCATCCGCAAAATTTTCACTTTATCGTCTTACTTACCTCCCCACTCATACATATACAACATAATAATACGGTGTATGGTATACCACGAACTGTAGAGCTGTATAATCTATAACCACTGGAAAAGTTCATAGCAGAAACTCTAACATGTTTATCACTAGCCATGTAGTATAGTTTATTTTTTGTACGCGATACTACATATTGATATATTATGCTAACACAACTCCAGAGACTGAGACCTTCAAAGAATCATTTCAATTTCACTTGACTATAGAATAATAATAACCCACACATTATTTGTCTGAATATTGTTTGTTTCAAAATATATATATTATAGTTTACTCAAATAACATCTCTGCGTGTATCAGAGATAAACAAATCTGTGCATGGATATAAAAGTTACATTAATTTATAATGTTACTCAATATTAATTGTTATTTCGCTATAGAGTTCTTATAGCTTTTTACAAGAACATTTTCAACCAAAATGTATACGAAGAATAACGTATTTAAAATTTAAAAAAGTCGTTTTCCTATCATAATGATAATTTATATAAACATAATATTATTAATATTACATTTTCTAGATTTATCTCCTAAAATCATTAAGTACCAGTTTTATGTGGAATTTGTGATGTTTAAATTTGTTAAGATTATTATAATACGAATATTTTCGGATATTTCAAACAAATCTGATGACTAAATTTAAAATATCTTTCATAAATAATATGTTAGATAAGCACTAACACACACATATTCTAAAGGATATTTATAACATTTTCTTGAAGGGATGAAAAATTAAATTTTTGATTGTCTATTTTATTTAAAGATACGAATAATAAAATTACAAAGGTAAAAATTTTTTAAATGTTCCTATAATATTATTGGATAATGTCTTCTTGTAAGGAAAAGTTATTGATAAACAGTTATTTTCTTCTTCTTTATGACATGCGATAAAATAATCTTATGATACGAATTTAACACGTTTATTTCATAGCATTATGTACAAAATTAACTATAAAAAATAGCATCATCTGATATTTTAGTTATTATTTTTTCTATTATTCAATATCGCATTAAAACCGTAGTATCGCAACTATCACAAATCTAATCAATGTTACTTAAATAATTAATTAATAAAATAAAAAGCTGTATTATATTATATTAATTTAAGTATTGATACTTACAAAAGTTTTTTAAAAAAAGGGGGGTTAAAAGAATATCCATATCACTCACTATTAATATACCTCCACATGTACATCTATGTGTATTGTCGGGTAATACACATATTATCTATCATATAAATAAAATGTGATAAATGGATATATGTATAGCGGCCATCCTTGTGTAATTTGTCCGGTGCGTCGTCTTCACATTGCGGTGACAAATAAATTCGTGGAATTTCAATTTGACCAAACACAGTACCTATATATACCTTCTACATTAATTAACAACTGATTATAATCAAAAGGCCCGTCCGTTGCCCCGTGGTGTTTATAAAATGCATGATGTTTTTTATGCACAAACACATATATTTTAACTAAAACAAAAAATTTATTTTTTTAATTAACCAGCACTGACCTGCTGATCCACCCACGTATGGCCTAATTTTATTATATCCGTGGGTTTTCGTAAATTAGCATTTACATTTTGTATAAAAGTAATAAGCTACCTTTCAATATATTGTGCAAAAGACAATTTTCACAGGAATCATAATATTTTCATTATTTAAAAAAACTAGTATTATAAACGAGCTTGTGTAAAATAACTGTGTACAAATTTCATCAAAATCAAATAAAACAGATGATGAAAAAAATGATATACTTATTGGAATATTATAATCCAAGGCAAAACATAATTTACAGTTAAACAACTGTCGATGAAAGTAAATATTGTATTTCTTTAAAATTGTTCACATTTGTGAAAATATACTATATAGCAACGGATATAATATTATAGATATGTATAATATTATAATACATATTATGAAAAAATAAAAATACCAAATACATAAAATAAATATATGTTTGTAATATATTTGCTCACTCTAAAAGAAAATTACCTTTATATATCCAACCAGTAACCTTTGATGCTCATTTTTTTATCTTTTACATAAGTCTTTATTTTTGCAGTGTATTATTATTTAAAATTGCTTATACTACTTATTGTACTCATTGCATTTTATGAATATATACTTGTTGCTTTTGATTTTGATTTTTATAGAAAATCGTAAAATGTATTTTTGTTTAAGTTTCTCTTTTCAAATTATATTGGATTTTTAACATCCTAGTCTTGTCAAAAACAGCTGAATCAATCATAATATATAATATTATTTATAATGATGTAAATACCCTAACATTTGTAATATAAAATGTCGAGTATATATTAGGTTAATACAAAACGGGTTTTAACATTTTTATGTCGAAAATAATAAGAATTTTAATTTCTCAAATTTCACAAACAGCAGTGGCGAAGCGTCATAGGAGACAATGAGACAACGTCTACCCACTAAGAAATTAGAACACAGGACAAATAATTTTGTTTTATAAAATATTTACAAATTTTAACATCAATTATATTTTAAAAATGATATATGTTTTAATATTTGTTAAAATTGGTTTTTCGTTGTACAGTTATAGTCTTTGGGAATTATTAAAATAGATTAGATGCGCGCAATACGGCCATGCGGGTCATTGCAAGTATTATATCAAAGAGACGTTACGATGTAACGTCTCCCAATTATGGGCGTGCGGATACAGGGGGGATTTTAATGTAAGTGGGGTTTACTATCTTGGCTATGAGACACGTTTCGCTATTCGGATTTCCTCAATTATCGACATCGCCATCGCGTTGTCACGCCATCGTCCCCTGTAAATCGCTATTGCTGATAACCGATAGGTACCTACGTGTTTCTTAATATTGTTGTTTTTATATTATAGTTTGTCCTCGTGGTTGATGATTTAATTCATGTCATTTTGAACGATGGAATTATTAATTACTCCATACGAAAAAATGTATTATCGAATAGGCAAAATAAAAAGAGAGGAATCCAAGCGTATTAGTGTTATTTTATTCAATGTCTCCCCAACTAAAAACTTAAGCTTCGCCACTGACAATGAGTGTTATACTATATACTATTAAATACTATTGTTTTATTTTATATGAAAATAAAATAACCACAATAATAAATAAAAAAATACTACCAATCGTATAAACAATAATTGAATAGAAATTTTAGACGTTCTGACGAAGTTTCTGAAATTCGATTCCAAGATTTTCAAAATAGGTTTGGTTCTTTACTGTTTTAGGTTCTAGTCCCAGTGGAGTCACTATCTATAACTTGTGATAACTATGTTTAAAATAATATCTTTTAGTGGTTAAAAATTGTAACTATCGACCACACAATATAATTGAACATAACTTTTCTCAAAATATTTTCAAGTATAGTTGCCTTCGTACCACATGGTAAAGCTTATAATGAATACGCCATATCACCACTGATGCACTGCAAATAACAATAGTATAATATTATTGTACAGTGATATCTCTAAATACCAGACACTCTCAGTTACTAAAACTTTGTCCACTATTTGGAGGAGCTTAGTTGGTAAAAAGTTTGATGTTTGTTCAGAAATTCAGAAATAAAAAGTAGACTAATTGGATATGTCAGTTACTTAGGGGTGTCCATGAGGAAAATTTTCACTGTAAAGCGGACTATTATATACCCGCATATTAAGTTGTCATCGTCTTATTTACGTATAACATACCAACATGTAAGTTTAATATAGTATCAATTTTGTGTGGTAAGCTTTTATTAGCAAACTTATCTTTCAACGTGTCGTCTCATTATATTTTTATGATATTATTTTAATTTTTAAATCATTTATAATTAAATGTGTAAAGTATTATTATATTTAAAAATACTTATAAAACTATTAAAGTTTGTTAATACGTAGCTAAAATAATAAAATCATCTGTTAAATTAATCTAAAAACTGGAACTGTTCAACGTTCATATAATTATATACAGTATTATATATTAGTATGTAAAATAAGACTAGAACGCCATTTGCGGGTAGTCCTGTTAATGTTTAGACAATATTATTATGACACTGTTACAGGGCCATTGATTTATTTTTTTGTTCGTATATGTTTCACAGACTCGGTCGATGAACCGTTTCCCGGCGGCACATCACCGAAGCCTGCACTACGACTACCATTCATCGCATCCCAACCTGCACGATATGGCGGGCATCAATATGGGCCGGTTGTACAACAGTCACGAGTACCTGCCGAACGATTACCGCCGATACAACCACTACTACCATCACCGGGAAACGCCGCCGTGCTCGTCGCCCGAATAATTTTATTTCGCGTCGTCATCATTGTCGTCGTCGTCTTTCCCGCGTGTTCGTCGTTCCTGTTTCGCGGCCTCCGAGCCGTCGTTACCCGAATAAATCGTAAAAATAAAATCCATAAAAAAAATCTTCCGAAATCATTCTTCCACGCGTGAGCGTCTAGGACTTAGGAGGCGGCTGTGGTAGCGGTGGCAGTTTCGGCGTGGGCGGGCAAGTGGGTCAGTCATATAGTGGGCCCGACTACGATGCCCTCGCATCCGACCGCCCACGGCTCGGTGGCGGATATCGAACAAATAACCGACCGGCCGGTGGCGAACCGAAAATCCGCTCGCAGAACGGCGTAGGCACACACTCGATTTATGTGCACACTATCGTAATTACTATTATATCGTCTTTATACGTCGTGCTGTTTCCGCGTATTCATAATACCGACGATGACCAATTCATTAGTAGGTACTTATATATAAATATTCGCGTTTCGTTCCGTGCGTTGGTTTTTTTCGGATTTATCTCACACGACGCATCGCCGCCCCGAACCTCCCACCACACCGCTACCCCCGCGTATCACTCTCAACCACTTTGGCCTACTTTTCGACAACTGTCGCCGTCGTCCCCGAAAATACCGCTCACCGGGCGTTCAGCCCGTTTTCGAATATATACGTTTTTGTGCTAGCACGTTCTCATCATTATTTTTTACTATATTATATAAAAAAATACCATTACCATTATTATTATTGTATGTCTATATTGTATCCATGATTTACGTTTTGTGAAACATCAAAGTAAAACATCTATATCTATATACACTTGAATCTAATCTATAAGCTTATTTTGTTTTTGATTTTCGACAAAGATCGATACGTTAGTGTAAGTATCTCCTATACCTATGAAGGTTTTCGACCGCCAAGACCCACCACACCAATACTCACCTGCGCCCTTTATACTACGTATATATATATATACACTACTCCCGGCGTCGGTCGAAAGTTTACCGGAGCTTTTCCGAAGCTTTTGACACAGTCGATGTTAAGAAAAAAGGTATATGTATAAGTAGAGACCTATTCCTAGAATACCGCATTACTTATATTTACAGGGTGTTCGGCCGAACACAATCACCCCTGTTAAAGGTACTGTTGTTCATGTCAATATGAAAATGCATCTGTTATGTATCCAGAGTGTAAGTCATAATTTAATATTGTCTAGAACGTTTAGAATATGCTGGACATTCCAGATTTAGAATATTATTTTCCTTCAACTATGTATTGAAAATTGAAATGCATCAACGTGCATTGTCGTATGGCGTATATCCTATATATATATATAGAGAGAGAGGGACATAATATAGTAACAGAAAAGTAGCAGTCCCGTTTTTTCTTTAATAATGTATTTATTCGAATTTTGTGTTTAAGCATTTTTAAATAAACTCAAAAACAACATTTTAAAATTCATTAATTTATTTTTATTACTCGAGGAGTGTTCTATGGTGATATAAACTTCAGTTTTTTAAACGAGAACTACCTTATTTTATTTTAAATTATTTTGTGGATAATTTATTGTTGTGAGCATTTCGTTGTAGGTACTTACTTAATTAATGTTTTCAGTATAAACTTTATACTAATAATCCTAAAAATGGTTTCACGAAAATAAAACATATACATAATAATAGATATTGTATTTATTATACTTTGACCATTTTTTACAAATTATTAATATTGGTAAATTAATATCAATCATATTACTATGGACATATGGAAAAAGTTAAATAACTTAGTAATTACTCGTTTGATTTTTGAATATTTATGAAATATTTTTGGTATTTACATCAACAATTAAAAAAAAAATAATCTTTTAAATTATTTAGTTTATAAAAAAAAAAAATTAAGATCTCAGATCTCATTTAAAAAACAGAAATTTATATCCACAGATGTCCCGTGGAGTAGCCTTTCTTAGTAA